>NW_011888804.1:8998536-9016584 GCF_000151845.1 Pteropus vampyrus
ACAGGTCACACTCAGCCTCCTCTTCCGTTTTCAGCATCCTCTGCTGCACACAGAAAAGGGGGAGGAAGAGAGTGGGGAGGAGGAGAGCGGGGAGGAGGAGAGCGAGGAGAAGAAGGACCACCACCACCAATGAGGGAGCTGTCAGCTTGGCTTAGTGGAGATCTATCCATGTGGACAAATGACTTGAAACCTCTGTCTCCAAATATGTTCAAGAGCAGCTGTCGGCACCACTGAACTGTTCTAGTGCCAAGACAAGGGACAGGAAACGGCCCAGGTGCGCAAGGGCAGGTACCTTCTACTGAGCAACTGACACACAGGCTGAGCAGTTGACATTTGGCCTCCAGAACAATCCTATGACGCAAATGACCTCAGCGAGTCATCACTGTACACATGTGTACCCCTCTCAATAAAACTCAGTTTAATCCCTGACCGTATACAGAAAAATGGGTACACTTATGATAAAACAGAGATGGGTCCAAAACTAAAGATTCGCTTATTGCTAAATGGGAAAATCAAATCAGCTGTCTGGAGGTCTGGAAATACTGGGGTCGGGAGTTTGCAGCCAGCTGGGAGGCACACCACAGTGTGACATCTGACCTGAGTCCTAAGGGACAAATTCCACAAGGGAAGGGCTCCATTTCTACGCAGAGTTGCAAAAACACCACAGAAAAAGAACAGCGCAGAAAGGAAAGCAAAGTAAAGATGACAATTAATTTTTTTTTAAAGACTCAATTGTGCAGGACGAGGCTAATGCTCACAATCCCAATTTTAGCTGAGAAGTTGATCTCCACACCATCTCCCAAAAAGAAGAATAAAAGCTATAAATTTTAAGCTTGATTTTGTTTCCAAATCTCAAGTAAGAATTCGGGGTTTTTTTACAACAAATCTTAGCTCTATTTATACTTTTTTTAAATCTAAAGGGCTTATTACTGCCCTGTAAAACATCAGAAATGGTTAACATTTTGGATCTTTGCTTCTTACACTTTTGGCAAAAACCAAAGTTATTCCAGCTGCTTTCAGACTTCCTTTTCATTCTTTCATCAAATTCTTTGCACCTCTCTTTATAAGGAGAAAAGAACGAAATAAAGAATGAAAGCATATTTAAATAACGTTTTGATTGTATTTATGTGGCTCCAGATTTCTTCCTTTGAATCAGTAGTTTTTCAAAATAACAGCAATTAACACGTGTCGGGTACTTGGAACGTGTCAGGCACTGTGTGTGATGTTATTTCATCTAAGCCCCACATTGCATAGCCTTACGCAAGACAGGCAACACTAGGACTCTCAAATCATAGGTGAGGAAACAAGGTCAGAGATAATATGACTTTCCCAAGGTCACTTGCAGCCATATAGCTACTAAGTGGTGGACCTGATAACTCACCACTGTATAGTTTGAGTCTGGAATCTAAATCCTTAACTCCTTCTCCTATACCGTTTCTCCATAAGCTACTGCTCTCTGCCGCATAACATCTTGTACCACTCTCCTGCAGAGATCTGTTCTCTAAGATCCAAATGGACCGAGAGCATAAACTCATCAGTCACTTACCTTGGCCAGCAAAAGGCTGAGTGTCTCGAGCAGAGCCGCCTTCACATTCCAGCTGAACCGGTCCCCCAGGATGCGAATCAGAGGGCCAGTGATGCTGACCACAGAGGGCCTCAGGGCATCAGCTGAGGTCAGCCGGATCACCAAGCCTAAAGCTTTGGCTGCTTCCTCTTTCTGTTCTGGGCTGCCAGTCAGGACTCCCTCCCGCAACACTGGAAGGATGGAGGTTACTCCCTGACAAGAGATCACACCTGAGAGTCAAATCTCGAAGGCATTGGGCCCAGATGTCTCCCACTCAAATCGAGGCACTCCTGTCAGCCATCCTCTCCATGTGAGCATGATCTGAGCCGCCAGGATCACAGCCTGAGATGGTGCTGGCTGGGGAATAGTCCTGACTTGCTAGTGACCAGAAGAGCCCCAACAGGCCTGTCACATAGGTACGCACACTGTCACCTCTGTGACTCATCCCCACAGCTTAAACCGAAGGCGGCATGAACCCTGTGCCATATGGCCACCATGGGAAAGGAACATGTTGTCTGTGAAGACGCGGGATGGCACCCAGAGCCCTACCAGATGAACACACGGCTGCTCCCACTGCCCTACACAGACCTGGACCCGAGGGTGAAGGCGGAGGATGGCCGCATGCCCACGGCACTCTGCACATGAGCCCTGCCTTACCTTCTTTGGGAGGCAGAACCCTGGTACGTGCTCGCCTTTGCTCTCATTCCCTATGAGCCGGATTTCTTTGTGCAGTTCTTCAATTAGTGCCAGCTGGTTGCCGGCATCCAGCTTCTGTAGGAAGCCAGGAAAAAGCAGAGAGGCAGAGAGTACTAAGTACAGCCTTCTCAAGACTGCTCCAAAATATTATAGCAGAAAGAAGGGTGTGGGTGAGAGTGTAAATAAGATTGACCATGAACTGATAAATGTTGAAGCTAGGTGACAAGTACACAGGTATTTTTTAAAGAGTCTAGTCTTATAAGCAACTGAAACTACCTACAGTCAAAAGTTGGTTGTGGGGCCAAAGTCCCCTCACCTTGGTGATGGCATTCAGGGCATCCCAGCTTTCCTCCAGAACCACAGAGCTGGAGTCGTTAAAGAGGCGGATCAGGCCCGAGACCAGGCTCCGCAGGTGGCAGGTATAGTCCGCCTTCGAGCGGGAACAATAGATGTTGAGGATGATGGCAGCGGCTTGCCTCATGCCCACCTCAGGGCTACGGGTGGCTTCCAACAGGTCCTCGATGATGATCCGGTGCCCAATATCATCCTCTACTGAGAGGATCACGGCCTGACAGTTGGCCATCTCCTAAAACCATGGGAGAAACCTGAGCTGAGCACAGCTCCTCCAACGTAGGACAAGACAGCCATTAGAAAGCCGACGGGAGTGATCATGACACTCACTAGTTGCTCGTCTGGAGTCCCAAGCTTCTCCTTCAGGGCCAACATGACTGCCGGGAGAATCACTCCAAGATGACGGGTCAAGGCGTCGCCTGCCACAGATGAAAGGAAGGCCAGCACCCGGGTATTGACAGGCGGAGTTGTCAGCTGCAGAATGATGAGCACCATCAACTCAAAGACCACTGCCCGTGCTGCTTGCACTAGGCTCTGGGAGAGCCCGTCCTCTCTATTCAGGGCCGAGCGGCTGCTCTGGGTCATCCAGCACCCACATCCGCCTCCCCAAACATCTGAGTTCAGAACTGGTCTTCACAGCAGGCCCAGGAACAATGATGTGGCCATGGCTTCTGGGCCAGAGGGTTGCCATGTGCTGGGATGTACCTTGGGCACGAGGTAGGGCAGCACCACACGACTCTTGATGGCCATGACTTGCTTCAGACCGTCCAAGGCAAATTCTGACACCTCCTCATCATCCTGCAGAGGGACATTGGGGGCACCGCTGAGGAGCTGGCTCCTGTCCCCATCTCTGCTATATGGACCAGCCACTACCGACTTCCTTCTCCACTTTCCTCCCTCCTCCCACTGCACCCACATTCACTGACTATCGACAGAGAAGCACAGAGCCAAATCTGCAGCCACCCCCCAGGGCCTACACTGCGGCTGCCTTGGCAGAACAAGCCCCCTGCGTTTTGCTTCTACAAAGACAGTGAAAGCCAAACTGGTAGGTGTGTGGCAGATCCACTCACCAGCTGCTTCAGTAAAAATGGAAGGATGTCCTCCAGAGCCTGGTGGCCGATGGTGGAGTGCAGCTGCTCAAAGGTCTTGGCCGCCGCCTCCCTGACCTCCTCTAGCGGGTCACACAAAGCCTTCCTCGCCGTGGGCACAAGGGACTCAGAGAAATACAGCACCTGCAACAGCACGGGCACTGTACCCAATGCGGCAGAGGCAAGGAGGGAGTGGAAGCAAGCAAGGGAGGACAGCAAGGACATCTGGCCCAGCCAGGCCATCACCATTTCTATGGCTTAACTTTTAACGTAGCTCTTTTCTGTAAAAATGTGCAAGTATAAAAAAGTGGAGATGATGTGTCGTCTACCCCTGAGGCGTCTAACCCAGGGCTAATAATTAACAGCTTGATTTTTTGGGGTGAGGCCTCCAGATACTCTCTGTCTCCTGCAGGAACTCCAACGGCATTCCCACGGTGAGGCCCTGCGTGAAGTGGCCCCCTGTCCCCCAACTCTTTCTTTTGCTTATCCTGTTGGAAAACCCCAAGTTCTTCTTCAAATCCATCTCAAATATATACTCCTTTAAGAAGTCTTGGGGCTACAGCAAGGCCAAGGACAGCTCTGTTCCCCTTGTAACCGATTCCGCCAAAGCAAAGCTCACTAAGAACCTAAGGGCCGCAGGCTTTGAGGGACTCGGTGACCATTCAATGAATCACAACGCTATCTGGGGACAAAATTTATTTGTATTCTCTGCCAAATGCAAATATAAACCCCCAATGTGACACTTTTATGATACACACAGAAGGGGATCCAGTAAATCAGGTGAGGAGGTCCACGCTAAGCGACTGGCTTACATTTCTGACTGACCTCCCACTTAATCACTTTGGGGCTTTCCTCCCAATCGAAAGTCTGTATACACACTCAGCTTGCTCCCCGGGAATCTTCTGGGGATCAACTACCTTAGAAAGTAAGGTGAGCGAAAAGGACTCCAAACCCGCCGAATGTCGCTACTATGGAAAACAATACTATTGCTGGAGATGATCCGTTTCCACCCACGGGGTAGTTCCTCTCATCTACTCCACTCCTTCTAAGAGTGACTGCATGCCCCTCCTGCTCCTGCCACCCTCTGCCACTCACACACACAGTGCATTCCCTCCTGTCCCTGCTTGGGTACCACATTTTAACTGATATAGTGACATATAAGGGATCAACCTGGAGCTACCTCACGAGTGGTGAGAAAAAGATCATCTCCAATTTCCAAAGGCCATTCAAGGCCTTGAAATCGCTTCGTTCTTAGCCAGCAGATCTGATAAAAAAAAAAAGCTGAGAGGAGGGAAACTCTAGACCCCATGTGGCCCAACAGCGCCCTGCTGCCGGCAGCACCCTCCAGAGTGAGGTTTGCATGTCTTCACTCAGGTGAAGCAAGGCTGAAGAAAGTGTCCCTAGTGGTGCAGCTTCTTCCGTAGCCTCCTCCCATCGCCAGCCCCCTAAGTGAGGTCACTTGCAGGTGCAGGGCCTGCGGGGCCCTTAGGAGATACTCACAGCGTCCCGGCTGGTGGATTTCATGATCTCGCTCAGCCCAATGCACACACCCTGCCTCTCATCACTCTTCTGAGACCTCAGGCCTTCCTCAAGGATGGGGATGATCTCGGGGAGGATTTTCTCTCCTAACTTCCGGACAAGATCTCCTAATGTCCTTGCTGCAATCTGTCAGCAGAGATCAAGCCAGGACATCAATTCCCTGCAAGCTCCAGAATGAGGGCCCTGGAACCTCCTAGACATTATCTGACTCACTGACTTGACTTCCCCAAATGCTCTTACCCCCGAAGAGCCCCCAGGGTACTTGCCACACTATAAAATAAAATTATCTCTTTGAGTTACACACACCTACACAACCTAAAGCAAGAGCCGGAACCTCACAGATGAACAGGAAATTCAGCATATGCTGCCCACCCAAGGGCCAATTTCCCTGGATTGAAAACTACAGCCTAGAAGTCACTTAACCCCGTGCTCTTGCCTAAGGGGAGCTAAATTTGGAACAAATGTTTTAGGAAAAAAACCATCTCCTCTGAGGCCTCATGCAAACCCTTCTTTAGAGACAAATATGCAGTTTGCTTGCCAGGGATGGGGGCTGGGAGTGGGTCAAAGGGGACTGGCAGAAATAACCAGCCCAGGCTGGGCCCCTCCACCCACTCATGAACACTGCTCACCCTAAAATGGCACATCAGCCTTATCTCACACCATGCTTGCTCCTCCCTGCTCTCTCACTCCAGACCCACACTGGCCTTTGCTTAGCCCTTACTGTTGGCCATGTTCCTGCCCACCACAGGGCCTTTGCACATCCTGTCCTTATAACTGAAGCACTAGTCCTTCTGTTTAGAATAGCCCTTCATCACCTCCTCACCTGATTAGTGCTTATTCATCTTTCATCTTCGAGTATCATTTCTTCTGAGAAGCCTTTCCTAACACCCCCCACACACCAGCTAGGTCAAATGGCCCTGTTAAAAGCATTTGGAGTACCATGTAGCACTTGCCATAGTTTTATCGACAGGCGTTTGCGTGATTATTTGATTACCATCAATCTCCTCTACCGACTGTAGCTGCACAAGGACAAGGAATGAGGCTGTCTTTCTTCTCCATCATATTCCGGGTCTTACGACTTCACTTAGCACAAAGTAGGCACAACAAATATTTGCTGAACGACTAAGTAAATAAATAAATGTTCCCTATACAGCGATCTCCAACCTTTTTGGTACCAAGAACCAGTGCTCCTCTAAGAATCTAATGCCTGATGACTTGAAGTGGAGCTGAGGCGGTGATGCTAGTGCTGGGGAGCGGCTGCAAATACAGATGAAGATTTGCTCGCCTGCCTGCTGTTCGCCTCCTGCTGTGCGGCCTGGTTTCTAACAGGCCACAGAGCGATACTGGTCTACAGCCCTAAGATTGGGGACCCCTGCTCTATTATACCTGGGACCCCAGAATCCCAGTCTCTGCAGACTCAACTTTCTATAGCCTCTGAAAGGAGACATCAGGGTCAGAAGCAAGGCCTGGGAAACTTACCGTTCTCTTATCTGCACACGTGCTGGCCAAGAAACCCAAGAGCAGCCCGAAGAGTGTGGGCAGGATCTCACGCAAGGTGCGGGGGGTATTGGAGACCACGATCTTCCAGACGTGCAGGGATGCTTGCCGCACGACCAGCTGGGTGTCCGAGCGACCCATGTACAGCCCTGCCAACACTCGGTTCCGCCGATCTACCCCCAGGGCAGTGATGATTGCCTGCAGCAAGAGGAGAATAACCGAGAACACAGCGTGGTGAAGCCCCCACAGCATCAATGTCTGGGCATACCCCGGCCACCAGCAGAAGAAAACTGACTCAAGGCACACACCTTGTTGGACTGGGCAGTTCCAAAGTTATCATCTTCAGAGGCAGTTTCCGTGGTCATCTTTCCGGTGACGCCTGAGATGTGGAACAGGAGATCCCCGAGGAGCTGAACAGAGCTGAACCTGAGAAGGGTGCCAAGAACAGAGTGACACAGCCACAAGGGGCAGTCTCAAGGCACAAACAAGCAATGTGAGGAAATGCACCCAAAATATTCATGGTGGTTATCTTGGAATGGGAGAAAAGTTAGGCGATTTTCATTTCTTTACACTTTCCCACATATTTTCTTGCCAAGTTTTCTACCAATAAACTTTAATAATAAGGAAGAATAAACACTTTTAAAAAGAGTATGTGAAAATTTCTATAATAAAAAGTTACAAAAAAGAGAGAGTACAGAGAGAAGCATTAACAGGAAATCAGGAATGCTACTCATTAGAAGTGGAGGCATCAGAAGAGTCCTAGAAGAATAAACGTTTCTTCTTTTCGAATTAAGTGAGATTTATTGTTTTTAATGATCATAAAAGATATAAATGATCACAAAAAGATATAATGATCATAAAAAATATAAAGAGACTGAGTATGAAGAATCGCCCAAACCCCAAAACCCAGGCAATCGGCCTGACACTCCAGTGAAACCTTTGTACACAGCGCCTGCTACAAAGACACACACTACCCCACACAGGGCAGGAGGTAGGCCCGCCTCACATGCGCTGAGCCACAGCCCACACTGCTATGTCAACCATAGGCTGAGGAGCTTCCTCCGTCGGCTGACACAGTTTCTGATATCATTCTTTGTAATGGCTGAATAAAAGCTCACAGTGTGGATGTGCTGTGACTTTTTTAAACTAATCTCCAATTTTTCAAATGATAATACTGCAACAAACATCCTTCTATATACATCTTTAAGCTCTTGGAAACAATCTATCCTTGGAATAAATTCCTAGAAGTAAAATTCCCAGATTAAAAGTATTCGCATTTAAAATTTTAACACAACTGAAGAACTGAATAGAGAGAACTTTTTAAAAGAGAATCAGAAAGAAGATACTACTACAGGGAACTGGAAAGTTACAAAATGGAGGGTCTGGAGAAAGTTGAAAGTTCTTGGCAACATTCGGCTCTTCGTTTCTCAATTACAGTCCCCACAACGCAAAGTTGGGGTCCCTGGGTCTTTGTGCCCCAGTTCTTACCTTATTCTCCAGAGGTCGTCAAAGAGGCCTTGCTCCAGCTGGGGCAGCAGCAGGGCGATGGCTGTCTCGGCGTACATGGAGATGACCCGCTGGCCCGCACGTAGGGCGGTATCACGCACGAACTCATTCTCATCAGCAAGAGCCTATGCACACGGAGGGTGGGTCAGCCAGGGCTGCCTCCTCCAGGCACCCAGACCCAAAAAAGAAATGGGACTCCCAAAACAGCAAGATGAGGGCTCCTGCCACCCAGCCCATCGGCAGGGAGCCCTCGCCCCCAGGAGAGCACGTGCACCCTGCCCTCCTCAGTAATGCTCTCCTCAGCATGGGCATCGGTGCCTACTTTGAGGATACAGGGGATGATGGGCCCCACATAAGGAGTGAACTTGTCCCCGAAGGTGATGGGTAGGTAGTTGAACATCATGATGTAGCCATCTCGGACGTGGGGTGCAATGTCCACTTTGCTGGCTGTAGCCACAATTTCTGGCATCAGCTTCTCCAACTTCTCTACCCCCAAGCCAGCCATGACCTCAGCCAGCCCTGCAATGAAAGGACAGAATGAACTCACTGGATCTGAGGGCCCCTAGAGGGCATTCCGGACTGACCCCTAGGCCTGCGCTGGCCTCACCTTGCGCAGCGCCTGAGCGATCCACGGAGCTCTGCTCATAGGTCAATGTCTCCATTAGCCACGGCAGCAAGTCCTCAAAGCACGACTCCCCCATGCCCTTGACCATGGCCCCAAGAGCCTTTGCAGACACTGTCCGCACCTGTCAGGTACCGAGAGCAGAAACAGGGAGAAGAAGTGACTCAAAACTCAGTGACCAGTAAGGAGGGGTCCCTTAGGTCTCTGTCCCTTTACCAGACAAACACAAAAGCAGTTTCTAGGGAATTCTCAGGAATCAATTTTCTGGGGACTGGGCTAAAATAATGAGCTCCTGCACCATCTCCTCCCAGACTCACCTCAGGTACAGGGTCCAAAAGAGAGGCTTTCAGGCCAGGTGTCACGCTTGGCAGGTAAGGAGCCAAGTCCTGCAACAAAACAAGAGGCGACTCAGATGGAGACCTGACTCCTGCTTTCTCCAGAATCCACTCTGCTATGGACCCTGCCCTCGCCTTTCTGCTGACAAGGAACGGAACGCTCAGCAGGAGTGCTCCCAGAACAGGTGGCTGGTCTTTTGAAGTCGCCGTGCAACTATACAGAGAAACCTCTAAAGACTTAAGGCTCATCTTCGAGATGGCAAGAGAGCCACCAGCTACACTTTAATGCTCTTACTCCTCCTGCTCTTCTCTTGGGCCCGAGGCCTGCCTAGTCTCTGGAATCTTTAGGAAATGATTTCTGGCACTTTCCTTCCAGAACTGCATTATCTTCCCTTTCTTCACCTTAAAAGGTTTGTGTCTCTTAATATAGCATTCAGCTTTAAGGAACAGTTTTAAATATAGAAAAAGCCTTATGCTCATGGCAGCAACATTTGAAATAACAAAAAACCTTGGATACTATATAACCAATGATAGAATTATGTAAGTTATAGTATGTAAACGTATTGGAATATTACATAATTGTTCAAAATCATTAAGAATAACTTGTTAAAACTTGGAAATAAGTTTATGTTTAGGAACATAATTTTTTAAATGTAATAAAAAACATTAACAGGAATCGTTTTAGCATTGAAGGATTATGGTCACAATTTTTTGTTTTTCCGATTTTTCAA
Organism: Pteropus vampyrus; assembly: GCF_000151845.1. Lineage (NCBI taxonomy): Eukaryota > Metazoa > Chordata > Mammalia > Chiroptera > Pteropodidae > Pteropus > Pteropus vampyrus. The sequence goes on from NW_011888804.1 coordinate 9,008,466, forward strand.
GTTCCCAATTTTCTAGGATCGATATAACTTTCCTACTTTCTCGTGCCCATAGCTCAGTAAGCCAAGTAGAGCTGAAGGAAATAATAACATCATACATGAAAGCCCTTGGGAGCAAGTAAACAAAGAAATAAACAAAGTCAATTTCCCCTAATTTCCTGAGAGGCTTATAGAAGGAAATGCTTAAAATAAGAAAACACTGCAATCAAATTAGCAGCCACTTTGCCCACACACCTGAAAGGTCAAAGGTGAGGCTGGACCTTTCCTCCACCTCAGTCTGTAAAAGGAGCCCACTGGGATGAGTCTCCCCTGGGGCTGAGCTAACAAGGACCTGAACACCGTGCTCTGCAAGATGCCCAGAGAGCCCAGATTGCCATCCTCTACCCCAAAATGGTCCGTTTCTCCCCCAGAACATAACCAGGGACCCAATGTCCGCACCCTCAGATGTCTACTATGCAAGGGCTCTGTGCCCTAAACCAGCATCTACTGGTCTGTCCTGTTCCAGCCCCAGCCAGGCTGCTACCTTCTGGTCCGTGAGGGAGTACATGTTGCCAATGATCTGGGCTGCCATCTTCCGCGTGTCCGTGGACCGGTCCTGGAAGGCTCTCTGGACGATGGGCATGATGAGGGCCAGGGACGGAGCATCAATGAAGTGAACAAACTTGGTGTCCAGCAGGGTCTGCAAGCACTTCTGGGTCTTCCTGGAGGGGTCTGTCAGGGCATCCAGCAGAACGGGGGCAATGGCTGCATGATCGAAACAGAAGAGAGCTGGGTTTATACGCAAAGCCACCGGGTCCCCAGAACTAGAGGAATCAGAAGAGAAAGGAGTCTCTGGAGCCCCACAAGTCACCAGCTCAGGAAGCCAGCCTGCCTGAAAAGAGCAATCCTTGCTCCACCAGGAGGAAGTGTGTGGAGGCTGCGGCTGTCACCCCTTTGCAGCACGGAGCTGTGCTCTGGCGGGCCCCTGTGGGCTGGCTCCAGTAGGCACTCAGCTGCAGTCATGGTGCTGGGCCTCCACAGGAGAGCTGCTCGGACACTACCAACCTTATTCAGAAAGCAGCAACCTAAAGTGGTTTTGCGAAAAAAACCTTTGAACACCAAAAGCCTTCAAACCAGTGGTGGGGGTGAACCACACCATGCTCAGAGCCCCTAAGCCCAGAAAAAATGAGCTCTCAAATTCGGCTCGGCAGAAGGAATTCCAAGTAATACCTGGCTTATCTTTTCTACAAGCCCAGGGAATTCAACCACTATAAAGCCCCATCCTGGTGGTCAACAATTAAAAAACAAACAAACAAACTAATAATCCAATTTTAAAATGGGCAGAAGATGTGCAGAAAGTTTTCCAAAGAAGATATGCAAATGACCAATAAGCACAAGACGTTCAACATCACTGGACATGAGGGAAATGCAAATTAAAACCACAATGAAATGCCACTTGCATCCACTAGGATGGCTGTAACCAAAGTGCTGGTTCTGCGGACAACAACAGTTTTGGAAACTGGAATTCTCACACATTGCTGCCGGGAACATCAAGCAGTACAGTGCTTTGAAAAATGACCTAGAAGTTACTTAAAAAGTTAAACAGTTATCATAAGACCAAGCAATCCCATTCCTAGGTATGTAACCAAAAGAACCAAAAACATGCCTACAAAACGAAAAAAAAAAAAAAAAAAAAACTGTACAGAAATGTTCATAGCAGCACTATTCTTAAAAGCCAAAAAGTAGAAACGACCCAAATATCCATCAACAGATGAACAGATAAACAAACCGTGGTCCACAGGAACAAGAGAATATTACTGGACCATAAAAAGGAATGAAGTACTGATACATGCTACAATGTAAATGAACCTTGAAAACATTACGCTAAGTGCAAGAAGCCACACACAAAGGCCGTGTATTGTATGATTTACATAAAATGTTCAGAACAGGCAAACCAGAAACAAAATAGATTAGTGACTGGAGCTAGGGGAGGATATGAAGACTGAATGTTAATGGATATGGGGTTTCTTTTTGGGGTGATGAATATGTTCTAGAACTAGAGAGTCATGATGCTCACAGAATTTTGTGAACATACAAAAAAACCACTGAATTAAACATTTTTAAAAAGTGAATTTTTATGTTATGCAAATTATATCTCAATTTAAAAAAAAAAAATATGCAGGCTGGATTCTCAAAATGAAGAACTTCTACTCATTTGATAGAGATGAGACTATTCTGGGCCTCAGAAATCACCAGGGCTGTTGGACATTTGAAGAACAACAACAAAATCCAAGTATACCTAGTCATCCCCTAAAAAACAAAAATAAACAAAAAGTCCCATCATTTTGTGAACAAAAAAAAATTTAGTAATACCCCAGCTGAAGTACACTGAATGGACGCTGATGCTCCACACTGAAGCTTAAAATTTAACAAGTGATGAGCTAGTCAAGTGGCTGGCTGGGTTTTGTTTCTAGAAATCAACTTCTTCCTATCACTCAAGAAAGAATTATACTAAAGAATCATACTACACTTAAGGGAAATAACCTATCCCTAACTTTCTCCTCTATGACAGGTCTCCTGGAATAAGATAAATTAGAAAGTTCTCAAAGAACCTAACACTTCAGAGGATGCTGACGGGGTCCATAGCTCGTCACTCAATTCTGTTGACCTCAGGGCGCAGCTTAGTGCACAGGGTTCTCTCAGAATCAAGGTGCTTCTGAGCCGATAACTCAGTTTCCCTACCTGTGCAGTCAATGGCGACTGCTCTAAACCAGCAGGAAAACAGACCACTTCCAAACTACTTTCTAACTTCTTATGTTAGGAAAACGGCTTCCCAGAATTTAGAGCTTATTTCACTGTGAACATATCTGTCATCAGAGGGCAAAAATCTCTGCTGAATTGGGGTGCATGTTCTCTGCAGTGTCCAGAGACAAGAAGAGGAGCCGGGGCCAGTGCCTCCATGGAAGAGACATACCCAAGATCTCCGGGTTCCTGATGACAGAGCCGATCTGCCTGAGTGCCTGCTGTCCAGCCTTCTGCACTTTGACGTGGGAGTCAGTCAGCACCTCCGTGAGCTTGGGCACAATGTTAGGCAAGCAGGACGACAGCTGTTTGGGAGCACAGTATGCCATGGCTCCCAGCAACTCCACCGACCCTGCAGACAGCAGACACACGCTCACTGAACACAGGCCAAGAGTCACCTGGGCTGACTGCCAGGCAAGGGACAACCAGTCTGCTCCTCTGCAGACTGTGCTCAAGCAGTCCCCAGAAGGAGGGCAGAGGGGACCAGCTCCAGCAGAGACCGGGATCAGGGAGATCTGGCTTAGTCCTGGCAGTGATCCAAGGCCAAGTCACTGATTTTCTCTGACCTCGGTCTTCTCATTCACATATGAGGGAACCGATTTAGATCCATGATTTTTTAAACTCAGGGAAGCCTGAAGGACCCAGGGAAAAGCCAATTGAGAGGGCCCTAGACCTTGCCCTCCGCAAACCACAGCAGCTTTGCTGGCATCTCTTTTGCATATTAGGATTCCAGATACGATTACATTTTTTTAAAAGGGTTTAATGGGGAGAAAAGCTTTAAAACCACAGAACTAGCCACAGACTAGCTTTAAAGCTCTGGGATTTCCTGATTTAGGGCTGTGGCTTCTGTTGGAGGCCTGTTGTTTGCAGTAAGCACACAAACTTTTGGAAGGACTGGGCTGCCTAGGGGCACAGAGTCCTGGCTTTACCTCTGAGCTGGGGAGCACATGCACAGGACAAGAGCTGTTGCTACCTGGAAACCCCGCAGGCCCAGCTTTCAGAACAGGAAGTTGAGACTGAGACACGGAAAGGAGCGGCCTTACCAGCTTTGGTCCTCCAGGATTCCTCCTCCAGGGCAGCCAATAAGGAGGGGAGCACCAGCTTCACCCCGTGAGCACTCAGGTTGCTCATCACAGCCTTGGCACAATCATCTGCAGCCTCAAGGGAGGAGAAAAGGCATTCAGGGGCCTCCTTGTGCAAGCAAGGGTCAAGGCCTGACAGTAGGCCAAGTGTTCCCCCAGTAACCAACACTTATTGGGAGTCTACTATGTCAGACCCTTTGCCTGGGCCTCCAGATTCAGCTGAGGAGGAGGGACATGGTGTCTCATCTCATAAAGCTTCACTACTTTACTGGGAACCAGAGGAGTCCATATTAGTAACCAGGGCCCAATATGCAGGCAGAAGGGGTTCTGGTGGCGGGGGCCTTACACCGCCTCAGGTTCCCTGCTGAGTCTCACACCGGCAGCCATCCCCTGCTGCCAGCAGTTTTCATGCGCAGCCTCAGGACTTACCTCACGTACATACTGGTTCCCATCCCCGAAGCACAGAAGCAGATGGGGCAGCACGTGAACCACGTATGGCTCGAAGAGTTTCCCCAGCATGGTGCAGAGCATCTCAAAGGCAAAGAGGGCTCCTGGGGAAGAGAAGGCAGGACAGCTGGGGCACCATGGGACAACCTCCCTGCCACCTGCTCACCCTCTAGAAACACTCAGGGCAGCTGTGAGACTGAAGTGGCTGCCTCACAGGGAGCAGCACACCCTGCATCCCCCAGAGCAGGGAGATGGCTGAACAGAAAGGGGAAGGGAGGAAGGGAGCATCTATCGCTTCTTGGCACTAACAGCCAGAGAGGCAAAATCTGTCTCAGCTAAGAGTGTTGCTGAATCAGAAAGTCCAGGCCACATCAGCAAGGACCAGATGGAATGGGTGACACACAGCTGCCTCTCTGCAGCCCACACAAAAACACCAGCCCTTCAGAGGGAAAGGAAAGGCTGGATTCTTCCCCAAGGCAGCTGTGGGGACTGATGTCCCATGTTGGGCAGCCCCCAGCTCAGAGACACTCACCCTCTCGCCGGCGGAAGTTCTTCTTATCCTGGATGGCATCGGTCAGTGCTGCCATCATTTCCTGCTGCTTTAGCGACAAGATACCCAGGCCCTTCACCAGGCCTGCCAGCCCGTATGCAGCCCCTTTGCGTTCCGCATACTTGTCTGACTCCAATAGCTGCTGCATCAGCTTCTGGATCATCCCTCCTGCGTCTTCCTTGATGGCTGGCACCAGGGGTGGCAAGCAGCTGGCCACAGATTCCTGGACCTATGGGAGGGGCCCAACTCATCAGGAACCACCAGGAACCACAGCCTTTCCTAGTGGCTGACACAGTCCTACACAGTACCTCACCACTAGATGTCCCCAAACCCCATCTCAGCCACTCTGACAACACAGGGCATCAGAGAAGCAAACAGTGTTACACGTATGACGTGAACCCTATCAGGCTGCACATCTGCTGGTGACGTGAGCATCGAAAGTCTGGGAAGACCAAACACACTCACAGAGAAAGATCCAGACAAAAGACACTACTGTGCCTCCATATCTCCCAGTTTTCAAACTTGTCAAAGTCACAGAGAAATCAGGCTGGGCCTTACAAGGCCAGGCCCAAACCCAGTGGCACCAAAAGGTACTAAAAATCTCATCTTCCAGTCATAGCTCATAAGCCCAACTCAAGGGCAGATCTGCCAGAGGCCCAGGCAGGACCCTTTGCAAGTCATGTTTTCTAACTATTTATTTGACCATAGTTCTGTGAACCTGTATTTGATGAGGACGTTCTGGCTGGTCCAAAATGCAAATTGCAGAAGATATATGTATTTTTCAAAAAAGAAAAAAAAATCCTTGCACTCTGGCTTGGAGGCTACATTAAAAGGCCCCTGAAACATATACGAAACACACAGAGAAAGTCAAAGAAAGTCTGACAGAAGAGGCAGCCGTCTTTTTTTTTAAATCTTTGCATCCTTAGTGCCAGATTTATACTAAATGCAAAAAAGACTACCAGTAGATGAGTAGGAAAAAAATATATCTAGGTCTACTAGAACAAAATAACTACTTATTCAGAGGTCTTTTTGCCTGTAACAGGCTGTCCTATAAGAGGGGGATGACTCCTTGCAGAGACTGGGCCTTCAGAACCCTGATACCCAACTCTGACCCTAGCAGTTGGTGCCTCAGGCCAGGTGGCAGGTACCTGCTGGGAGGGGGTGGAGAGGGCAGCAATGAGCTTGGCAACAATGGGCTTCACTTTGGGGTCACTCTTGTCCAGGTGCTTGGCCAGAGACCCCATCAGAACCACCACGCTCTGCCGCACGGCATCGTAGCTAGCGTCGTTGGGTGCGTCCTTTAGGAACTCCTCGAATACCGGCAGCAACGAGTTGACGTTCTCCTGAAAAGCCAAGTGCACCCATAGCACTCTACAGACTATGTCTGGGAATGACAGTCTCTGCCCAAGAACCAAGCCCAAGTCGGCTCTGGGACAGCCAATCTTGACAAGCCAGCAGGTTTCCCAGTTTTCTGGCAGAACTGCAGCAGATTTATAAGAATTTAACACCCTTTTGGGGTCTTTTTGGCTCAGAAGAAACATAAATGAAATTTTCCATGGGGGCCAGCGCCCTGCAAGGATTTCTGGCACTCAGCCTCCCTGCATCACCACTATTTAGCCCCACCTCCTGCCTTGGCCCAGCCTTCTCCCCAGCCCCTCAGATAGCTGAAATCTTTTACCTTCCCATGGGCGTTGAGCGTTGCAAGGGCTGCATCTAACATGCACTTCCGGACATCGGCGTTTCGGTCATTGAGAGCATCAGGGACAAAAAACTGAAAGAGTGGCTTCACCTGAGAGCTGTCTAAACATTGGGAGAGCTTGTTCAGGGCCAAAGCCAAGCCACACCTGCGAAAGAAGTGGGAGTGTGTTAAGGGGCAAGGGCCGGCCAGCAGCTCCCTCTGCTGGTGGGATCTATCTCGGTACATCACAAGGAGGGAGGCTTCCAGGAGCAAACCACTCTGGGGGGCAGAGCACAGCCTGAAGCCCACTGCCCAGTGCTTCTCCACCAGTCTACACAATAATCTGGAACAATCCATTCGCCAAACAGAAACCTCTCATCTTCCTGGAGTTTCCCTCCTACCGAGTAACCTTGGGCAGGGAACTAACTCTGCCTCTGTTTCCCCATGTGTGAGTGTGAGTGTGATGCCCACCCCTCTACTTCCAGAGTAGGTTGTGGGAAAAGAGAGAGGTAAAGGAATCGAATGTGAAGTGCTATTATTCTTTTCAGCTACAGAGCAGTAAGAAGGTCCCCAAGGACCTCTGAGGACATAGAAGCCCAGAGGAAAGGAGAAAAATGCCCAAGGCCACAGTTAGCAGGGGAGGAACCAGCACTTGAACTCCAGTCTGACTCAGAGGAAGGTCTTACTTATCCTTTCCTTCCACTGTTTCATTAATCCGTGCTGCGTCCTCACAGCATCCAGCCCAGCCAACCTGCCACCTCTCAGGCAATGCTGAATGGGACAAGACTGCGACAACTGTGGTACCTGGCTTCCCACTGATCTGGAGGAGATTCCGAGATCACTCGTCCCAAAGCATCCAGCACTGGGGGCGGCCGCTGCAACAGATAGGTTGATAAATGCCCTGCAGAGCTCTGCCCAGCCAAGCCAGGCAAGCCAGCCCCCAGGTGTGAGGCTCTGATCAGTCCCAGCCACCCTGAGCCGTAAAGAGCTCTAAGACTCCTATCTGAAGCAAGTCAGAGCAGAGTCCAAGCCACCCCCACACCACTCAGACCACTTCGGGGCACACAGGCTACTCACGTAGAGCTTCTCCTGGTAAATCTCCATGAGCCTGCCCATGACCTCGGCCGCCTGCCGCTGGTACCGTGCCACGGCGTGGGAGAGGGCTTCAGCCCCAGCCTGCCTCACGGCTGCCTCATGATAAATAACATCATCGATCAGCAAGGAGCAGAGGTCTGGCTGCAGATCGAGGCCCATCGTCAACCACAGCCTACAGCGGACAGAAGGAGAGGGCTGGTCAAACAGTGAACTACAGCACACACCTGCCAAACCTGACCACTCGGACCTTCTCTCGCTGTACACTGAGCACATTGGGTCTAGTTATTTCCTGAGGGGAAAAAGGATGGAGCAAAAAAATACAATATTCCGATGGCTCTCACCTCTCAGCCAGCTTCCGGATCTCTTCCTCCTTGTCAAATTTGACCACCCAGAGCCTCCGCAGAAGATTCAGGCCATTTTTCTCGTCGGTATCAGGGGCTGGCAATACCATGTGGAGTTCCGTCAGCCCCTGAGAGGGAGTGAAATTGG
>NW_011888804.1:9017474-9039180 GCF_000151845.1 Pteropus vampyrus
CCTCCAGGGCACACTGGTGTAGATGTGAGACAGCTCCCATCAGGCTGAGGAGCATTTTTTCAAAGGTCCCTCAAGCAGCTCAAACACATGTGGCAGAGCCATAAGGGATGCTGCGGTGGCCTGCAAGGAAGTGGGCACGTACCCGCAGCGCAGTGTCCCTCACGCTGGCACACGGGGACTGCAAGGCACAGAGCAGCACGTCTACTTCTTCTTGCTCTGCAAAGGCACAGCCATCCTTGCCACTGCTGCTGGCACACAGGGTGGTCAGGGTGTCTGAAGCCAGAACCTAAGGGGAACATCGATCCACTGGGCTCAGTTCAGCAAATTATTTACTACTATGGAGTCAGGCAGGGTGCCAGGTGATGGGTTAGGGGCCCAGAGAAGGATCTGAACTGAGAACACCCAACCCACAGCCCAACTAGAACTAAGACTTCAGCTACAGGTCAAAGCCAATGGCAGAACCCCTCAGTAGGTGAGAACACTCAGGCTGGCTTTCAAAAGCAGCCCTTCCATTCAAGTTCAAAAGTGAAGGCTGAGAGATAGAACTAGGACTCAACCCCAAGCACCAGGACCTACAGCTGGGGTCACAAACCGAGTCACAGCAACAACCAACTGAAAATCAGATCACCTGCAGGCGGGGAGAGCCCGTCCCGATCACCCAAGTCAGAAGGCGCAGCATGGCCACACGGGGCAGCAACTCCGGGCCATTCTAAGAGAGAAGAGCAGATAAGTCCTTTGAGCTCTGGGAAAGGGCTGGAACCAAGGCCTGTGGCACACGAAGCAGCACAGTGGAATATTCTAGGTCATACAATGGCCAACTCCACTAGAGAAACCCCTTAAGGTTTACAACTAAACCCACACAAGCCAACCCTGGTTAATCACGATCCTCAGGACTCAAAATAAATTCTGAAACTTGCTTGAAATTCATAGAATATGAAAGACAGATGGCCCATAAACATACAGATACTTTACAAGTAAGTAAAGAAACGTAAAATAAAAATAAAAGGAGGTACCATTTTCCACCTATTATTAACATGATTAATACTATCTGGGGTCACATATACTTTGGAGAAAAGAACTCTTAGTGAGGGTGGAGTTCAGAACATGCCACGCCACCCAGAGACTCCACACCAAGAATCCGTCCTATGGAAGTGCCCGCATGGGGGTGCAAGGGCATATTTGTGCAAGGGGGCATACCACAGCACTACTCGAAATAGGGCAGAGTTCAAAACAACCTTAAAATATCTATCACAGGTAAAGAGTTAACTAAAACATGGTGCATCCATAGTACAGAATCCCACACGGACTGTAAAATCAATAAAGTGGATCCATACGCAGACGTGGGAGGAGACCCACAGTACAGTCATGTGAAAGAAGCAACACGACCTGTTTTTCACTGTGTACGGGGTGTGAGTTCTACACGTGCATGAGAAAAGGTCCACAAGGTTCTACACCCAACTGTTAGCAACTGGCGCCTCTAGAAAGTGGCTTTTCTTTTTTTCCTTCTGTATTGTTGGAATTTTTAAAAATATGCATGCATTACTTGGGCAAACTTTTAGAATACAATCTATTAACAGGAAAACTCCCTCAATGAATGAGATCTAATCTCATTATCATAAGCAAGTCAAAAGGAGAACAGTCAGTACTATCTTGAGTCAGAAACAAAACAAATACAATAAATTAATACAAAATACTTCAACTTCCTCAGGTCAGAACTCTCAGACACAGGATATCTATCTGCACATTTCTTTGAGGCCCTGGCAGCTACACTAAATCGAGCATTTGCGTTTTCCTCACCAATGGCTGCTGCTGTGGGTATAAACACATGTCCCCACTGCACCACCAGAAGTGTTGATGGGCCAGGAAGCATCGAAAGCCCCTGTCCCCCCAAAACCACTCCAGCCAAGGGGAGAGCTAGGCTCCCCTGCCAACCTCATCCACACGCCCAGGCGGGTGGCTTGGTGAGGCCCTCAGCTGGGCGTGGACAGTGAGGATCTGAAGAATCTGGGCCATGCGCTCCTCCTCCTCTTCACTGTGCTGAGGCATCTCAGTCAGCACCATCTTCAGAAACGGGAAGACTAAGGAAAAGGCTGGCGCGGACAGGGGCGTGGCATCTGTGGGAGTAAGAAGCAGACACAATACTGAAGGCAGGGCAGGGCACTGCTACCTCAGTTTCCATCCTCAGGGCAAGTGGGCAAGGGGAGGATGAGGCCCTTTCTGACACCTGGAAGCACATGGTACAACTGGGATGACAGCTGGTAGCCCAGTTCTAAAGCCGATCCCGCTCCCACCCCAAACGCTGCCCAGCTCCAGAATGTGGGAGTTAAAACAGACAAGTAGATTCCAGTGACAAGAAGTAAACTCGCAGTGGGGGTCGCAGTGACTCACAGAGTACCAGGATTGGACTCAGAAATCCTCCATCTGATCCAATCCCGCCCCCCCCCCGCCTTTCAGACAAGGAAATCAAGTCCAGGGAAAGAAGAGACTTGCCCATGGCCACAGCCTCAGGAAGCCCTGGGGATGCAGTAGCTCGTGCATTTCCTGTACCAGTTCGTACTGCCTCGTGTCCTTTGTCTGCGATGCCCTTACCTGGCTCACCCTTCCCCACCCTGCTAGTGATGGTGTGGCTGTGCAGCAGGGTCACCGCCCTCTTCACGGCCACTGACAGCTCTTCCTGGCACCATGACTTATCCAGGGCACACTCTGGCTTCAGCAGGCGCAGAGTCACGTGGCTCACCAAAATGCCTGTACCCAAGAGAAGAGACTCAGAAGAGGATGGCTCACACAAACACGAAGAATCTGGCCCAGCACAGACGTGCTACATTTCTCTGCTTCACAGTAATCAATTCCGCGATGCCAAAAAGTTCTCAACCTAATTTCTCATTTCCTCTTCGTGACCAGCACCGAAGGGTAGGCAGGCAGGGAGCTGTCCTTTTTAACACTAAGAAATGAAAAGTGTGCTGAGAGGAGGCATAAGCCACCCAAGGGTTATTCAGCCAAGAGCAAAGCTCTATCCATATGGTGTTCCCATCTTCCATGCAACGAGCCCAGCCAGCCAGGTAACAGTTCTGGCAGGCTCCATATGCATGCACTCAGAACGGTTTTCTGGACATATTTTTCCAAAACTCATTTTCACTTAGAACAGTTCTCAGATTCCAGCCTCATCCGTGGGAACATTTTCTCTAGGCTAGGAAGGAAGTCTGCTTAATTCCCAGCCACCCTACCTGATCTGTTTCACCACGGCGAACAAAAAGCTATACGTCACAGAGGGAGACCTCTTGTCACTGATACATGGCTTGGGCTGCACTGACTGGCCACGTGGCATCGATCACCCCCACTGTCACTGAATGTCCGACTTTAGTTTTAAAACTGCTACAGAAAGGTCACGCTGACTAGTGTCTAAAATCTGAGTCTCAGAGTGAAGGCACAGCAGACGTAAAACACGAGGAGGAGCGCTGTGTCACCTCTAACGACTTACAGCTGGAGGCTCCCACGCTGCTTCCATACAGAAACAAGTCAGTAGTCTAGGTCAGCATGAGACACCCCACCAGCATTCAGGGCATCCCCTACCCACCTCCCAACCTGCCCAGGGCCATGCTCACAGCCAGTAAACAACAACTAACCCAAAGCCTTGAGCCGAGGCGGCATGACACAAGCAGCCAAGGACAGGAAAGGGTTCTTGATCCTGGGAGCGGCCAGTGGAGATTTCAGCAAGGGCAGAAAAGAGTCGACCAAAACAGGAATGTACTGGGTCAGGCCAGAGGGGTTCTTGGCCAGGATGGTGTCCAGCAGTCCTAGCGCTGCCTCCAGCTCACCGTCCAGCTGCAAGCACAGTCACCCCAGGAGGCAGGTCAGCAGGGCCCTGCTCCAGGACAGTGAGGAGTGGGCCTGGGCTGCCCAGCATTCTCACCTCCTGCAGCCGCCTCCGGATCTGTGCCTCCTTGTCCAGCTGGGCCTGCAGCATCTCCTTCTGCTTGCTGGTCAGTTGCACCTCTTCTTTTATGCCTTTCTTCTTCTTTATCTCCTGAAAGCAATGAGCAAAGCAATTCCATCTCCAGGGAACAGACCGCCCTCTTTACCACAGAGGAAGGCAAGCTTGGGTCCACAGTCAGCACCATACCAGCTCTCAGTCTGTGATCTGGACCCCCAAATCCACCATGTGGCATCCCCACCTCCCACAAAGTCCACAGCCACATGGTTCCTACAAAACAGAGACAGCAGTGGAGAAGCGATTTCTTACTGAATTCTCTGACAAATGTAAGGAGGGCCTTTTATGTGCGAGAGAAATGAAAGTCCCTCAATGTGCTGAAAAGGGTATTCTGGTAGCACACAGCTTCAGAATCAACAGTTCAGCCTCCCCTCCTGCTCCACCCCCCTCCCTACAGTTGCTCTACCCCAGTAGAAGCTGAAGCTTGGAAAAGGCCGAGAAAGCACTCATTCATTCAACAAGCACTGACTGAGCACCTGCATTGTGCCAGACACTGTTCTAGATGCTGGGGATACCATGGGGAAGAAGACCAAGCGCCTGCGCTCATGGAGTGCACAATCTAGTGGGCGAAGACAATGAACACGTAAGCAAATACGTGAACGAGATGACTTCAGGTCATGACAAATGTCACGAAAGGAATATGATGCACAGTAACCAGGAAGGGCAGGGTCTACTTTGGATAAGGGTGGTCACCTCTTCGAGAAGTAGACATGTGGACACATGGGCTGAGAAGTTAAAGACAAGAAGAACCCAGACTTGTAAAGACCAAGAGCAAAGGCTCTGAGACCGGAAAGAGCAATGTGAGTTGTTACAAGCTGAATACAACCATTGAAACACAATTCCCCAAAGGCTACACTTTGCCAGGCCCTGTGCCTGGTGTCAGAAGTAAAGATGGATCCCAACCTTCAAAGAGATGGGTGGACAGGCGTGGTTTTAAGCAACACCACTTAGTGGAAGAAATGTATGAAACGCTGCTGGCAGCCAGCAGAGAAAGAAATTTATTTTTCGCGAGTTTGGGGTGGAGAAATCTACCGAGAAAGGATAAAGGGTGAGGGAGGAGGACCTGGGACACTTCGAGGGGATCAGAGGCGTTGTGTCATAGGCCTCAGGAAGACCCAAGGGAAGAGCATATGCGCAATAGGAAAGCCACCAGTCTGAGGCCAGCGAGCTCAGCAGGCAATCTATGTGCAATGCCTCCGTGTACTCACCTCCTTCAGCTCCAGCTCGATGATCTGCTCCTTAAAGGAATAAGCTTTGTTCTCTCGCTTCATGTTGGCCTTTTTTATGCTGTCCTGCTGGGCACTGAAACACCAGAACAGGGGATCAGCCAGCTTCAAAACAGCTACCAGTCCCTTCTGCCTCCCACCAACCATGAAATTCCAGCTAGCGTTTAAGTAGTATGCACCAGAAAAGTGCTAGATACTGGACATACTCTTGCATCCCAGGCCTAAGCATGAGCCTAAAATAGAGCAGGCAATTGTCCAATGACTGGGTAGATGGTTTCATTCATTCGTCACAACAACCCTACAAAGGAAGTTTTGTCTTAATCTTACAGACAAGAAAGCTAAGGCTTGGGAAGGAAAGGCAATTGAGCTCATAAGTGATCTCTCACCTCTGGATGATGGATTTGTCATACAGCTCCCCAGCAGGGGTCTGCATGATGGCAAACTCCTCCCGTGTCACCTGACGCAGCGCAGGGTTCTGCACGGAGGCGCTGATGGTGCTGATGAGCTGTGGGAGAACCCTGTCCGGCGACAGGATGGAGAGGGAGCCCATGGCGTTCATGGAAGACTGTCAAACACAGACATAGTCAGTGTGCACCAAGGCTGGCACTGGAGAGAGGTCCCGCCCGCCTCTATGCCCCCGGCAACTGACTCCCTTTTTTCTTGACACTGCTCATTCTTTTCTGAGTGCTGCCCACAAAAGCAGACAGCTATAGTATGTGCCCACCTTCTCAGCAAGCATTTATGACTTTGGTACTTGCACTCTGATTTGAAGGGATGCACTCCTCCCCAACTCTCAATCTATGGTTGAGATGGAGCGGCCCCCACTCTTTCCAGGGGTGGGTACATGACCCAAACCAAAAGGACAGGCCCAGGGATGAGGACAGGACCCAAATAAGGCCAACCAGGGGCAGTGAGACCCCATGCTAGTTGAAATAATTGGAAAACGGACTCTTCTTTCACTGGAGCTGATGGGAGACAGGCTAAGTCTGCAACTCTAGCAGCTATCCTGCTACTAGAAACGGGAAGACCATTGGAGAATGCAGCCCACATCGTGGAAAGTAGAAGAGACACAAATGGAAGAGACAGAGTAGGGGAGGCACCACCTACAATGTCATGAGTTCAACATCTGAGTCCCTGTCCAGTCAGATCCTGGTACTTAGCAGTTAGATGAGACAGTAAATCCCTTTTGTGCTCAAATCGGTTTGCATTTTCTGTCACTTGTAAACCAAGGGTCCAAATCCACATTACATCACAGCTTCACCTGCTTCTTTGACTCCTCCCTCCCTGCACTCTGACCTAAAGCTAGAACCAGCTAACGCACCAATCACCTGGTTCAAGGGACTCTGTGTGGTGATCCTGGGGATAATCTGATCCAGGTGTCTGGTGATGAAGGCTTCCGGATCAATCTTCATTTTAGCAAGAAGTGCTGGCCAGAGTCCAGACTGCACTGCCACTGGAGGGGAGGCGAGCAACTTGAGGCCTTCTGCTTGGTCCAATCTTACCCTGCCCAATAGAGCCCTGGCCCTCCTATACCCGCTCCAGCCACAGACCTAAGGATGGGTGGTGGGAGATGATCAGCATCTCCTGGGCCAGCCGTTCGGTGTTGGTGATATCACCTTCCAGTCCAGGCACCCCAGAGATGATGCAGAGAGCCTCCTGTAGGACCCGTGGAGGCACACAGGCCTTGCCCACCTCAGTCTCCCCGGCATCAGTTACCAGAGCCTCTAAAGGCAGCACCTGCGAGGAGACAACACGTGAGCCCCTACTGCTCAGAGCCCTGAGCAGGCCTGGCACACAGGGACACAGCTGCCTCTTGCTGATGTTGTTCTCAGGGGTCCTTGCTCAGGAAGAGTCTGATGCCCAGCTTCCTGCACTGGGCTCCACAACCTGTGACATATGCCTAAAAGGAGGAAACGCCTATAACTTTACACCTAAAAAACTCACAGGGGAAAAGAAGGCAACAGAAACTGATTCGGGAGACCCAGCCTGAGACAGCAGTCTGCCACGGGCCCGCACCCTCGAGCCAGCTTAGGGACGGAGGGAAGCAGGGCACAAGCAGCACTGAAACAGAAGCCAAGTCTTTGGAGTCTACTCCTAGTTCTTCTACCCACCAGCTGGGAGACCCGGTGCGAGTCATTTCAGATCCTAGAACCCTAGACAACTCGTATAAAAAAGATAGTAAGCCTGTCTGCCTTTTAAAGACTTTATGAAAAATCAAAAGGGAGTATGAGTAGAAAATGCTTTACAAATTATAAAGCACTTACAAAATACAAAGTGTTATTCAATTACTCAAGAATAAAAAGATTAAGCTATATATCAAAAGGCATGAAAAGAAAGAAAAGAGTTTAAAAAGGAAAAAAAAATTACAGTTGACCTTTGAACAACATAGGTTCGAACTGCACAGATCCACTTATACGTGGATATTTTTCAATTGAGCACAGTTCAATTGACCTGTGCAGTTCAAAGGGTCAGCTCTGCAGCTGGGACTCATGTATGCAGAAGGCCGACTGCAGTTATATCAGATTCCCACTGTGAGGGAAGTCGGAGCCCCTAACCCCCCGCATTGTCCAAGGGTAAACTATGTATGAAACAAGATGTTACTGGAGCTTAAGGGCAGGGGAGAAGATTCTGGCATCACAGAGTTTGAGTGAGAACATCCCAGGAGCGACACTGCCAACACCCCCCAGCATAAGCAGGGCTGGCGAAGCTGCTCTGGGAATCCCAGTTCTGGAGCCCAGATGCCCTCACCTTGTGAGAACTGAGGACAGTCTTCAGCTCCTCCAGGAGTCCATACGCCAGCTTAAAGCCCCCGAGAGAGGACAGAAGCTTCCGAACCGTCTGCTGGGCCTGCCTGCGCACGTGCCAGGTGCGGCTCAGGAGCACCGCCACTAGAGCCCGGTAGTACTGCCTGCGAGCACAGGGACAGACCGTCCTGGGGGAAGGCCAGGTACAGGCCTCTCCACAGCCAGCCCTTCCATCCACCACACACCCACTTTTCAGGCTCCTGCCAGCCTCGTCTCCTTTGGCCCAAGGGGAAAGGAAGGTGAGCCTCACGTACTGGACTTTGCTGCCGGTGAGTCTGTGCGGGTGGTCAAGGAAAAGTCTCTCTGTCAGATGCAACACGGTACATAGGGCTAGAAGGGGAGAGGAACAGCAGAAGTGTTTTGAAAATACAGAACACATCCAGAAAGAGCTGGAAAATGAACACCAAGATATAAGTGTGATTATCATAGGATGTGGAATTACAGCTCCTCTCAATTTCCTTCTTCTTGCTTACTATGCACACGGGTGGAATAAGAAAAACTATACACTTTCTTTTAATTAAAAATTACTTTGCAGTTCTTCAAAAAAAATGAGGACACTCATTACATACTGACATGGAGTGATTTCCAAGTCTAGACAGCACATGCTACCATTTGTGTAAAAAAGGTAGAGAACTAACACATAAAAGATATTTACTTTTTAAAAAAAAATAAAATGTCAAGGATACACAGAAGTTAATAAAGTTGATTCTCTATGGCCAGGAAACTGGGTGGCCAAAGATCAAAGCAGGGGTATAATTTTCAGTGTAGATCCTCTTGGACCTTTTATTTTTTAATTATATGAATGTACTTCCTATACAAAAACTATTTTCCTAAATCAGGAAGTGACTAACAGTTGTAGCTCATTAATAGGATGTTGTGATTTGTGAGTCAAAGACTTTTCAAATCACCAATTAGCAGCAGACGCCCTTAAGGCAACACAAAATTTTAAACATACATTAAATTTAAAGATCAACCATTCCCTCTCTGCTAGGATAGAAACCAGTAGTTTCTGTGTCTCCTGGAGGGGGAGTAGAGCCAAGTACACTGTACTAGAGCTTCCCAGCTGCTGCTTAATAAGAGAAAACCTCTGAGAGAGCACCAATTACCCAATCAGCTATAATTACACCTAATATCACAGCTCCACAACCATCAGTGCTCTGTCTCTGCAAATCTCCCACTTCCTCCCATTTCTCAAGCCTTCCACACCCTACAGGAATGAATTCACTCCCATGAGATCCAAGCTCTTGGCCAGATCACTGGTCCAGATTTTTGCAAAGTTGACTGGTCAAAACACCATGTAGTGAGGAAAGCATCTTCTCTGAAGACCCTTCGGAGAGACTCGACCCCAATCTTGAGTTCAACTAAGGGAGTGGTAACTCACCATCCTCTGAAGCCATAAGCAAGAACTTCTCGGAAGTGAAAATCTGCTTCTTCTCATCCACAATCAGCTGCCAGAAACTGCTCAATTTCGCCTCTGCAAGAAACAGAATTTTCATACCACGGCACAACTCACCATGTTCACCAGGGCTGGTCCCCTCCATCCTGACGCTGCCAGGGCTGGCTCTGCTGACAGGCTCTCCAGTGTAGAGACAGGTCACTGCCAGGCTCTCTGTCCTCCTCTGTCCTGAGTCCATCTAGTATCATCGCCCACATGAAAACCTTCAGTGGTTTTCTGCTGCCCACAGAAGCCAAAGAATGCTGTTCCCACTGATTCCCACCTAGTCCAGCGCCAGGTTGAAAGACCTGAATTCACACATGGTGCTTTCCTTGACCTTCCATGACTGGGGCTGGTCTGAACTTACACTGGGAGGTTCCCTTCCAGCTGGTGAAATCCATCCTAGCCCTCTGGGCCCTAGTTCAAATGCTCCTTCCTTCATGAAGCCTTTCCTGAGACCCAGCCCCTAAACTACCTCCTTCAAAAGTGCTCTAATGCCACATTTGCCTTAAACGACAAATGTGTTTTTGCATCTCCTTGCTCCTACTATAGAGCAAAGCAACCTGAAATTTGCTGAAGCAAGGTCAAGTTCATCTTTGCACCCCCATTCCCAAGGTAGTCCAGTGCCTTGGCAATTACACAGATGGCATACAATAATATATGAAAAGAGCTGAACTCCTTTTCTAACCACAGGAATAAGTCAGCTATATCCACATACATACAGAGTAGGAGATGTACTAAAGAAAGTATGGAATATCATGCAGCCACAAAAAAGGATGAGAAAGTTCTTTCTGTTGTACTGATGTAGAATCTTTTTCAAGTTACGTTTAGTACATAACATGGCATATGTAGAATGTTACCCAGCATGTTTGGTTGATGACGCATTGACTATCTCTGGACACAAAACTGGTAACACTGTCTGAGGAGAGAAGGTAGTGACTAGAAGGCAGGCTGGCTGAGGGGAAGCTTCTCATGTTATACCCTACAGAAATATTACCAATTTTTAAGTCTCACTACCACACCCAGGTCAGTCTGGACATTATCTACAAGTCTCCGTCCCAGAGCACTGGAGCAACAGGGAGAAGGAGGGCAGTGACAGAGCCCCTGCTGCATTCCCATCGTCCAGTGCGACACTGAGGCTCATCCCTGCAGAGGACAAGCGGCCTTGTGGCTAGATGAGTATAGTTAAGTGGCCAAGCTGATCCTGTAAAATCCTAAACATCAAGACACTTCTCCCAAGGACACTGAGGCCCTTGTCTGCTACCATCCTGGACATCTCTGGACTCTTACCAGCCTGGGAGTCAGCCACCGAAAGCTTCGAGAGCAGTAGGGCTGCAGCAACACCTTCGGTGACTGTGGGAACCTGAGTGCTTTGGGAGGCTGCCTTCTCCACTGTCTGGATGAGCAAGGGAAGTAAGTCCAGGGCCTGCAATAGCGTGTCACCTGTGAAGAGAGGACCAGCACCTTATAGAACACCCTGATCCTTGGGAATGACAAGATTGCTTGAGAAAGGACCTACCCACCCAAGTCTGAACTGGCCAGGTAAAACCATTCAGTTACCTTGTGAAATAATCATGAAGAAGTGGAAACAGAATCTGGGCTTAAACGCTATAACCATCAAATTAGAACTAGAAGGATCCTTACTAATCCAATAGTATAGCTATTCATTCGATGCAGCAGAAATCAGACCGAGAGGCTGAGTTGCCCAAGGCCACACAGCTGGTTTAGGAGAGAGCCAAGGCCAACCTCAAGTCTACCAATTTATTACTGGGGCTCTTCCCCACACCAGATGACCTCTGGACCCAAATTCCAAAATCAGAATCAATCTGCTGACCTATGAACTAAATCTACTTTTTTAAAAAAGGAGAAACCTGTTAAACTACAGCTAAACCTGTTTTCTTAACTACTGAACTGGTACATCGGAACATTTCACAACAAAACACGTATTTCATGCGGATGATATCGTGGATTTACAGCTAAGAAATGTTTATTTGAAAAGTTTATTTTTATTATGCTTATTTTAAAAGCATCAAGCATAACTAGTTCAAGCCAAAGAGATTAGGTTAAACCAAGTCTCTGCTATCTAGAACTCAACCTAAAATCAAGGTTGATCAATGCAGCAAAATTGCAAACTGTTATATGAGTACAAGACTGTACAGAAGGATGTCCCCTCTGTAGAGACAGTTCTGGAATCTCCCAAACATTTCTTTACAGTTCATTGTAAGTTTAAACTTTTTAAAAAGAAATACAAGTCTATCTCAAAGACGAATATTACTATTAGAGACTGTTACCTTGAGATCAAGCTCCTATACAGATTTCAAAATTTCTCCTAGCTGCTTGGGAAGGAGGCAGATGACCACGCCCAAATGACAGGTTAGCACTGAAGCAAAGACAGTGGTTGTTTTTTAAGAGATCCAGCATAAAACGTATATGATGTTGGACCTTTTAAGTCAGTCCTATTTATTTCTCCACGATTTCAGATAATATAGTGACAGGTTCTAGTTCTGGGTCCTCTTAAAACAAAGCTTTGTCCTTTGAAGGTCTGATGAGGGGAAGAAGCTAGAATCTTGTGAAGATTGGGCTCTGATTCTAGGCTTTATGGATGACTAAGCAAGATGCTCTGAGAGGCTCGGGAGGAAATAATGCAAAATAAGCTGGAGCAAAAGGGAAAATCTAGAAGAGCAATGATGCCCTGAATACTCAGTCACCTCTGAGCGGCAGGCATCTCACCTCGGAAGCAGGCCAGCATACACTGCAGGTAGGCATGCCGCACTGCGGAGGTGGAGGTTTTAAGGCTGAAGGCTTTCTTGAACCATTCGGTGAGCTTCTTGGGCACTTCTGTGGTGAACCGATTACACCAGAGAGCCAGGACAGAGACAGCGTGCACCAAGGTGCCTTCGTGAACTAGGGCAAGCAGCAGAAGTCCAGTCAGTGCGATGTCTTAGATCCATGCACGAAAACAAGCATGAGTACAAGGGAAAGGGAGCAGTGATGCTTTGGGGGAGGTGTAGCTTCAGAAGGGGTTCCTGGCAGGCTCCAATTGTGAAAACTAGGGACAAGGATGGGCCCAGGCTGCATCCTCACCACTCTGCCCCGAATTACCTTCTTGCTGGAGGAATGGGATGAAGAGCTCAGCCACAGTCCCATTCAGGACTTGACTGGAAGGCCCAGACACCACGTGATGACTGATGCTCCCGATCCCTGGAAGGCAGGAGAGCCCCTGCTCAGCCCGTCAGCTCAAAGCCACCACCACACGAGTCTTCCTGCCACTGCCCACTTCCCCAGCAGCCATGCCTCTCCTCTGACCATCACCAACCCTCCCCAATTCTCCCTCCCTCTGGTTTTTACAGAAGCCAGGCCTCCTGCTAGACTTAAACAGGGCTCGCATGCCAAGCAGGAGGCAGCAGAGTCCCAGGGGCCAGGCTGGGATGTCCATGACTGTCAGAGGAATCGAGATCCAAAGACGGACTTGCCTTACCTAAGAGTTACATTACACCTCATCTCCTACCACACCTCCCATTGCCTGTGGAGAAATTCTGTACCTGAGAGGACACTGATCTTCTGGGCTACAACGGTTAGTTTTCCCTCCGAGCCTGAGAGGAGAAACAGCAAAGATTCAAAACTCGTATCTGCCACATTTCCCAAGAGGGTGAATAATGGAGTCATGTGTGTGACATCAAGATAGTTTCTGATTCCAGAAGTAGCCTTTCTACTAAGAAGCTGGTTTAAAATGATACTTACTAAGTTTTTTTCCTGACTAAAAAAGTAATATGTTCTTACAGAAAATCTGAGAAACAAAAAAACATAAAAAAAAACATTTAAAAAGCACCCATGGTCCTGCCACCAAAGACATTTCTAACATTTTGGTATACTTCTCTCTAGTTTTTTTTTCACTATGCCTACAATAATGTATACACTTAAAAAAATAAAACCAAGATTACCCCATCTACATTGCTCTGCATGTGCTTCAGTTACTGCGCACATCGACATCCTACTTTGAGCATCCTCCTGGCCACATGGTCTTACCACCAGCAGACTCGGAGCATCAAGTCCCAGTCAGGTCCCGATGCATGAGTGCTGAGGGCCACACCACAACCATCCCCACAGCCATGAAGGCCTGCTCACCTCCAAGGATAGCGAACAGGTGCCTGGTCAGGGCTTCTGTCGCAGAAGAGTCACTGCACTGGCGGGCCAGGTTCCGCAGCGCCAGCACGGCTTCGTCCATCAGGCGGGGACTGTTGGATTTCAGCTGACCTGGACACACCGACAGCCGCTGCTCAGAAGCCGCTGAGAGCTAAGTATGTAGGCTTTCACCTTTGTCTTTTCCACGCTCCCAACTCTTCCATCCTAGCTCTATGTTCTCATCATAAAGGGTCTCAGGGAACAAACTATGCAAATGTAGTTTATGTAGAGGATACTCACTAGCCAGTCCTTTCACGATGTCCAGGGCATACTGGCTGAGGTCGAGAGTCACTGATGCCAGCAGACTGGAAATAGCTAAGTGGGACAGAAAGCACCGACCACGTCAGTCTCAGGTGGAATACTCATTTTTGTCCTACTGCCCACAAATGCCGTCAGGCCCACTGTCTAGCCACACAAAACCGTGACTACTCTTCATCTCTATATGGTCACGAATGGTTGCATCTTTGTCCCAAAGCTCTGCTGCAAAGCTGTGCACTGCCCCATCCCAATCAGGAAAAAATTGTCCCTCTAACATTCCATCTACATCTTTTACCAAGATAAATAAGAACAGAGCTCACCCCTCATATCCTATGGTTTCAAGCACCACCCCCATGCCAAGTTTAAACTATCTAGAGCAGAAGTTAACTTGAAAGGTCTCCAGAAGGCCCTTGGACCTCTAAAACTATATGCAATATTCTAAGCTGATATATACTTTTGTGCATTCTTCTAGCAAGAGGGCCCATGACTTCCAACATATTCTAAAAGAGTCCCTGATCTCTCTCCCAATGAGATAAACAGTGACTACATCTCTTACCCCCACCCTCAATGCTTCCTACTGCCAATATCGAGGATGCTGCTTATCAGGCAACTCATCTCCCTCCCACTGTCCCACTCGGCAGCAACCTACTTTCGATAACATTCTCTGGACTCCTCAGTAAGGACTTCTGGATGGAGGGCAGGATCAGATCCTTAAATTCCGAGTGGGACATGTATCGGAGCAGGGGGGCACAGTTATCCTACAAAGAGAAAAGAGTCAGGCCCCCAGACCTCCTGGGAACGGAGAAAGAATAAAGGACAGTTCTTAATCACAGAATTTAACCATGGGATTGAGCTTGTCCAAGTGAGTAGGCCCCACTTCTCACTCACCAATAGATACTTCTGAGGCTTTACTTTGCTCATCAGGATGTTCTTCATATAAAAATCCAGCAGGGCACTCTAGAGAATACACAGACCTGGTTAGACCCTGACATTCTGAAGCATCTCATCCCTGGCCTAAGAGATCTATCTGGTGGGAGGGAGTGCCTCCAAAAAATACGTATCAGTGACCCAAATTCCACAGTGTCAAGCACAGAGGTCCCATTGATTATGCCATTCCCATTTAAAAACCTTCCATGGCTTTCCATCACCCCTAGGTCAAGTCCAAAGTCCTTGGCACAGCTCACAAGGCCCACCTGCTACCTGGCCAGCTGCCTCTCACACCTCTAACGCACCCGCGCCACTCCAACCCCACTTGCCTCCTGTACATTCCTACCCAAAATGCTCTTCCTCACCTCTTGACCTTGCTAACACCTACTCACCCCTTAAGTTCTTTCATTAGAGATGTGTGCTCTGACCTATGACATTCAGAGTATCATGGCTTCTTGCACTTGTCTTTTGTAATGCTTATCACAGATATAATTAGGGAAGGGATCACAGCTCCCTTCCCTTGCTCACTACTGCAACCCCAGTACCTAACACAGTGCTTGGCACATGGCAGCTGCACAACTATGTGAGAATAAATGACTGCATGAACAGGTGAACTATCATCTCAGTAACTATGCCAGGATTCACCCCAAGCTAGAGCCACTCTGTGTCTCTATGGAGTGAAAGCTTTCCAACTCCTCAAAATTCATATATTATGACGAAAGGCCAGAGTCTCAAGTGAGAAAATCAATAAGCTTCAGATGAGGCTGGCAGCTGGGACCACCAGGGCAAAACCAGTCCCCCTTCACTCTTCCCGTGAGTCCACTTGCCTTGTGCTGGTTGACCACATCCATCTCCTTGTGGTTCGTGCAGAACTGCACCAGCAGCCCCAGCATGCCTGCATAGTTCTGGTTGGGTTCTAGGCTGAAGATGGCTGACAAGTACTGTTCCACAAGCCCGGGGTTCTGAGGAAGAAAGTGTAAAGCAGGTGTATCAGATGGCAGTGGGGGATAGTGTGCAAGAAGCAATGCCCACCACGCCCTGCTGCCTCCTGTCACCTCTCTCCACAGCTTTGTGAGCTTCTTCACAGCACCATCCACAGCATGCTTGTGGGAACCGCCCAGCACCTCCAGCAGGAGCAGACACTGCACCTCCACCTACCAGGATCAGGAAAGGCTCAAATCAGGACATGAACTGGGACTGAAGGTCCCATGGCCTTCATAGCCTATCCAAGACCTCTGTCAGGCCCACCAGAACCAGAATTCACCTCCACTAGGCCCCTCCCACTCAACTCCAGCCAGACCCTCTTCCCTCCACCCCCGACACTTAGACCGTCCTATAATTACATCTGAGCACGCAAGTGTTTCATTAACAAATATTTGTTCAGCACCTCCTATGAGTCAAACAATGAAAACACATGGGGAACAAGACAGACATGGATCCTGCTTTCATGTACCTTATAGCCCAGAAAAAAAGGATATTAAACAAATAAACACACGAATGAATATACAATTCCAGAGAAGTTAAGTGCCATGCAGGAAAATGACAAACGTCCTCTTTAATGTATTTCTTTGGATGCTTTGACTTGTCCTTCATTAATTCTACAAATACTTACTGAGCACTGACTAAACGGTAGGCACTACGTTAGGCACTGTGGGTACAGAAGATCAGCAAGATGAGCCCGCCTATGTGGAGCTCACTGTTCAACCCAGAGTGAAGCGCATAGTAGGTGCTCAACCAAAAAATCTCAGACTTATGTGCCACAAACACCCAAGGTCACTGGTGAACAGTGTCAGCTGCCATCCTGAGAAAAAGGGCATGCTTAAGAAGTCTGCTGAATTCCACGTGCATGTGTACAAAATGGCATATATTATTCAATGCAACACTTTTTATAACAATAAAAGACTGTAAACAATATAAATGCCCATCGGCAGAGGAGTAGCTATATATAACTGTAGTACATCCACTCAAAAGATTAGTAACCAGTCACAGAGAACAAGAAATTCGAGAAATTCTAAGAACCGACTCTGTAACAAATTCCAAGACTGGTTAAAGAAACAAGGTGAAAGAAAAAAGGATGTGATACTGTAGCTTTTGTATATAAAAAAAAAACCTACTTGGTTATTTATACAGAGAATATATCTACACACATAAGAAACTAGTAACAGAGGGGTCCTAGGTGGCTAGGGACAGGGGTGGGAATGAAACCAGTATATCCTTTATACCTATTGAATTCTGAACCATTTATTTTTTAATTAAAATAATTTTTAATTTCAATTTTAGTTAAAATAAGCTTGCTGATATTACATTCAGAACTATACTGCTGCTTCTTTTCCTGGAATGTTCTAACCCTTGATCTGGGCTTGGTTTGTTTTCTCATATCCCTCTGGTCTCTGCTCAAATATCTCCACTGAGAAGCCTTCCTCCCACGTCACCCACCCCACTCTCTCTATCCTACTACCTGCTTCTCTGCCACATGACTTCATGTCTCATTATTTATTTGTGGACCTGTTTGTCGTCCACCTCCTCCACAAGAGTGTAAGCACCATGACAGCAAGGTCCTCTGTTTGGTTCTCCGCTGCAGGCTCAGTGCCTGGCTCATAGAAGGCCCTCAACCGATACCTGAGAGACTGAATGAACTACAACTTATGTGTATGGTTAACATCAGCAATGAGCAAAGGATTCAAGACAAAGAAAAAATAAATATGGTCTCAAGCTCCTGACACATTCAGTCCCATAAATACAACACTCTGGGGCTGACCCCTCCCACTCACTAACCCATAGGCAAACATACCTCGGGTAATGTTTACAAGAATTCACTGGAGATGAGCTAATGAGGGAGCCCGTGGTGAACCATCTTATAAGGAGGCCTTCTGTTAACAATGAAACTCACATTCTGAAGAGTGTTCCATTCTAGCATATCCACTACCTGTGAAGTTTCAGTGTTCTTATCTTTTAATCGATCACCAGTGGCCATTCCATGGTCATCCCCAGAAGTATGCTGGATAAATCCAGCTCCCAAGGACAAGGCCATCAATATGGCTAACCACCTGGCTGCTTCGGGGAGAGATGCTTTTGGTTTTCTGAGGCCACTCTCATTTACCTGCACAGCCCTCTCTAAGTTTCTAAAGCCTTCTCACACCTTGTCTGAGCCCATCTTCGTGGCAACTCTTTAAAATGGATGGGATGGATGATACTTTTTCCCATTTGACAGATGAGGAAACAGGCTCAGAAGTTAAGTAATCAGACAACTCTCATTGCCAAAAACAGATCCACGCCAAGCTCCTCAGACTCCTTTTGACTAAACGGTGGGACCATTCCCCTTGTCCTCTACCAAGTGTATCTAGACATTCAAAAGAACTGCCGAACCTGGCCAACTGGGCCATTTCCAATCTGTGAAAGGCAAGGCAGGGAATATGGAAGGAGCAGGTAAAGAAAGGAAGGAGAGAATTTAAGGACTGAAACACATGGCAAGAATTCTATTCCATTCGCCCGTTCAATGCTGAAATCCAAGTACAGGGAAAGGACTGATCAGCCAAAAAAAAAAAAAGCCCCAGAATGATTTACATCACTGTATTTTATGGATTACTTGTTTTCTGGCTATCTTCCCCTCTCTGGCCTGTCATGTCTTCCACATACACCACAAAGGCAGAAACCACATTTCTCTTGCTCGTCACCATATTTCCAGTGCCTATCCTCATGCCTGACAGAGTGGCTCAAAGATAGTTGACAAATAGATGAATGTGATTATGTTGCACTCATGCTCATCTATCAAAGTCACAAACTTCAAGACAATTCAAAGTGCCTGGTCGCCTGGCACTGAGAAAAGCTCTTGGCATAGAGAAGGTGCTTGAACATGCCCGATTCTGTACAGAGAGCTGACCATCGCTACTCTGAAGACCTGAGGAACCTACCAGTTTGTTCCAGATGTCTCCTTGCCGCTTGGCTCTCAAGGGAAAGACAATGCGCACCAGAAGGCAGGTCCAGGACAGGGCCAGCAAGGCCGCCGAACCGCTGCTCTTACTGCAGAAGGGAGGGGAGGGCAGGCAAGAGGTGAGTGAAGAAGAGCAGCCTCCAGCTAAAGGAAAAATGGTCACCGCAAGGATATTTGGTATGTAGGGCCCTCCGTTGACCTGGTCAGAACTTGAAACCGGCTTCCCAGTAATCATCTGTGACAATTCAACACAAGGAGTGCAGGCCTCATCAGCCAAACTGCCATCTCTTAGCACTCACAACTATAAAAACAAAAAGATGGTTTCTCCCATTCATTGCCTGGTGGGCATCTGGTTTCCCCTCAAAATGGCCTGCCATCTTGGCTCCTTCATCCATTCAGAAGACAGACTGCTGGTGCCATTCAGAGTTGCAAAAGGAAAGACAGGCATGCTCACACTTGCTCAACACAGCTTACCTGCACCAGATTCTCCCGAGTAGGACTCCACCAACACCCACCACCTTTAAATCTTACCTGGGGACACCTGCTTTGGAGCCAATGCCTGAAGACTGCAGAGTGTGCAGAAGGTTCTTAGCAGTGGCTTCTGGCTGGGCCTCAGCCAACTGCTGGATGGCTGCCTGCAGGGCCCTGCGGGAAGCTGCATCTCTAAGGGGAGGAATGAAGGGAAAATGTGAACATGTGGACATGGCGCAGGGCAATGTATCTTAGGCCAAGTGCTGGTCTTCTCAGAAAAATCGGGCTGTACTGTATTCCAGAGGATTATAGATGATGGGATTAGGAAATAACTAGATCAATCTACCACCTCCAGGAATTCTGGAAGTAACTAAAAAGGGCAATGAGACACTAAGGCTGTAAAGGCAACACTTACATTTATGGAACACTAACTATGGGCATCCAACTAGGCCAAGTGCTTTTACATGCATGACTGATGACAGCATACAGACAGCACTCACGGGGTGGCAGGCACTGTTCTGACACTTTATACTTACTAACAACCACCTATCATTCCCAGTCTGCAGATGAGGAAACCGAGGCAAAGAAAGATTAAGTAACTTGTCCAGGATCCAACAGCTAGGATGTGACGCAGCCCAGATTTGGACCCAGACAGTCAGGCCCCAAAGCCTGAGCTCTAACCACCTCTCTGCAGTGTTCCTGACACTGGGCCTTTGGTTGGGAATCACCTGTATCGATGCAGAGTCAAGCAGAATAACTTGCAGAGCCCTTTCACTGCTCCCTCTGGCAGATCTGAAACCAAAAATTACACAGAGATTAATTTAAAAAAAAACTATTTTGTGAGTATCTGCTTGAGCCAGGCATTCTGTCAGACATGATCTCTGCCCACTGGACACTCCCTGTGTGTTTGACAGAGAATTCCCAAAAGGAAAAAGCGATGACAAAATGGGACTCTAGAAAAACACCTGATACAGAAAAGCTCTCAGGTGGACATTTGTTAAGTGAATGAAACTAAAGTAATACAAGTGGCCTCAAAATTTAACATGCTATTAAGTGGAGGTGCTAGCGTGTTAGAACTATTCTGTTTCTTGATCTAGATGCTGGTTACATGGGTGTGTTTAGTTTGCAGTCATACAGCGGGCTGTTCACTTATGATATATGCACTTTTCTTTACGTATATTGTAATAAATGGTTTTAAAACCTAGGACAAAAATTAAAGTACTGTGAGGGATCAGAAAAAGAACACCTGTACTCAGAGCAGTTTCTGAAGGTTTTTAGGACGCAAGTGCTTGGCCTAACAGATTAAAGGCTATGGAAAAATGGAAAGAGAGGGATGTGCAAGTCAAATGCATTAACATGGGCAAAAATGCAGAAGTAAGAATGCGTAATGCCTATTCAAGACATATGAGGAGGAAGAAAGGAGGAGAAATAGTAACTCCCAACACTTCATCAGTGCCATGAGTGCCAGGCCCTGCTCTAGGCATTCCCACACATTAACTCATTTAATCTCCACAAGGTAAGTACTGTGATTGAGCCCATTTTACGACAAAGAAACCGAGGCACAGGAAATCAAGCAGGCCAGCCGAGTGAAAAAGAAACTCTGGTTGAACAACACTGCTCAGTAATGGAAAGCCAACCTGTGACAGGTTGTGTGTGCTGGAATGAGGCATGCAGACGAAAGTGGGAAGGGACTGAGGAGGGGAAATGTCAGCTGCAGTGGAAGACACACTGACATGAGCGGCACTAACAGCAGGAGGCCCATGAAGGGCTGGCACAGTGCCTCACACTTCAGGCACCCAATGATGGAGGGGAAATGAAGGAGGGGCAGGGACCCAGTTCTCCCAGGGCCCGGAACACTTCTTTGGTCCATTAGATGTGGGGCTATTTCGGTAATCAAGGAAAAAAGTGACTGGAGCAGAGACAGTTTGGAGTTAAGAGAACAGTAATAACAACAGCTAATGTATACCAGGAGCTGACCATAGCCAGGCACTGTGCTAAGCACTGTCCATACATGTTCTCACTTACTCCTCACACCAACCCTGTGAGGGAGGCACTACTGCTATCCTCATGTTCAAAGCAAGGAGTCAGGCTCAGACAGGTTAAGTGGCTTGAACCGGGTCACGCGGCCTGTAAGTGGCACAGCCATGGCTAGAACACAAGCCCGTCTGAGCCCCGAGCCGAGCCCTTCATCACTGACTGCTACACTAGAGGCCTGTGACTAGAGAGATGAGGCACAGGAGATGCTGCATCAGCGTCCAAGGGTTCAAGTACATGAACGCAGGACTGAGGTGAGCACCCGAGGCCTCCAAGCCAGGCTGGGCTGAGCCATGCTGATCATGTGCACGTAGGATTAGACAGATCTAAGAAAGTCTTCAACTCCGCAGCCTGGCTGAATATATCTGCCCCCACCTTTGGTTAACTCACTTGGTTTTCTGCTACACCAACAAAAGGAGAGGCCAGAATAATAATCACTATGCAATGGCC
>NW_011888804.1:9040555-9094333 GCF_000151845.1 Pteropus vampyrus
GAATCGTCTCTAGGCCATATGGATGGAAAATAAATACCTTTTCCAGAAACACATTTCCCCAGTTCACTGAGGATTTCTCTCCTCTCCTTCACACTGGCTGTTGTCACCTTCCCTGCAAAACGCTTTAGTGTCTCAGAAACCTGTGAAGACAAAGCCCACAGAGAAAACTTCATCAGTCAGACAACAAAACAATGAGTGTGCATGTCCTGGGGAAGGGAGACGCAGAATTCAGTGAAGAGCTCTCTAACCCAGGGTTTTTCAGCCTCCACCCTACTGACACTTGGGGCCAGATAACTCTTCGTTGTCGGGGGTTAGCTTTATACATTGAAAGATTTTTGAGCCGTGCTCCTGGACATTACCTACGAGATGCCAGTAGCAGCCCTCTGGAAACTCCTCCTATCCCAGTTGTAACAATCCAAATTGTCTCCAAATGTTGTCAGATGCGGGGGAGTGGGGAGGGCAAAATCACCCCTAGTTGAGATGTACTGCTTTAACCCAACCAGTCAACTGGTCAATATACATTACTTATACTTGGACAAAAAGAGGCGAGACAAAAGGCAAACACCTCAGGACAGAAAAAAAAGCATTCAGGATCATATAAATTCTAGTGAAGACCTACTATGTGCTGCATATGTCCCCTTTATACTAACTCATGTAAACCTCCCACAAGGGGAATGTCAGTACCCTGGCAAGTCAATAGCGAAGCATAACGACAGTGGCTAAAGGATGAAGAAAAGTTAAGAGACTGAATCCCAGCTCTGCCTCTTACTAGCTACGGACATTCAGTCCAATTATGTCATCTCCTCGATCTTCAGTTTCCCCATCGATACAATGCAGATAACATCACCTACCTCATGAATGTTATGGCTCATATGACTACATACATGTGAGATCATGTATGTAGAACATTTACTCTCATTCCAAGCACAAAGTCAGCCACTACTATCAACCAGCCTTTGAGGTAGGCAGCAGTGTGCCCAATTTACAGACGACAATGGAGAAGGAACTAACTCCAAGAGGGGAAGCCACTGCTCGACTGGAGTTGAGAGCCACAGCACCTGCATTTTTTAAACTAAAACCGAAACCAACAAGTCTATAAACTGATGCTTAACAAGCCCTTGGCTTTCAACCACCATCCCAGTTACCACAGCTGCATCCCCTGCACAGAGAGGGCAATTTGCAAATATTCCTGAATCTGCTCCTGAGCAATAGTCTATAAGCTACAAAGTGGGCAGGTCGTGGATACATGAGTGAAGCAGGGCATAATAAGACCCAAGTAACTAACACTGGTGTCGTCATCTTTTTCTTTTGAGTGTAATTCAGACAGGCCTTATTAGTAAAGTAAGATTCAAGGGTGCACAGAGAAATAAAATAATGTTTTTCTTACACTTAAATCCCTACTATAATTCTATTGGCAATGAATGAACTCACGTCTAAAACTGTCTTCTATATAAATGATTTAATGGTATCTTGTGTCTTTACAGTCACACGTGCATGTAATTAGAGTCAGAGTTCTGGGAGGTTTGCTATAAAGACCAGTCCCCTTCCCTATTCCCCAAAGGTAACCTCTTTCCCCAATTCTGGCTGATTATTTTGGTAGTTATCTCTGTATCTTTAAATAACTTGCTCGTGCTGCTATTTGCTGATTTTTCCGCTTTACTGCTTTTCCACCGTTGCTCTCTTTCCTTCTCCAACCCCACCATACACCCTCCCCATTTGCCCAATGTTAATTCCTCGCCTTCATAATATGGGCCAGCTCAGTAGTCAGTGTTTATATTACATGTAAATGGTACTCAACTTCCGTTTAATAAACTGTGTTTACTATCCTGCACAGCTCTTTAACCCTCAAGTTAATAATTGCTCTTTCCCACCTTACCTCGATTTGACTTGTTTTAACTGTTCTAATTAGTAATCCAATCCCAAAATTTTTGCCACTTGTCTCAATCTCGATACATTTGTGCACATCAGGTATTCTACCAAATTCAGTCTTCCCAAAGAAGTCTCTCTCAACATCTTCTGAACTGCCCCAATTTGGCAAGTGATCCTTATAGTGGGAATGCAGTTTATCACTCTGAAAATGTAATCTTTCTTGTGTTTGGGTGAAGCACATCTTCTATTTTGTGAAGTCCCTGCAAG
This sequence comes from Pteropus vampyrus, assembly GCF_000151845.1. Classification (NCBI taxonomy): domain Eukaryota; kingdom Metazoa; phylum Chordata; class Mammalia; order Chiroptera; family Pteropodidae; genus Pteropus; species Pteropus vampyrus. The sequence goes on from NW_011888804.1 coordinate 9,042,692, forward strand.
TCTGAAATGTTCTAGCTTCATACTTTACTGCTTCTCTACCATCTCTCTCTTTAAGTGTCCAGAGTTCTAAAATTTCACACGAATGTGCTTTGTCGTGAGTCTATTTGCATCCATTGTGCTGAGCATTTTTGGTCTGGAATACATCTTCCAGTTCAGGAACATTTCTTGAATTATTTTCTTGATGATTTCCTTGGATATTGGACCTCCTGCACTAGCCCTCTCAGGTATTCTGTTTTACACTCATGAGAAAGAAAATATCCAATCTTTTGCCGAGGTAAAAAAAGCTGGGGATCTGACTGCATCTGCAAATGGTTTTCAACTAATCCTCCTAGCTTAGCCTCTCCCCACTCACCCTCACTTGCAGAGGTTAGCTGATACCCCCAATTCCCACCTGTCAGAGATTCCACGACAGAAACTGGGTTGGTTCTCAGCTCTCATAAATGTTGGCTTAGAATTGATTTTCCTTGGGTCTGCTAAATCCTTTCCCACTCATCATTTTCTAGCTTCCAAAAGTTTGCTGTTGTCTGCTCCCCATTCTCCCAATCGTTGTGGGACTATTTCTTTAAACCCCTTTACTAGTTTTACTGAGATTTGAAGAGACAGTAAGAAAACATCACATATACAATCTACCTTCTACCTAGAATTCCCACACAACTGTCTTTCCACAATAATATTAAATTCCTGGCAATAGTTTCCCTCAGGAAGATGAAAGAGCTTTCTTTCGGCTTCAATTCTTTTAATTAGAAAATGAATGTTAACCACTGGAGACCCCTTCGGAACAAAACTGAGAAAGAGCACACTAAAAATCTTTAGAAAAGTCACTAGTTGGTGAGATTAGCTACAAACAGCATTAAAGTTCACAGGTTTCTCTCTAGAGTAGCATTATCCACTAGAACTTTCTGTGATGGACATGTTCTTTTGCACTGTCCAATACAGGTATTACTAGGCACATGTGGCTAAGCAAGCACTGAAATGTGGCTAGTGCAACTGAAGAACTGAATTTTTAATTTCAATAATGTTAACTAACTTGAGTAGCCATTTGGCTATTAGCCACATGGCTAGAGACCACTATACTGAGATTTTTTTTCACTTGAGTATTAATGTTAAAAATTCAACATGTGTTTCTCCAACCCCTTTAGAAAGACCCAACAGACTAAGAAGCTTTCAAAATAATACAACTTGAAACAAATTATAACACAACTTGAAACAAATTACCAGCCCCTTGCACAGGACACTCTCAATAAGTACCTTCTGAATGCTCCCTTTACCTGGTCACTGTGGCAGCAGGGCCATCATATCATAATCGATTAATCTCCTCACCCTGGAGACCCAAGTGAGCCAAGTTGTCCTATGGACACCTGTTTCTTTTCCCCCTTAATATTGTCTTTTCACTCAAAATACACTACAAACGAGTCTGGAACAAAAAGGTTTTCCTAAGTACTTTCCCTGAACTACAAAGTACCCCACAGGTGACAACACTCAAGGGTGACAAAACCCCTCCTAGGCAGTAACAGTATTTATCTAAGCTTGGACCTAGTAAGGCCAACCAACGGATAAGGAGCCCTACTTTATCTCATTAAATCCTCACAACAACCCTACACAATCGTATTATTTAAGCCCCATTTGATAGATGAAAAGACAGACTTGGCGAGGTTAAGCGTCTCATAAAAATGGACGAGATGGGGCTCAAACTCCGATCGGTATGAATCCAAAACCTATGCTGTAAGTTCCTGCACGTAGTAGGTGTTCCAGAAACATTCGCTGAACGCTAAGTTTAAGAAAGAGTTGGGGTTGGCTCACTGCGGGAGGGCTTTGGAGAAATAGGGCAGAGTCTCTGAAAGGTGAATTTCTGCTAAGGGTCGGGAAGGGGCCTGCCCGGCTCCGGCTGCCGAAGCCGAGGCCGGAGCTCCTGCCTCGAGCCCGGGGTCGTTCTGCGCCGCTCGGGCCGGGGTGCCGGGCCGAACTCGGAGCCGAAGCCGTGAGAAGCCGGCCCGAGACGGCCCCGGGGCCGCGCTCTCCGCAGCCGCCGCCCCACACACTCCTACGCTAGCGGCACAAGCGGTCCGGCCCCGCGGCCGCCATCCACACCCATTCGCTGGCCGCGTTGGCCCCGCAGCTGCCCGCCTCACCTGCGTGTCCGCCGCCATCCTACCGGCGCTGGCTCCGGAACCGCTTCCGGAGCGCTTCCGGAGCGCTTCCGGGTCACAGCGCGGGCCCACGCAGCAGGGCGAGGCCAGGAGGACGCTGGGGCCAGGGCCTGGCGCCCCCGGGCGGGACGGCGGTCGCCGCAACACAGGCCAGGTTTGGAGTCCAGCAGTGAGATCGGCTCCTGGGCCCGCGCCAGGGGCCATAAAGACCTCCTCCCCAGGGCCCGCCCTTCAGCCTCGGAGTCCCGGTGCCCTTCTCAGCCTGGCCTCGTGGCAGACTAGTCTCGAGGATCCGTAACGCAGTGAGACGGCCCTGCAGCCTCCAACCCACTTGAGTCCACATGTCCAGGACGGACTCCCCCATGGGGGCCCTTCCTGTGTGAAGACTGTTGTGTCGTTTCCTAGATGGCAGGAACTGAACTAGATAAAGACAGCAAACTAGTGCTGCCTCAAAGAATTTGTAACCCAGTGATAGATGATGTAGGACGTAGGAAACAAGGGTGGATATAGCTGTCAGGGAAGGATTGAGGAGCCAAGAGGAGCCTGCCCAGGGGAAATGCTGGGTGCTCTAGGCCGAGAGCTTAAGCCAAGGCTACAGAGTAGAAGGCTGGAGTAAGGAAAGGGCCTCATATCTACGGAGGCTTGTCTGAATTTCATTTAGGGTGCACATCTGCCAACTCTATTTACAGCCTAGAGAATGGAAGCTGTAGTTTAGTTATTGGCCATTAGCAGTGGCTTTCAGACTGTTAAGCAGAGACCTCTTTACAACATATTCATTTACGTCATTACCTAGTGCAGATTTGAGGTTCGCAACTCATCCTTTCAGCAATCAGATGCTTAATCTCTTCAAAATGGTCACCACCTATTTATGGTGAATTGGATCACCACTCAGTTTGAAAAACCCTGGCATTGAGTGCTTATCTCAACTCACACTAAACCTACTCAAAAGTATCTTAGATCCAGGCTAGTGGCCAGATGGCCACAGAAATAAGAATTCTGGTATAATAAAAAATGCTGAGCTTAGAAAAAATATCAGATGTTAGAACAGTATTTCACTTACAAAGAGGACACCCAAATGTCATCTCCAAATAAAGACCTATATAGGGTTCTTCAACGACTCTAGTTTCTAGCATACAATGCTGTAAACTTCAAAATACACAAAATGAAGAGTTCAGAGACTTTTAAGAGAAGTAAGCCTTTATTTCCTTGTTTCACAAATAAATCTGGCTGTGCCGGTTGCTTTTTGGTGTTTAGTCAAAGAGACCAAATCCCATATCCTCATCCGACTCCTCCGACTCTTCCTTTGCTTCAACTTTGGCTGGGGCTGCGGCAGCAGCAGGAGCAGCAGTGGTGGCGGCGGCCACAGGGGCAGCAGCCACAAATGCAGATGGATCAGCCAAGAAGGCCTTGACCTGATGGGGAAAAGTTCATGGTCAAAATGGTCACCCATAACCCCTACTACCCACAACCCATCAGCCTTTGTAGAGCTTCGGTTTAACAGCCAACAACTTCCAAGCCAGTGAAGCCTTCCCTGGAAGTGACCAGGCAGGACAATTTGGGTATGGCCTGGTGAACTTAGGCCAAACATTCACCCATTAACCCCTCCTAGAATAGAATCTCTTGTCATATCTAGTCAAGGACACACCTCCCCTGCCCCCAACCTCTCAAGTATACTTTTAAAAACTATCTGCTATATAGAATCTGATCGTAACAGCATAGCTCATCTCATGTCTTATGGCAGGCCTGTTAGTTACCCTAGGTAACTAACTTAACTGTGGTCCTGGTTAAGTTTTTTACCTTTTCAGCAAGTGGGAAGGTGTAATCAGTCTCCACAGACAAAGCCAGAACCCGCTTGTACCCATTGATGATAGAATGGGGTACTGATGCAACAGTTGGGTAGCCAATCTGCAGGCATACGCTGGCAACGTTGCGGACGCCCTGTGTAGGCAAAGAAAAATACGTTTTTGGTGAGATGTCGTACAGAAAAGATAGCGAAGTCCAAACAAAGCTCAGTGACTGACAAGACTTGCTAGCTCAGCATCTTAGTCTCACATGGGACACTTCACACCAAATACCTCTGGCAAGGCAATGCAGACCCAGTTAATTTATAAATGCTTTTTGCCCTTATTCCCAACAAGGGCATTCCCTATACCAGCAGTCCCCAACCTTTTTGGCGCCAGGGACCAGTGCTCCTATGAGAATCTAATGCTGATGATCTGAGGTGGAGCTGAGGCGGTGATGCTAGTGCTAGGGAGAGGCTGCAAATACAGATGAAGCTTCGCTTGCTCTTCGCTTGCTGGCCTGCAGCTCAGCTGCTGCTGTGCAGCCTGATTCCTAAAAGGCCACAGACCATACCGACCCCAGGGGTTGGGAATCCCTGCCCTATACCATAATGATGGGATTTACTTCAAAAGCCACCACTTTGTAAAAAAATATAACTGTGAACATTAACTGTTGAGTGCCACAAGAGAAAAATGTTAAATTCCAGATGTGAATATTTCATCCAGTAGTGAGATTTCCAAAAAATAGCTCATCTCATGTCTTATGGCAGGCCTTAGAACAGCCCAGCACTGTCCTAAGGCTTTTACTTATTAATTCATTAATCTTCAACAATCTTATATGACTCTTGCTATTTTACAAATGAAGAAACTGAAGTAAACAGATTAAACAGTCCTTGGTTACACAGCTGGTTTCGATTAGATGACCAGAATTCAGTCTGAAGCTAGACATGCTTTCAACCACTAATGTAAGGACCTGGAATGGGCATCATGTACCTCCAGAAAGCGAGAATGTAGAGTTTCCTCTGTGATGTCAAGCACTTCCGGGTTGTAGATGCTACCATTGTCAAACACCTGCTGGATGATCAGCCCAAAGGAGAAAGGGGAGATGTTCAGCATGTTCAGCAGTGTGGCTTCGCTGGCTCCCACTTTGTCTCCAGTCTTAATCAGCTGCACATCACTCTGAAGAACAAGGTAACAGTTGGCAGTTAACACCTGAACATCCAACAGATCCATGGCCACCAAGGGGAGCCCCCACTACTGGCTTGGCTAGCACTGGTAAGCCAGGTCCACTCACCAGTATTTCAATGGTGCCTCTGGAGATTTTAGTGGTGATGCCCAAAGCCTGGAAGAAGGAGGTCTTCTCAGGCCCCAGACCAGTGTTCTGGGCTGGCACAGTGACTTCACATGGGGCAATGGCACCAGCACGGGCAGCAGCTGGCACCTGAACAAAAACAAGAAACATGAGAAATCTCTCCACAAATACACACTGAGAATGGTCAATTTTCCTCTTCAGGAACCAAAACTGATAAAGTCTCTTTAGCCAACCTGATTCTCCTCTTACCTTATTGGCCAGCAGCATATCCCTGATCTCAGTGAGGTCCTCCTTGGTGAACACAAAGCCCACATTCCCCCGGATATGAGGCAACAGTCTACAAAGAGAAGTTTACAGAGAGACGGTCACTTTTCAGCACCATTCTTATCCAGGAAAAGGGAGAAGGGCACAGAAAAGAAAAGACAAAGATGCCCAGGGAATTAACTGACTTCTCCAGAGCTGGGTTGTTTTCCAGGTGCCCTCGGATGGCCTTGCGCATCATGGTGTTCTTGCCCATCAGCACTACGGCCTTCCCGCGGAGAGACATGCGGATCTGCTGCATCTGCTTGGAGCCCACATTGTCTGCTCCCACAATGAAGCATTTTGGATAATCATCCAGAAGTTGCTACAAAAATAAAGTTTAACAAGAGGAAAGAAGGGAAAAAACTTAGGAGAAATCAAACCCCAAAATGGCTTGTTTCCTTCTTACTCTCTTTCTTCTATGCTTTTGAAATGACTCAGAGATCAGGCCAACTCCTCCCACTGGAAGCCACGTAAGTTGTAATACTGCCAGATTTGTCAAAGATTTGCTTGCTATGTATGAATGACAAAAATTGGATATGTACATTCAATCAAAACTTTGATTCAGTAAAATGGCTGAGTTAACAGAAAAAAACTTCCCAAAAAGGCTGAATTTACAGTATGCAAAAGACAACAAGAAATACAAAATATTAGTTGTAAAATCTAGATTGCAGATAGGACTATTGCGTTAACAGTTGTGTCTGAAAAACTTCATGATAAATGAAGGAGGATATAGACTAAGCTCTACAATGAAGCATGATCAGAATTTTTGGGCAAAAACGACCCACCTCAAGGCCTTCCTAAAGATAACGTTCAATTTACTGACAAGACCCAATTATGCCACAACTTGCATTTACATGTCACTCACTGCCTCAGACCTTCCCCAAAGATGGAGGCGGAGGAGTAAAAGTATGACAAGCAATTCGGAAGCCAGACAGACCCGAGTATGAATGCTGTCATCTCAGGAGCCACTTAACCCACCTGAGCCTGTTTATCTGGAACAAGTGGGGCAGGGGCGACATCTCAGGAAATTGTTAAGGTTAAAGGAGACTTGCCTAAAATGGCCTAACTCAGCAGCTAGCACGGAACAGGCGGACAGCTAAAGGCAGCAGATTGTCCCTATTAGTGCCTGGAGCCGAGGAAGCATAATGGGTGGCTGCGACCCACCCTGCACTTACGATGATCTTAAGAAAGTAGTTGGACTTCCAGGTCGCCCTGTCTTCCCTGGGCATCACGGCGGTGCGTCAGGGATTGCCACACAGGGTTTAAAGACGGTGTCACTGAGGAGAGAGAGGGAGCTCAGACACCCTGAGACCAGTCCCCTCCCCGCCTCGCGGGACTCCAAGCCTGAGGCCTACACAGAGCAGGCCACGCGTGAGCGCCCGCCGGCCTGGCCTGCCGCTGCCGCCGCCTCCATTCCGGAAGCGCGAGCTGCTGCGGAGGTCCCAAGTTGAGTAAGCCTGGCCCCTGCGACCCCCAAATCGCCCCCACCAAAGACGCCCATCTTTCCCGCCGCCAGCTTCCAGCACCACTGCACGGGCACACGAACCTCTCACGAGGACGCCTGGCGAGAGAAAGGTCCCCGCGCCGGCGCGCACCTTTTATATGCGGATGAAGGGGCCGTTCATGAGCCGCAGACAACGCCCCAACCTATTGGCTGGTGCTGACGCCTGTCTGACGAAGTAGAATTCGTCTAGACAGCCATTGGATGACATCGCTGCCACTCCAGCCTATGGGAAACTGCCTTTAAATGAGGAAGTTAAGAAAGCGCTACCTTGCGGTGGAGGAGCTTTCTCAGAGCTGCTTCCCTCTGCTGGACTGGAGCTGCTTTCGTGTAGGCGCTAGAGTTCGTGAACTCAAGAGTCCCCGTTTTTCCCCAATCTGTCCCTGTCTCAAATTAAAGAGTATATGACGCGAGGCTGAGAAATTATTGCACATGCCTTAGAAACAATGGTCTCGTCTCTAAAGTTTGTTCTTTCCCCTGCCAAAACAGAAGGGTCCTTTAAAACCTAAGTCGGATCATTTCACCATCTGCTCAAAATTCTTCAAAGGCTCCCATTTCCCTCAAAGTAAAAAGCCTAAAATTTAAACTGCCTACAAGGTCCTACATGATCTGCTCCCTATCTCTACCGCTGTAATCTCATCTCGTATTTTCCTACGGACTCCCTTCCAGCCAGACAACATTTCCACTTTAGGGCTCTTGCACTAGCCATTTCCTGTTCTTGGAAGGCTCTTTGCCAATATCCACCTGAGTTAACATTTCCATCAAGTCCTGGCTCAGATGTCACCTGCCCAACGATTGTCCTATATAAAATTACAAAAACGAAACTAAATTAAAAAATAATAAATCCACTCCATTTCCCCCTTACTTTGTTCTACTTTTTCCATAGCACTTACACCTTCCACACTGTGTAGTTTATTACATTGTTGTTTGTAATAAACTCCCTGCAAGAATGCCTACCATGTGCCTAGCACATAGTAGGCATATAATAAATATTTGTTGAATGAATGAATGAATGGTTTGCAGTCAGATGACCTGGATCCATATCCTTGTTCTGCCACTTGCTATGTTATCTTGGGAAGTGGTTTCACCTTGCAGACATTCTGTTTCCCTTTCCTTATCTGTAAATGGGGATAATAATGGTATCCATATTCCAGAGTTGTTATGAGGATTACATGAGATATGTATGAAGACTTAACACAGTTCCTGGAATGCAGAAGGAAGTCACTAAATGTTAGCTTCTTTTATTATATGTTCATTCAACACTTATTTGAACAATTGTGCTATATCAATATTTTTTTATGAATGAGCTCATATCGTAGGGCAGATGGGGTATTTCTTCCTATCTCTACCCTTTATACTTGACCAAGTTAGAAATCTCTGATTTTGTTTTAAGGCCTCCTAGTGCCTCTGATGATGAGCCTGTTTCCAGAACTGCTGGAATCAGTTACTGCTAAGATCCCTTTTCAAAGACAAGGTACTACTGCATGCTCAACTTTGAACTAGGTACTTTGTGCATATGACCGCGTTAATCTTTGCAACGATCCCCTAAGGAGGTAGTTTCATTATTTCCATTTTATCGATGAGAAAATTCATGAAGAGGTTAAATAATATGCCCAAGTCCCTGAGCCAGTAAATGATGGCTTCAGAACTGAAATTTCAAAGCAAGTTCAAAGCCCATGGGCCTCACTATGCTATAGTTCCTTCCAAAACCTGAGACTTTCTTCCCCCTAAATGCACTTTTCCAAGTATATACATATGCACATGGTACCTTTTCAAGGACATCCTGGCTCCGGTAATATAAATATCATCTTTAACTGTAGTACATCAATATAATGGAATACCATGAAACCATTAAAAAATGACTCAGATCTATATTTATTGACATAGGAAAATACTCAGAGTATCCTTGAGTGAAAAAGCAAATTACGAGGAAATGCACCATATCTACTTCTACAAATAAAATAAATCCGACATGGGCTGGAAGAATAAACCCAATTATTATTTTTGGGTGAAGGTTGAAGGTAATTTTCACTTCTGAGCTCACTACGAAATGGGCACGGTTCAGACTAGAATTCAACATGCTGCTTTTGGAGGACCATTCCAAACAACAGGAAAGCTGTGAAAGCTTAAAGAGGAACAAACTGCCCAGGAAGCTCCCCTGGGGCCCAGGACTGGAGTTCAGGTTCTGACAAGAGCAAGGAAGCATGCAAATATGAACATGACCACCAGGGAGCAGTAGAGACCAATCGTCAACGGTAAATCAGCTTCCTCAACTAGGAAGGTTCTACACCCAGTCTTCTGCCAACACGTTGCGGGGGTGGCATTTGGTCAATGCAGGAACACAGGCAGAAGCAGGCCCTGGATTCATATCCTGCCTGCACTCACTCAGAGGTTTGCCTTGTGCATGTTGGTTCTCCTCTCTGAACCTCTTTCCCCATCTGCGAGTGAGTGTAAAGCCACCCACAGGCCTATGCGAGGATGGCCTCAGGGAATCACAGCAGAGGAGGTAGGTCAGGGCCTGACCCAAGCAGGCCCAATAAGGCTGCTCCCCAGCATTCCCCCACCAACAAAGCTCACACAAGGAGCCAGCAGGACCCGTGGCCACAGACCAGTGTCTTCTGGGCCAAGGGTATGCCATTCTCAGGGCTTTTTGCCTCAAATAAGGGAGTGTCAGTGATTTACCCTCAAACTGCACTTGTGAGTCTGGGAGGGTTTGCTCTCCCTTCTGGGACTAAGCTGTTATCTCAGACCACAAATAAAAGGCACTAGCACAGGTCAAAATAATGGCAAACTTTATTGGCATAAATCACAGGAATTGAAATGAGGAAAAGCCAAGTTAAAAGTTTACAGAGAAAGAAATTAAAATCAAATCATCAAATAACCATTGACCCACAGGGTGGACCCCAGAAGCCCCAGTCCTCTAGGAGAGGGGCCTGGGACAGGTCACTGTAAACAGCAATAAGGCCTATGGGTGGAAGTGGAGACGTCAGACCTTCGGAGGGGCCTAGCTGTCCTCCTCAGGCCTGGCTGCTCCCAGCCCTGCCATGAAGGAGGGACTCTCTTCCAAGACCCCAGCTCGCTCAGCCTTTGCTATGAGGCTAATGGAGTGGTCTGGCTCTTCCTTTAGACCCCACCGGGGCCCCTTTCTGCTGACCAGGAACCCCAGGCCTGCCTGCTTCTGTTTCATTCTTGGGGGGAAAAGCTCTGGGGTCTTCCCATGGCTCCGGCAGGATCCTGTCCCTCTGCCCAGGATCCTATCGGGCACCCTTGCAACAACCTGGGCCCTTTGCCCCAGACCTCCAGTTTCCAAGGAGGGCCGGAAATTTGGAGAAGTGATGTGCCCGGTGAAATCAACAAGAAGGTAGAAGGAGCCCCAGAAAAGCACTGAGGAGGCTGAGAATGTTCAATGGGTTCTTTTTGATGCCAAAGAGTTCACAAGGGAGCGGACGCTCCTAATGGCTTGGACAGGAAACAGCACCCCAAAAGTGTACTTTCCCTCCCTCAGGAACAGGATGTATGAGGTTTAGACTTCTAGGCCCAAAAGGGCAAGCTATACCCTTAGGCCAGTTTCGGTTAAGAGTTTGCTGGCCTGGGTAGTAAGGAAAGGGTTTCAAAATACAGCAGTTTATAAAACAGTCCTGGTGAGCCATGAAGTTCAAGGGGAGTTTCAGAGCTGCTCCAAGTTCACCTGCTTATGCTAAGAAAAAATAAAATACAAATTGCTTCCCCTCCCCAAGCCCTCAGTACAAGGCAAACCCCGTGCCACAGCCACTGTCACCTACAGGACCAGTGGCAGTGGAGAGTACAAAAAGGGACATCTTTAAAATCTCTTCAAAATCATCCTGTATAGAGAAGTAAAAGCAACTCAGACGATACGAATTCAAACCTCAGTGTAGAAATTTATCAGTCGGTACAGTGTCCAGGCACGAGGTGAAACGCCCCACCTCACGCCATCCCCGGAGACGGAGGAAGTGAATATAAAATATTATTGCTGAAGAGGCCCGTCTCAGTAGAATCAGAGCAGTCATGGGGGGTGGGGACAGTCACTCAGGCCTGGGGAGACTGGAAGGGCAAGAGGAGCACAAGGAACCTTTCATGGCTCGTGGCCACTGTGACCCTAAGATGGATGGATTTATGCTGGCATTGTCTGGATGAATCAGGTGTCCCCCAATACTCAGGACAAGGATAATTAGGTCAGGGGGGGAATAAGGATTAAAAAAGACCCCATCTGACTCTGCCTGCCCTCTCCCTGGTTCCACTGCTGAATTATGAGTAAGAGATGGCTCCAGTGTGGGGTGCTGGCCTGGCCAGGCGAATTCATGGGGTGGGGCCCTCCAGCCCCCACCTCCAGGAAGGGTGAAGGCTGGCAGCCTGGGGAGAGCTGCAAGAGGAGGGAGGAGGCCCAGAGGCTCTGGCAGGGGGGAAGAAGAGCAGGCAGGACTCTTCGAGGCCCTCCTGCCACCCTGCACAGCGAGGACACGGTTCCAGTTTCAGTCGGGCTTGGCCCTTCACCCCTGGGCGAGGCCTCTGGGTCACAGTAGCAGTTGGGAAGGCTGAGCCAGGGGACAGGGCAGATGAAGGGACGAGGGTGCCTAGCAGAAGAGCTTGAGGAAGCAGTTCTGACAGTAAGGCTTGTCATTCTGCTCCTTGAAGGTGCCCTTGTTGAGCTGCTTGAGGCAAAAGGCACAGACGAAGTGCTCCGGGTGGAACTTCTTGGCCATGGCGGTGATGCAGCGGCCCGTGATGGGCTTCTGACAGCCAGAGCACAGAGAGCCTCGCCGCTCGTGGTAGTGCACCTCACAGTAGGGCTGCCCGTCGTGCTCGAAGAAGCTGCCATTGATGAATGGCGTGAAGCATTCCTGCCAGACGGAGAAAGGGATGAGGTGGAGGGGAGGGGGCTCAGCCTGGAGCAGGGGACAGTAATGGCTATGACGGTCGTGAGGAGTCCCACTTGCTAAGCTTTTCCTATGCGCTAAACGCTGCACTAAACACTACTGAACTCTCTCAGCAGAGGGGGCAACTGAGGCGTGGAAGTTAAATGACTTGCCCAAGGTCATGCAGCTAAGTTGCACAGCCTGGATTCGAACCTAGGTCTGACTCTTGGGTACTTAAGCAGGAGGCTATGACGGCGTGTCCCAAAACCCTGGAGCTGAAAAAAGGGTTCCATGGTCAAACTCTGCATCCTAGAACCCCGTGTGCAGATTCACATGCACACTTAGGTCAAAGTCCCCGAGAAATCCTGCAGAGAACAGTGCCTCCAAAACTTATTTTGTCAGAGGGCCCTTGCTGGATTCCTAATAACATCTGAGGGCCCCCACTACCCTCCAGACTGCAGTCTGGAAACCAATGCCCATTTCCATGGAGGCTGCTGAATGCTTGAATTATCTTGTTTAATTCTCACATGCCCTTCTCCCGGACGTGACCAGCACCAGGGCCACTGCACAGGACCAGGCTGAGGACACACCTGCCTTGTTCTTGGTTTCTCCCAGGCTCAGTGTGAGCCCTGGCCCAGGAAACCCTTGGACCTGACGAGGTGTACCCCTCTCCACCTGTTCACCCCATTAATAACCCAGAATGAGGCCTCCGAGTTGGATCCAGGGAGCAGAGAGAGGGAGGCCCTTCTCTCTCCGATGCCCACTCCCAGTGCCCTCCAGACGTGGGGGCAAAGGGCTCCTTACCCGGCACACGAAGCACTCGGGGTGCCAGAGGGTGTTAAGTGCCGAGATGTAGTTCTCCAGGATGGCCCGGGCGCAGCCACCACACTTGGGCGCAAACATGTCGAAGTAATCCTTCCGGCAGTAGGCCTTGCCATCCTTCTCATGGAACCCTGAGGAGTGGCGTTTGGGAGTAGAGTTAGGGCCTCCAGAGGTGGACTCCCCCGACTCTGACATCAGCAAAGCCCCTGCCTCCCCGACACTCCTGGGGGCTGCGAGTTTGCTGATCAGTACCTTCAGGGCCGAAGAAGGCACCACACTGGGCACAGAAGAAGTGCTCAGGGTGCCATGTCCGGTCGAGGGCTGTCACCACTTTCTGTGAAAGCAAAGTGTGGGGTCAGAGCCAAGGTGCCACCCTACTGGACAGATTCTACAGTTGGCACTCACAGGCAAGGCTGTCCTTCCCGCCCCCACCCCGAGCTCTCAGCCAAAGATGGGGGTCTCTCCTGTGCTCCAAATACCACTGAGAATTCTGATTTATTAAGAGAGGTGACCTGCCAGACACTGTCTCTCTCCTTTAATTCTCACATGTGGTGGAGGTCATAGGTTCTATCGTGACTCCCATTTTATCTGTGAAGAAACTTAGGCTCAGAGAAGCTAGACGTTTCCCTAATGCCACACAGCGGGAGACCGAGGAAGCCGGCGCTCCACGCATCTGCACAGACAGGGCTCCTAACCTCTTGGAGTCTCCACGGAAGGGAATCTGGGGGGCGGGGACTAACATGCACTAGGAGGCTAGCATCAGGCCCAGGTTCATATCCCAGCCCCACTGCTGGTCGGTTGTGTGAGCTCGGGCATGGGATGGGACCCCTCTAAGCCTCAGGTGGCACCGCATGCACCCTCCGAGGGTGATGGCGAGGCTGGAATGAGCCGGCGTGCTGCCGCTGCCCGCTGTGGCCAGGAACTCACGTCCAGGATGGGACCATTGCAGTAGTAGCAGCGCGGGGAGAAGAGGCTGTGGTAGTCCTTTTCACAGTAGGGCTGTCCATCCCGCTCAAAGAAGTTCCGGGACCCAATCTCCTCCTGGCAGTGGGTGCAGACGAAGTGTTCCGGGTGCCACGTCTTCCCCATGGCAGTCACAACCTGAAGAGGGAGGGCGGAATGTGGCCTAAGGCCCTGGCCTGCCATGAGGCGACCTCTCCAACAGAGCGAAGGTCCCCACGCCCTCCTGCCGCCCCCTCCTCTGCTGCACCCCCATCACCTGCCCAGCGATGGGCTTCTTGCAGGCTCCGCAGACCCCTTTGGCAACCGTGGCGACCCCCAGTTTGTTCAGGTCGGACTGCAGGCTCCCCAGCATGCTGTCCAGCTGGCTCCCAGGCTTGGGGGGCCCTCCCGGGGGAGAGCTGCTCCCCGTCTTCCCCTGGGCCATGAACTACGGAGAGAGAGGCCAAGTCAGGACTCCCAGGGCTTGGGGACGGTGTCTCATAGCACCGTGGCACCGGGGGCTTTTCTCCCGCTGGGCAGATGGGCCAATGGAGGCAAGAAGGGCCACCTCCTCCAGGGGCCTCAAGAGCCCAAGCTGGGAATCTGCAGACATCCTCGGTGGTCAGAGGGACTCACGGCACCCCACTGGCCTGACCGAGGTCCAGGAAACACGGCAAGCAGGATGTTGAGCCCCCGGCCTTGGCACTGACCCCTCCCTCGTCCTGCCCTCCGGGACTGCTCTGCCCGCCGTTCGGAGGCCAGTCGGGGGCCCAGCACAGCTCTCCACCCGCGCTTTGTTCCAGGCCCTGGATCTTAGGTAGGGGAGGAAACGAGGGTAAGAAAATTTTTTTAAGTTAAGGAAAAAAAAACACCTTGTTATTGTACCATTTCACAAAAGGGAACTTAGAATGAGATAAGATGCTCCACCCCACTGGCAGTACCAAAACCAGGAAAAAAAGTCTATAGAGAAAAACAACCTGGGACAGGAGAGAGAGGAAAGTGAGCCAACCAAAGGCAGGGGACCCAGGAAGGGGAAGGAACTGGGGCCAGAGAGCAAAGGCTCCCAGGTACTGACTGGGCTGGGGGCCACAGAGGGAGGAACAGGTTTTGGTTTCCCTTCTGGGAATGGCTTCCTCGGATGAAGCCTGGGGCAGGACTGAGGGGCGGTGGGAAGGGTCAGGCAGGAGGAAGCCCCAGAACAGCTGACGTCCTGAGGGTGGGAGCATGGACGTCAGGTTAAGTGAGGGTCCGGGGTCAAGGCGAGCTCTAAGGAAGGACTGTGGGACTGTGGAGGGACAGAGGAAGTACGTATGTGTGCACATGTGCATGTGTGCAAAGTGGGGACAGTCAGGACTCGCGCTGGGGCCCCGGGCCTGCCTGCATTGGGGGGAAGAGCGGGTCCTCCTCGGTCTGGCAGCCCACGGACCTCGAAGTGTAGGGTGCGGTAGAGGGAGAGGTGGGGCCCTGTGCATCCTCTTCTCGTGGCCCTGCCCCAGAACTCTGGACCCCAGGGGAGCCACGGGAGATCACTGAGGGCCCCAGGGTGGAAGGGGTGGGCAGGCTGGGTGGGGGAGAAGAGCTGCTGGCCGAGGCGTCTCTGTGATGCTGGAGCAAAGGGACAGGAGGAGGAGAAGGCAGAACAGAGAAGGTTCTTCTCAGGGGAATGGGAGAGTCAGGAGGGAAGACGACCTGGGGAGAAGGAAGGAAGGAGAGAGATGAAGAGGACGGCAGAGGAAGCAGCAGCTCAGCAAGCAGGGCACAGACAGGTGGCACCCCCAGGCTCCTCTGGGCTTTCCCACTCTGGTACCAAGACTGAGGCCGGCCTCCCAGGGCCACAGGATGCAGGACCCCGGCACACACACCCAATCCCCCCTCTGGCCAGCGCTGGGTAAGAAGTGGGATGCCCTGTCCCTGGCCCAGCCCTGCGCATCTCCCCGCTACCTTCTCTACCAGCTGCCCCCCAGCCCGCCTCCCTCTTGGCTGCACAGTGATGATGACGCCCTCGGTCATCCAGTCCTCGGCAGGGGCGCCCGCCAGCCCCGCTGCCTCCTCCGCCTCTGGCTGGATGCCCAGCCGACCCTGCAGCTCTGCGATGAGCCGCTCCTGGGACGGGGTTCTGCTCAGGGTGGCAGGGTCCAACCGGCGGCGTGGGGAGGGCTCCCGGGACATGGGGTGTGCGTGGCCTGTCTCCCGGCTCCTCCTGATCACAGAGCGGATCTGGGGGGTGGGGGGAGAAGCTGTCACAGTCCCACTCAGGGTTGTGCTGACACTGCTAAGTCCACACTCAGGTGCCCCGGGGAGGGAAGGGCAGAACGAAGACACCAGAGCAGCCTCCCCGTACCCCACGCTCATCTCCAAGTCGGTACTGACCTTGAGCAAGACACTACCTCCAGCGGCCTCAGCTTCTCCACCCTTAAAATGGGGTTGCAGCATTTTCTTGGCTGCCTTACAGATTATGAAAATTCTTTGAGAGAATGTAAGTGGACATTCTTGAAAGGGCAAAAAGGCTTTTCTTTTTTTGATTTGTAATAAAAAAATGCGGTCTTTCCTTTCAAATCTTTTAACCAATTATTTTTTCTTGTTTATGTTATAACCCACCAGTTTGTGGTGGTTCAGCTTTGTTTTCTTCTTGGAAAGGGCATGAAGTTTTAATAAAGCAAGAAGCAAATGATAACAGTAACATCGGCCACAGCGGACCGAGGGCTGTATACTGTGTTCTAAGTATTTTCTAGGTATCGTCTCATTTAATATTCTGGACAATCTTGAGGGCTGGGATGGTCTATTATTATCCCCATTTTAAAGATAAGAAAACCGAGGCTGGTGGAGCACTGCCCAGTCACACAGATAGCAAGCGTTGGAGGCGGGGCTTATATTCAGTTCTACCTGGTCCCAAAGCCCATGCTTTTAACCACTGTAAGTATATTGCCTCAGGATGTCAGGGGAGCTCATTTGAAGGGAAAAGCTTCAAACAAGTAAGAGGCAAGCCGTCACTAAGAGAAATTCCTGAGCCCAGGGAGATTTGCTGGCCGACCCCACAGAGCCCACTGCTGAGTGCCCGTCATCAGGGGCACAGGCCACAGTGCCTCGGGGTTTGCTGGCCAAGCAGACATGCGCAGAGTGAGAGGCTGCATGCTGTTAGCCAGGAGCCGCCCACACTCAGGCCCACTGAGGGCCATGCCCAGCAGCCGTGCGAGCTTGCGCCTGCCTGGCCAGAGGTGGAAATCCTCTCGGTGGCGTTGGGCATGTCCATGACCATGGCACGTGGAAGCTCCAGCTCTTCCCTCTTGGCCTCGGCAGCAGCTTCGGTGTTTCCCTCTGGCCTCCTAGGGGTCTCGGGTCCCTGAGTCAGCCTGACCAGGCTTCCCCTTGTGGGTGTCTCTCTACCTAATTGCTCCTTGTCAGCTGGGGCAGGGCAGCTGCTGTCTGGCCCTGCTGGCTCTGGCTTTGCCTTCTCCTTCCACTGTCCACATTCCTTTGTGAGACTCCAGGTATCTGGGAAGATGGCCTGACGGTCCATGGCCACGAAAGCTGGTTCAGTTACTTCCTGGAAGCCGGGCGCAGCTCCACAGGGAGTCTCAGGTCTGAGCGCCCCCGAAGCCCACGGCCACTCCCACGTGGCAGCTACAGCCTCCTCTGCATACACATGGTTAGCTGATAGCCCTTGGGCATCTCTGGCATCCTGGGGACCTGTGCATCCAGCTCGGGGTAGAGTGTGGCCAGGGGGAGCCCTGGAGAGATCACTTGTGAGGTTTGGCAGGTCCCTCCAAACCCGAGCCTGGCTCTCTGCACCAAATGGTTCCAGAGAACCCTCCACAGAAGGAAACCTTGAGTTGGGGGCATTGGCCTCCATCACCCCAAGGCCAGCCAAATCAAGCCAGCTAGGGACCACAGTGGGTAAAAGGCCCTCTCCATCATCATTATCCTCAACATGGAGAACCTCCGGGGTATGACTGCGGCCTCGAGGGGAGGGTTTAGGGGTGGATGGCAAGAATGCAGAGGGTCCAGGAGGAGGAGGAGGAGGAGAAGGGAGCATGTGGTGTGAGAGTGGAGTTGAGCTGGGCAGCAGCCCCGGGGAGCTCAAGGCCACAGCAGAAGAGCTGGTCTGGAGGAGGAGAAAGACAAAAGGCGGAGAGGAGAGAAATAAGAGAGGTGAGGAAAGCAGCTCACTGCAATGGATGGGCTCAGCCTTAGGGCTCTGAGAGCCACCACCTACACTGACCAGGGTGGCTGCAAAGCTGAAACATGAGGACTTGCCCTTGAAGAAGATCCAGATGCCCAACAAGTTTTTCCTGGGCTCCGTGTCCTTGGCTCCCGTCAAACCCAGGCATCAGAAAGCAGCCACTGAGCCAAGCCCGTGGGGCCACCCCAGTCGGAGCAGGTAGGAGAGAGAAAAAGGCTAAGGTGAAGTGATCATGGGAGACAGGTGACCAGGGAGGTCAGCCCAGGCACCATCAAGGGACAGTCAGCCACAGGCAGCTGCTCCGCCTCTGCAACCTTGGCTTGATTCTTGGCTCAGTCTCTCCTAGACAAATACATAGACAAATACAGCTTCCCTACATCCCCGAGACCTTGCTCTAGGGGCATCAAGACGCTCTCAGAAAGCAACATCGTTCTAAAGGGGGCTAGGGCAGGGCTCCTCAGTCTGATGCCTGGGTCCAACGAACTTGCTCCTGACCTTGGCTACTCAAAACTGCCAGCAGCTTGGCCTCCTCCCCTCCAGGCCCACCCCAATCCCCCGCCATGAAAACTCAGCTGAAGGGAGGTTTGCAGGGACCATCGGGGCCACCAGCGCATGGACCACTCACTCCCCTTCTCAGATTCCCTAAGTTGTGTGCCCAAGGCCGACCTACATGGAAAGGTGCAGTCCGCAGCTCTCGGAGAGCTCGGCCAGTATCGACCCGCATCTTCTCAGTAAAACACCTCAGGCTTGGCTGACCTGGAGGTCCCAGGGGGAGGGGTACCACAGGCAGCACTGGCCCAGTAGCACAGATGGGTTCCGTTTCCCACACACAGAACTGTGGAGACTCAGAGGCCCATGGAGGGAGAGGGGGCAGGATAGGAGGCTGGCAAAAAAAAAAGGCCCTTGGACTCAGAAGCCACAGGCAGAAAGAAAGAGGACGTGTTGAGGACAGCCAGTTGAGGACAGCCAGCGTGGGAGATGGGGCTCCAGGGCAAATGACATCTCAGGCACAGGATCCTAAGTTCCACATGGCCCAGCAGAGAATGTCCTCCCCCACCAGAGCAGCCATCAACACAGGGCCCTTTGTCCCAGCCTCCTGATCCCCCCTCCCGTGCCCCCAGGGTGGCTGGAAGCTGGGAGAACCCAAGAGGAAGGAATGTCCCTGCTGAGCACTTCTGCCTCCACAGGCTGCTGCGAGGCAGCTCAGTCCCCACCGGCCTGGTCTGGCCCTCCCTCCCCTGGGTCCGGGCAAGGCCAGGGTGCTGCAGGGCCCCTGGCTTGGGGCGAGGCACCCAAACCAAGGGTGCTCCTCACACCAAGGTACAGGAGAAGGATGGGGGAAACGGGAGTCAGGGCAGGGGAGAGGAGAGGCCTCCAAGCACCTTAAAATCCGACAGTGAGGCCATCAGCTCGTCCAGCTCCCTGGTGGCAGAGGAGGCCGAGATGCGCGTCTGCTGCTGGCTAGAGGTGACACGCTGAGGGCTGCTCATCTCCCCCTGATTCACAGTGATGGCGGGGCTGCAGGGCAGGCGCAACATCAGCGGGGACCCCAGAGCCCAGCCCCATGCTCCCCCAGGATATCAGCACATCAGCTCCGACACTGTCCTGCCACCCATAAACCCGGGGCACCCATCATGGGGAGGGGGCCGTCATCAGACAAGACAGAGCTCCGAGGTGAGCTGATGAGGGAGAAGCAGAGGGCTGTTCAAATGGCACCTTTCCCAGGAAGATGCCTTTGGCCCTCCAGCCCAAGTTCAAGCTTGCCTGTTAAACAAGCCTGAACACACTGTGTACCCTCCACAGCACTGTATGTGCATGTGCAATTGTTCAACGACATGGTCACACCGAGAGGAGCTAACGTTTAGAAAGCACTTAGCATGGACATTATGTGCTATGAGCCAGAAACCATTCCATGTGCTTTACATGTAAGTCTGGGTCTCACCCCTATTTAGGCAGATGGCCTTATCACCATTATCTCATTCCCCCCTAATCCCATTTTACAGATGGGAAAACTGAGGCTTAAGAGATGACACTTAGTTAAGGGCAGAGCCAAAGTTTGAACCCCATTATGTAGGTCCAAAGCCTGTGCTGACAGCCACTAAGCTACAGGCGCCCTCAGTGTGCAAGATGTCTGTCCTTTCTGATGGATGGTGGCTCACTGAAGATAGGAATGTCTTTGTGACTCGCCACTACTCTCTAGTGCCTGGTGCAGGGCCCGGCAGACAGCAGGGAATGGGTGACATGGGGGCTAAGTGGGCAGACACTGGAGCATGAGTCCTGGCTGGGCATGACCCGTGTGCCTGAGCGAGCCTAGCGGGTACTCACACGGGGCTGGGCACGGAGCTCTCCAGTTCATCCAGGAGACTCTCCACGCTCGGCCGCACGTCCTCCAGACCCCGGCCCCCATTCCGCTTGGGCTTCTCTTTCATCAGGGGCCCAGTTTTGCCTCCCAGCGGGCTGTTATTCTCCGGGATGCCATAGTGAGGACTCAGAGCCCCAGGCAGCAGGGGGCTTGAGTTGGCCTCATCTTGGGAGAGGGAGAGAGAAAGGCTGCTCAAGCCCGAGCCCTCTGGGGACCCAGAGCCAGCGGGTGGGGCTGGGGGTCAGGCAGGCCGCCGCCCCGGGGACCCGGTCCTACCCGCGGGGAAGCCTGGGGAGTTGTGCTGCACAGCATTCAGTTCCAGCAGCAGGCGGTCCAGTTCGGACAGGTTGCTGCCCAGGGAGGAGCTCATCATGGAAGGCGAAGGCTCTGCCGACTTCTGCTTGTTGGGAAAGCTTGGAGAGGCAAAGGGAAAACCACGCTGAGATGCTCTCCAGCTCTGGCGACCCCCAAATTCTCCAGGAGAATAAAGGGAAGGAGACAGCAGTCTCCCCAACAAGAGGATGGAGGATGGGGAAAGGATGTGGTAAAAAGAGGGGAGGAAGGAAGTCTTGCCTCAACTCCTCAACTACAGGGGGTGACGTGACAGCTGCTACATGGAGATGGCAGCAGATGGCAGTGATAAGGCCACCGGGCCAGTCACGAGGCTTCGTGAGCTGGCCAGGAGCCTTGGAGCCGTCTGCCCAATGACCCCCGAGGCGGGATACCCATGGGCAGTGGCCAAGCCTGGTCCCCAGCCTTGGCTGCCTCTGGCCCTGGCTGGCCCCCGGGACTGCCAAGTAGGAGGGGAAAGGGCACAGGCAGGGGCTGAGGCAGTACCTGTAGACGTGCTCTTCCTCACCGACTCGGGGGCATGGAGGGCCGAGGCCGTCCTGGGGGATGGAGGCACTGGACGTTTTGGCACTGGAGCCGTGCGTGGGCGGTGGGGACTGAGGCTGCAGGAAGGACAGTGCTCAGAGCCTCCCCAGGGGGAGGAAAAGGAACAGCCCGAGTCACCCCCAGGAGCCTGCTACTCACAGCCAGTCTCACCAGGGAATTTCCCTGCTCTGGCTGGGGACAGGTGATTAACACTTGGTCACTGCGCCCCTCACGTGGCAGCTGGTGGGGAGAGCGGGACGTTTCCCGGCCCGCCTCCTCTCCCCCTGAGCCCATTCCTTCCCCGGCTTTCCAAGCTGCTGCCACATAAGCTCCTTTAGCCCCAGAGCCCCTGGGAACTTGCACCCCCCATCCCCACGTACCTGCTGGTGAATGAATCGGGAGGCGCCGGGCTGCCACTGGTCTAAGGAGTCAAGGATCGTGCCATTGAGGGCCTCGCTGGATGGGGGTGGTGGAACAGGGGGTGGCACAGTGACCTCCTGGTATGTGTGGTTCCCAGCTGGGTAGGCGTAGGGGGTCTCCTCGGACAAGAACACGGGCCGCGTGGAGATGTGTGAGGTGGTGGACTCCAAGTCCTCCAGCAAGGCGTCTGCAAAGAGCGGGCGTGGCGGGTGAGCAGCAGGGAACCCAGGGACTAACTCCCCGGTGGCAGTGCCCTCCCCGCCTGCACCCGAGAGTAAGGACTTCTGAGTACCTGCCTCGCCCATGGGAAAATGACCAGCCTCGGGTCAGGAAGATCCTGGGCCGGGCCAGCCCAGCACGGGCTAAGAACCAGTTCCGAAGCTGACCTCTTCACCCTGCCCCCAGACTGGAAGTGCTCTGTAGGGTCCTGGGGCTGCTTCTGGGGCTCTCCTACCTCTGGGAGTCAGGCACCTGCGTTCCCTCCAGACAGGGCTGTGGAGCTGGCTGGCTGGGAGTCAGAAATGCCTTCCTGGAACTTGGAGCTCTGACTCCGCAGGGCAAGGCGGAGAGAATGGCGGGAGGGGCCCCACGTCACGGGGAGGGGCCCGGGCACTGCCAGGTCCCACTTAATTTCCAAAAGCTTAAGCTTTCTCGGCCTCCAGATCAGGGGGACTCTGGGGTGGTACCTGTCTTCCTGACCAGGATGAAGCGGAGCCCCAGGCTCCTTCCCAGGCTCCAGGCTACAGGGTGAGGTGTGTGAGGATGGTGCAGTGTTCCCTACCCCCTCGGCCAAGGCGGGGGGCAGGACTGCTCCGTAGGCTGTTTCTGCGGAAGCCTGGCATGCAGCCTGGCCCCAGAGGCTCCAGGGCCCTACTATTGTGCTTTTAACAGCAGCAAGGGAGCAGAATTAGCCCTCAAGTGCAAGCTTCCATTACCTTGGCACTGGGGAGACAACAGCGGGGGCCCCGGATCTCCCCAGTCTCCCGACAAGAGGCAATGGGCAGGGGTAGAAACTGCTGGACTCCTCCCCACTTCATCCCTCCCCTCCTGGGACCCTCACCAGCCTCATAGCCCAGAGAGCCTGGCCCCACATGCCACACCCTCATTCCTGTCATGCTCATGGACTTGCTCACTCTCACCTCCCTGCTAACCTGCCGGGGGCTCAGTCCCTAGCCCTTGGAATAGTCATCATCAGAAAGCAGTTACTGAATTTACTGCCATTTACTAATGACAGGCACAGTGCTGGGCACTTTGCATTCATGGCCTCAATTAATCCTCCTACCCTATGAGATGGAATTCTGATCCTTCCTTTACAGATGGGGAAACAAGCTTTGAGAGGTGGTGGGACTTGCTCTAGATCACAAAGCCAGTGAATTACAGGACAGTCTGACTCTTCAGAAGCCCCAAACCCCAAAAATCTGGCCTGCAAAGGGCTGCTGTGATCCCAAGATGATGCCACATTTAAATGGTACAACTGCCTGAATGATGGGGCCCAAGCTCTGAGGGCAGCCAGTCCGATCTTTCCTTGCAGCCCTGTCCCCAACCCCACCCCTGCTCAGAGGAAATGAGAGTGAAGCAAGGCCCTCACCAGGGCCTTCTTCTGTGGGCTCACACCTTCTCCCAGCTGCCAGTTCCCCCAAGACCAGCAACACCTACCCCCAGCTCCTACCCAGCTGTTCAGAGGGAAAGCTTGTTCCAAGGTCCAGGACCCCGAGCTCCGTGGCCCAGCGCAAGTCCCCTGACTTCTGAGGAAGGTCAGTTCCTACTCCCCCTCCAGGTCCTTTGGAAGAGGTCTGGCTTCCTGTCTTTAGCAAACCGGAACTAGAGGGAGTCAGTATGTGTCTAGGTAACAGCAGAAAAGGAACCAGTGTCCAAAGCCAATCCCAGTGGCCTTTCCATGGCCACACCTCTGCCATGGCTTCATGCAGAGTCCCCATTTCCTCCAGGCCCAGTCCAGCAAGGGCAGGGTCTCTTCTCTATCACGGGCAGAACCAGCTGGGCTCCCTGGAGCAGGCAACAGGTACAACCCCAGAGGGGTAACAGGAGCAGCTGCCATGCTTGAAAACTGGCCACATGCCAGGAGCTTCACCTGTGTCACCTCCCTCACTAGTGAGCACAGATGGTAAAACTGAGGCTCAGAAGCAGAGTCACATCCCCACACTGCCAAAGCTGGCTGAAGTGACACAGCTTGGATCTGAACTTGGGTCTCTTTGGCCCCACTCAGTAGAAGACAGATGGTTAACCTTCCCTGTCAAAACTTCTAACTCAGAGACATCAGTTCCCTCTGTGTCAAACACCCTCCTCCGTCACTCATGACCTGACTAAGTCTAGCTTACTGGTTTAAGGACTAGCTTCTGGTTTATGATTTCAATGGGCCCTTTCAACACGGATACATCTGCTGGTTGAAAAGCACAGTCCTGGAGTACACAGAAAAAAGATTTCAAGTTCTAGAGTCAAGCCAGAGATGAGGTGAAGTCCCAGCCACTCTCTCCATTATCCGCAGCCACACGGAAAATCATTTAGCCTCCCCGAGCCTCAGTTTCCTTGGTCAACTGGGGTGGTTTACTGGGGACAGCAGTTGCTATAGTATATACGGGAAGCTGCGAACATCAGATCTTATTTGCTCTGTGAAATTCAGAAAAAGATCTTCCTCCAAGGAAATCAGGGTAGGATGCAAAGTACTGACTTCTCCTAATTCTTCTATGGGTAGAATCTGGGCAAGACATGAAAAGAGTGACCTTTAAGGAAAAAGCAAAGTAATAAAGTTAACATTCAAAGTAAAACGTGCGTGGATGTCGGGGAGAAGGCACATCGTTCTTCAAACTTCTGAAAGAGAGAGGAACCAAGGCGAGAACACACAGAGCCACAGGGTCTGTGGTGTAGCTTCTTTCTCTCTCCACTCTTACTCTTTATTCTCTGACTGGACAGGGCTTAGTGTCACTGTCCCCCCAAACCCTCCACGAATGCCTCAGGGAAGAGTCAGGAATATAAGAGGCAGCCAAAAAGTACACCTGAGCACCATGGTAGATTCCTACAGGTGCAAAAGCCTGCTGCCTCCCCAAAGGCTGCATGGTGATTACAGGCCAAAGTTTCCTTGCAAAGTCAGCAAACTCCTCTGCTTGAGTAAACACAGGTGGCAGAGGGAGGACTGCACAGTAGAGTCCACTTGCAGGCAGTGACCTATGGGGAAGGGTCCCCCAGTTTTCAATTACAGCCTCTGCCTGGCACCCAGCTCTAAATACCCTAGGGGCAGGCTCAGAGATTTCTTCTACTCACACCCCAAAGGTGTCAGAGAATATCGGGCCCACTGGAACACAGAAGCAGTCTCGAAAGCAGTCAAGGCTCGCTCATTCAGGCTAAGGAAGGTCTAAAACTTCTTCAGCATCTCTTCAGACCTGAGACCCTCCAGACAAGTCAGAGCCACCAAGACCGCCCCAGTCACGCTGTAGAAGGAAGAAGCTCTCCCTGGGGCTTCCAAGCCAACGTGTGTGTGGAGGAAGGGGTGTTCCTCTCCAAACTGGGGGCGAAGGGACGGGGAGAGGGGGCGCTGACTGCGAAGTCTCCAGCCCACCACAGGCAAGTAACAGCCACTCAGCTACACCGTGGCAATGAAGGGGTGTGGACCTTCCGCAGGTTCCCGCCAGAGGGCGCCATTGGCCCGCCAGCTCCCTGCCGTGGGGAGTAACCGAAGGCAACCTCGCGCAATCACGGAATTTCGGGCCGGGGAAGACCGGGAGCCCCCAGCCACGGACACACTGGGTAAGTTTCAGTGCCAGGAAGCTCGACTGAGCTGGAGAAACAGAGCAGACTACGAGGAGGAGCATGAGGCGGCCTAGGTAAAGTCTCTGGCCCGTGTCTATCACTATCATTTGAAGAGGTGACCCAAGAGTGACACAGCCCGTGGAGTTCCGGAGACCCACAAGACGCACGCCCTGGCTGCCAGAGGATGCACGCTCCCTCCGCAGACGCACCACGGGTGAAAGCCTGGTCCCCACCCCACAGCCGTGCCTGGTCGCTCAGAGCAGCAGAGGGTTTGGGCCGGGAGACTCCCCCCATCCCCACGGGCAGGCGGCTAGACTGGCACGGCGCACCGGGGCCAGGCAGAGACGAGGCGGCCTTCCCCAGGCCCCAGCCACCGAACATGAGGACCAGGTGGGAGCCAACGGGTCTGCAGCCCCGAGAAGGTTAAGACACAGGAGTCACTCCCCCTGGAAGGAGGGGCCGGAGGGCCGAGGGGCCGGTCTGCCCGCATTCCAGGGCCAATGCAGCAGCTGCGCCCAACCAGCCCTGGGGCACAGGATTGAGAAGAAAGCACCATGCTCCCAAGGCAGAGAGGATGGCCCCAAGACTGTGGCCCTGGGGACCTAGGCTGACCCACTGACACATGGCACCCAGTGAGTTAAAGAGAATCAATGAACCCTTTCCACCTCCACCCCCAACTAGACTATAAAAACAAGTCAGGGCTCTTTCATAAGACTGGCTTCCTCCTTCTGCCCAAGCCCCAGCCACTTCTCAGTATGATAAAGACTGTCAAGACCAGAGGCCTAGAGCTGCACAGACGCCAAGAGAGATAAAGGCCCATCCAGGATCCCTCAAGTGTGCTGGGAGGGTATGAGGGACGGGTAGACCCAGGGACATTCTTTCCTCTGAGCACACTAGCTGTGAGAACTGGCACAGGGGGATTCTGAGTCACAACAGATTCTGCTCAGTGGTTCGGTGTGTCACACACACAAACACACACACACACACACACACACACACACAGGCTGCTGGACAGCTCTTGTGCCTTGGTTTCCTTGTCTGTCAGATGGGAATCCCACTCCCTTACTCACAGGAATAAAGATTACATGAGAAATGGATATACAGTGCTTGCTTAGCAAGTCCCTGGAATAGAGCACATGCTCAGTACGGGGGAGTCACTAAGCGAATGGGGGCTCCATCCCAGAGAGGTGGTTAGCCCTGGAAGGGAAAGAGAAAGCACCTCCTCATCCTATCCCACTCCTGGGGGCAAAGGATGCTGCAATCCTGGACCAGCAGTTAGGGGCACCATTCTGGGAAAAACAAAGTTGCCCTGGAGAAGCCTTCTCCAGTCTCTATCAATGAGGAAATGTAAATCATTGAGTCCCAGAGTGCACACTGCTGTACCCGCCCCAGTGCTGGGCCCCTCACCGTTCCTCAATTCGACAGCCCCAGGCAGAACCAGAAGAGATGGGGTCCTGTGGCCATCAGGAAGGTTCCACCTCCACAGGCCTAGGAGAGGCCCACAGTAAGAGCAAGATATTTTCAAGACCTGGTCACCCACCTTCTTTCTGCAAGCCAGTTTTACTCAGCTCTCGTCACCCCAAACGGGGTGGCACAGTTTCCTTAGGAGCTGACGAGTAGAAGGAAGGAGCAGCAAAGATCTCCCTGAGAGCTCTAGGGCAGGCAACAAGGGGCTGCCAGAGCACAGGGCCTTCCCAGCAGCCCAGGGCCAGCTGTCCATCCCTATCAGTTAATAGGAGACCCTGGCTTTCAGAGACTGCACCAAGTCCAGCGAGTCCCTTCCCCCCGGGCCCTGGAGAGGCCCAGCCTTAATGGCCTATCTATCCTGCTGGACTCAGAACTCTGGGCAAAGGTTCACCCTACCCTCCACCCCCGTTGAGCACCTGCTGGGCCTTGGTGGCCTCTGAGTGTCAGAGGAGAAGCTACCCAGTCTCCTTATGGCTGCCTGAGCTCAGGGACATAAGCAGTGAGCGGGCCTGGGCCCTTCCCAAGAAAGGAGCTACGTAAACAGCAGGACCAGCGCCTGCGGATGGTCTCATCTCAGCCCCTTTGCTGAAACTCTTCCAGATTAGGAAGGAGAGCAGAAAGGAAAGGCGGGTCTCCCCCTCCCCCAGCCTTGAGCTCATGAGCAGTTAGAGCAGAGGTAATCTAATCCGCAGCAGTGGGGGTACTTTTGCTCGGTGAGTAACTCCCCAGGAATGGGGAGCTGGGTATATTTATCCTGATAACTGTCCTGGAAGGAAAGGCAGAACTGTGACCAGTAAGGGCTGATCCACAATTAGGCCAGATCTGCTCTGCCCCCACCCAGCCCGGGGACCTGGGGCCCGGACACTGACTAGGAAGTCAATCTCCTAGAGGGGCCTTCCCTGCCAATTTGGGTTCTTGTCAACTGACTGTCTCCTCTCCAAGAACTCAGCTCTAGAGAGCAGGGACCTTGTCTTGCTAGATGCCATGTCCCCAGCAGCTACAATGAATGGCTGATTAACAGAGGGCCTGTATAGAGAAGGAAGATGGGGAAGGAGCAGTGGGCAGACAGAACGGCCAGTCTGAGCGGCAGCCAGGAGGCTGTGATTCCAGGCCCAGCACGCTGGGTGCCTGTCAATGGGCTGTACCACCTTTCTGGGCTGTCTTCTCTATCTACAGAGTGGGCAGAACCCAATTTATACCCATTTCTGGTAGCAAGCTCTGAGGAGAGAATTTCAGGTGAGATTTATAAGCACCCTTAACCTCTTCAGAGTTTGTCTAAATCCAAGATACTGCTATTATATGAATCCCAGACAGGAACTGCTTTCCCTAAGGGGCTGGATGAGAACCGATCAATACTGTAGTGTCACTTAAATATTTAATAACCGTGCCTGGAGGTTATGAAGATTCAGCCACCATTCTCCTTGGCTGACTCATGCCTCACTCAACAGGAACTGCCATTCTACTCTCACGGCCCTGAAGGAAGTGTGGGCTGGGGGTGACACACAGGAAGCCAGGGGAGAGGCCGAGTCTTCCAATCTGCTGCCGGGAGAGGCGGGAGGTGGCCTGTTCCTTCCCTGGGCTTCCCGCAGGCTGTGGGAGGGTGGTTTCCTGTCTGCTGAGGAGCCCTTCGTTACAGGGCTGACACAAAGTCAGTGTGCCGGCAGGTTCGCTTTATTGGGTGCCTGGCTTGCGCCCAAGGTCACTGAGCACAAGTAACCAGAGACTTGAGAGAATGAAGGTGGAAAGGCAACTCCAGAGGTCACCCTGAATGCCAGGCAGAAGCCCAACTGTGCCAGGCCCCATCTGGACCAGGTACTCGCCAGGGCCCCACCGATCAGGCATTCCCCATCTGATGGGGCTCCAGGAGGATAAGCCAAAGCAAGTGGAAGGAGACACCCAGGTTTATTCCCCACACCTCCGACCCACCCCCTTCACCCCGCCAGGCACAGGAGCAGGTCCAGGCTGGCCAGACAGCTGAGCGTCTTTTCTACTGTAAATAACTCATCTCCGAGGTCTAGGATCAGCAGGCTCCGCCCTTCCCCTGTGGACGCATTTCATTGGTCACACTTCATCCACCTCTTCAGGTCACCCAGAGACTCCAGACTTTTTAAGGTCAAGTCTAGGGCCCATCTCCAGGCCTATCCCACAGTTCCTTCAATGGGTAAATCATGGGTTTACATACAAAAAGACAGACGGCCTGGAACTCAGGAGACTCCTGTGCTGGAAATTTTCTCGACACTTACAAATCCACCCAATCCATTTCTGCAATTTGGGCTCCGGGAGGCAGGGCGGCTCCTTGGGCCTCTCACCCCTGCTAATCACCAACAGAGGTTAGGAGGGGCTCAGAAGTGAGTCATCCGCCCTACAGAGACCCAAACAGAAAGTTCAAAAGTTTGTCTGTTCCAGGAATGAGCTGTCTTTTCATAATGTTTGTGAATTTTGCAGTACTAGTTACCCATTCTTTGCCAGTCAGGTTCTGACCAATGAACACAGCAACTAGGTGGCCACAGAACAGGTCAGTGCTTCCTGGTCTCAGGCGGCTGGGTCATTTCCCTAATTCAGCTCTCTCTTGCCTGCCTTTCCTAGTTCTCCAAGAGTACCCATAATAGCTCCTAGAGCACCGTTTCTAGCTCTCGCATTTCCCTGGTCACCATGCTGCATTAATTCTTCCTTCACAGGGCCTCTCTCCATTACTTTCCTCCCTTTCTTTTCATCACAGGCAGCCAACAACTTGGACGGGCATCCAAATCCACGCTCAGCCCCTTCTCGAACTCACCTGCAGCATCCTGCTCTGGGTTCTCCCGACTCCAACCCTCTAAGCAGACACCAGCAGCTTGATGTCTTGGAAGCTCACCTTTTTTGAGTGTGTCCATGTCACTTTTGCCTCTCTCACTAGACTCCAAACCCTCTGCAGACAGGGACCTCCTCTCCCCTTGCCAGATCCCCAGAACGAACACCCTCGTGGCCTCTCCTACAGTGACTGGATATGAACCGAAAAAGGAAGAGTCATAATACTTGGCCTCTGACAGCTCTCATAAGATCAGAAACCCTGGGGTTGGCATTCCGGTCTTGAGCTTCTCAGAATATGGCCCCAGACTAGCCCTTACTTCTTCCCCACCCCCACCCCCTCACTGAAACCTGACTTTCCAACTAAATTGGGCCCCTTCCTCCCTTTCCTAGCTGTGTGCCTTTATCTGTAATACTGAATGTACCCCCTCCCCAATTTTCTGCTGGGATAGTCATACCCCCAGGGGACAGAAGGAGGCTAAAGGCACAGAAACGACCTCAGGGTAAACCCAGAATACCTTCTGAGGATCAGATTTACTCAGGAGCAAGTAATTTAAACCATTGCCTTAAATTAAAACAAGCAAAATATGGAGTCAAATGCAAAATGCAAATGATTGTAAGATAAGGAGTCAGGCTTAGAGACATTTTGCACATGCACTTGGGGATATTGGTGAACAATTTTAAGCAGCACCACAAAGCCACCACTGTCCCCACATAAAGCCACCCCTGTCCATACCACAGATTTGGCTGCTCTGGTGGTGTTGGGAGCTGGGACAGTAATTTAGCTGTATGCCCTGACACTCCAGCCAGCATGGCTGTGAGGCAGAGTAGAAAGAACAGGCCTCCAGGCAGTAAGGCAGGTGGGTTCAAGTCCACCACTCACTAGCCTGGGTGGCAATTTACTGGACCATTCTGGGCTTTAGTTACTCAGACACTTCATAGAGCGCACAGTGAGTAATCAATGAAAAAGTGTGCAAATGCCACCATGACGGCTGGGGAGAGCCTCCTCTACCCTCCCACTGCGACACAGAGGAGACACTGGGTAAATAAATCCACATCACTGATTTTCATCTCCCTTAAGCACAGGACGGGGAGGGGGTGGAGCCAGGGACTGCAGCCAGGAATCTTGGAAGCTGTGACAGGCCTGTCACTAACTCAGGCCTCCTTGCTGAGAAAACCACTGACCTCACCCATCCCTGCCTCGGGTTCATTCCAATCCTCCTCAGAGAACATGAGCTGAGCCCAGAAGCCTCCAACTCATTCCCTAGCAAGGACAGAGGCAAGAGACAGAAATGTCAAGGCTCCAGGGTCCCCCCACCCCCACCCAGCTCTACTGCCTGCTAGGAAGTCGCAGATGTCTGAGAGCCCTGTAGCTTTGAACCTGGAACTCAGACAATAGAAGGAGCTACCCAAACTCCACGGAAGCTCTCAGCCTCTGACCTCCTAGAGGAGCAAGCCCAGGAGAGAGCAGCCTCTGCTCCTGCCACTGAGGCTCCGAGCCCAGCACAGTGCTAGGAAGGGACCCAAAGACAGAGCTGCATGGCCAGAAAGCTCAGACAAGGAGAAGGAAGAATGAAATAATCCTTCCTGAGCATCTACTAGGATCCTCGCCTCACACCCCCATTTCACAGATAAGGACAAAGAGGCTCAGGGATGTCCAATGAATGCACTCTGCAGGCAGGCGGAGTCCCCCAGGAGGACAGCTCTGCCTGGCTGCAGAGCTCGTCTATGTTCTCTCCATGACACCCCACAGGGAGAGGCTGTCAGCAGCCCTGCCTCATTCTGCCTGTCACCACTCTCCAGTTTCCAAAGCACAAGTCCTGGGAGTTACTAGACAATACAAAAAGGCTGGCCGCTGGGGTGCTGTTCCACTATGGCCACAGGGGCCCTTGTTCTTCTCTCTTCTCTTTCCCCCTTCCCTCTCTTCTTCACCCTCGGCCCAAGTCAGGGTCCTGACACACTGATGAGCCCCTGGTGGTGGCACGTGGAGCTCAAGAATTCAGAGAAGGCTATACTTGGTTGCTGGATGGCAGGCTTGCATGAGTGTTTCCCTCCTGTGCCATGCAGCCAGCGGCCTCACCTGAGCAGCATGATGCAAGACAGGGCTGCGTCAGGCACTGACCTCTACCCTCGCTTACTGCCAAGCAGCCTTCTTATCTGGATGAGGGAGGAGCCTGGGCACAGACAGACCAGTGGCTCTTTGGTGTCCTCGAAACAAGCAGAGGAGGCAAGAGAATCATCAGGAGATAGACAGGCAGTCAGGGCTCCACTGAAAAAACTAAACAGCCTACGGACAAAGAAAATCTGAGGCCTGATGTGCGATCAATCAGCTGTGAGGTATGCCGCCACCCGTCCTTGGCTAACAATCATAAAGTCTTGACATTTGCAACTCATTTGCTTTTAATTTTAGAAAACAGATTGAAGCAGGTTCAAGATTACCCCATGACCATCGGCCCCACTCATGTGTGTTCCACTATGCTTTCTTGAGTGAGAAAAGGAGCTAGGAAGTGCACAGAAGCCCAGATGTGCCCTCAAGAAGGATGGGCAGTACATGATCCTTACCTACCACAAGTGTCATCCGTAGGGTATGTCACTGTGGAACACGAGTTGGAACCACTACCTGAGACAGTCAAGAGCTCTGAGAAGGTGGAGCAGATGGGAGAGGGAAGAGCCGAGGCCAGCTGCCCTCTGCCCCGGGCGGCCCTCAGTGACACTTTCACTTCCCTGGAGGCATCTATGCCACCCAGCCCTGACCTCGGTCTCACAGGTTTTGAAAGCCCTCTGCTCAGTTTTGGGTAAGACAAAGTTCTTGCACCACTTGAAAGTAGATGTCACGAGTGACTGTCAACACCTCCTGAGTAAGGGGATGGTCTAGGGAGGGCCGGTCATATACAGAGGAGCCCCAAGTCTTGTCTCAGTCCCTTGCAAGCTTCCCATGCTCGTTCCCCATGATGGCAGGCAGCGGGCATGGTCTGACCAGAGGCCCTGATTGGATGGGGTCGTTGATCTACACAGGAGGGATGCTCCAGCCACTGTCCTGAGGACACACATTTCTCTACAAGCCTAGATCCTTGCTGACTCTCCTCACAGGGAAATCAGCCTCTTCCTGGACAGGGAGGGAGCAGATGGAGTTCCACAGTCCTCATGGCCTCGGCTAACCAGAGTCATACTGGGAAACCACAAGAAAAAAAAGGAGGGAAAAGACAGACTTTCCTGAAACAAAAAGCATCTTCTGAGACCTCTGGGCTGTCGGTCTCATTGGCAGGGCTCATGTGGAGGGACATCAAGGAAGAGGACAGGATGGGAAGAGAACTAAAATAAGACCCTGAAGTCTACCTGCAAGAAGCCCACCAACCCCAGGGCTGAGGCAGAGAGCCAAGCAGATGGCAAGCCTCCTGGAAGAACGGAACCAATGGTCTGTGGCCCGGGGCTCATGCATTAGAGAGAGTCCCCGGGCTCCGGCTTGGCTTGGCTTGCCTTGATGTGGCGTGGTGTGGCTGGCGTCCCTCTGCCATGCCCAGCTGGTTACACCAGGAGACTGATGAGACTACCTCAGCCCTGATTTGGATTTTATTAGAGGAGACACTCTGGGGCTCTGGGCATCCCCCCGGCAGAGCCAGGACATATGGCAAGAGCAGTCCTCAGCTATAATGCTGAAATCATCTCACAGGAAGTCCCTGATGTGCACACATGGAGAGTATTCCAAAAGTCTGTTTGGAAGTTGGACTTTGAACAGTACCATGGGGACTGTCTTCTAATAGAAGCAGAGCTCTGACGGGGGGATTTGGGTGACTTCCACTGGACGCCAGGTTCTGCAGAGTTTGCAGGGAATACTTTCTCACTCTGAGGGGCCAAGGAGGAGGGCCATCGGGGCGGGGGGTGGAGGGGGTGGGCAGGCCAGTATAAGTCAGCAGCATTGAACCCCATCACTCTGCACTCACAGAATCCGCTTTGTGCCTGGCGTTATGCTGGGCACCAGGGGGTAAAATTGTCCTGGATGCTTCTGGTCTAAACTTCCCAAGGATAGACGGGACAAGAAATCCTGTGCTTCGGTCTCCAACAACTGTACAGAAAATCGGGGAGCCTCGTGGTTAACTTGGCAACCTCTGACCTGAACAAACCTGCCAGTTGGGGCTGCTGCCTCTCCTGTCCGTCTCTACATCCAAACAGGAAGTGGTCACCAAGGAAGTCAAAAAGCTAATCAAGCATCACCCGTTACTGCCCTCTCTGACACCATTTCTTTCTCCTTTTTAAAAGGAGGCAGCAGGACCGGGGGAAGAAGGGGTTAAAGGAGGCAACAGAGAACATAACAGAGGTCACCAGTCCGAGGCCTGCAGGCTGAACCCTATGCTCTTCCTTTCTGTGCCCCAAACTGCGATGTCCTCCTCTGTGGGCATAGTCCCTTGGGATGGGTTGCCTGCAAGCAAAAGGGGGTGCCTGGCTCCACTCCGCTGTCTTACCCCACACCTAGGTGAGGTAGGAGCTGGGATGAGAGGAATCAAATCTCATTGACTATGAACAATGACTCCCGTTTCCAACTAAGAGGGACAAATTTCAAAATGCAGGCACAATGAACAGCCACAGCACTATCTCCTAGTGTCCAGATCCTCCCACGGGCCGTACCACCCTTAGAGCCAAGGGCAGCTCAGTGTGGAGTGGCAGAGTGCAGGAAGTACTAGCAGTCGCTAGGGGCGCCCCCGGGACCTGGTGGCTGAGCCCAGACTGCTCAGACCCAGACCGCTCAGGCCTGTGAGCTTGAATGGCCTAGTGCACATTTTATTCTTTCTTCTGCCCGATTCTACAGTTCCTTACCTTCCCATGCCTACCAATGTTTTTGGTGAAACAGGAATTGTACATGGCTAAGGAGTGGCCCAGACATATCTACAAAGATCTCTTTCGGCAATGACCTCTGATTCTTCTCCTTCCAGAGGGGATCCTAGAGGCAGCAGGACTGGGGAAGGGGGGTCAAGGGAGGCAAGAGAGAACATAACAGAGGTCACTGGTCCAAGGCCTGCAGGTTGAACCGTATCCCCCACATGTGCTTTTTTAGAAATCTGAGTTAGGTTTCTAAAGAAATCAAGAGACTGCACATGAAAGCCAGGATTTCTGGCTTCCCAAGAGCAGTCAGAAGAGCTAGTAACACTGGTCTACTCCGCTGCAGGGTAACTGCTGGCTATAGCCTAAAATCTAGGTCCCTTTCTTTTTTGACCTACTTTATCCATTCACAACACCTGCTCAGCCTCAGCAGGTATGAGTTTGCGGCATAATGTAGCATGGGCTTTGTAGCTGAACTTGCGTTCAAGTCCCAATCTGCTGCTTGCTGGTACTATACTTCTTTGAGCTCAGTTCCCTCATCTACACAGCAGTGTAATAACAGCCCCTAACATCACTGTGAGATTCCCAAGCTTGGCTTAGGTCCTTCGGAGGAACAAGTAAAATAATGAACATAAAGCAGGCCTGGCATATCACAAGTACACATATCATTAGTGCCTACCTCACCGAATGACACCAGGTGACAGACGGGGGCTAAGGGGCTGTCCCGCCCACAAAGCTGACATCCCTGACTGCCCCACCGGAGCAGGTGCAAAAGAATACTCAGCACAAGCCATAAGCGGCTGCACAGAAAGTGCTCTGCAAGGTGTCAATCCTGCCACATTGGCTCCCAGCTCCATCTGCTAACACACGTGGACTGGATCACTGGTCTCTACCCACAAGGAGATCTTAGGTAAAAAGCTGACAGGCTTGTGCAGGACCCAACCCAAACCGATCTCTTTCCCCTGCTTCAAAGCCATCCCCAAGTTCGAAGACTTGCCAAGCGGGAACACCCAGAGGCCTCTGTTCTCAGGATGTGGGGAGCTCAGTACACAAAGCCAAAGGGAGGAAGGGCACTGCTGGTCCTCCCAGGACTCCGGTCCAAAGGCCAACCTGCAGGCCCCACAGTGCCATCTGCTCTGACAATCCAAGCTCTGAGGACGGTGTCCGGGGATGGGCCAGGGTAGTCCTTGCTGCACGTGCCCATCTGAGGTCTCTAATTCCTAACTCGGCCGGAGGGTTCGGCCTTTGGGGTGACACTGACACGGGCCGTCCTGGACTTACTCCAGAGGCCTAAGTGTTAGGCATGACAAGTGCCCACCTGCTCAGTGCAGCCTGAACCTGGCTGCGCAGCCCCCGCCCTCTCCTGACTCAGTTCAGCTCCCCACCGTGGATAAAAGGATTCCTCACCCCTCTTTCCAGAGCAAGAGAGGCTGAGAGCAAAAGAGCTCAACCTTACAGTGGAGGGTGGAACCTGGCCTCCACAGATGACCTCCTAAGGGCTGCATGAGCCACCTGAAATTTCACGCAAAGCATCATGTGCACACGTCCCTACAGCACTGCTTTAGGGAGATGGTTCAACATGTTCACGGCCCAGAGGGCTGGGAATCTGCAAAGGCGAAACCATTGCCCAAGACAACAGCTGGCAGTGGCCGCCCTGCACCTCTCAACTCACTATTGTTGAAAACTAGTCTGATCACTTGGGGCTGAAGCAGCTCCATCTGTGCCTCGATCCGAGGTGACCAAAATGTCTGGAATGGGCCCTGCCGGGCGCTGACCCAGGCAGCATACACACTCCTCTCCAGCGATACCACTGCCGTGCAAGAGTGCTAACCCCTGGGAGATTGTCGTAATGGGGCGGTGGCGGGGTGGAGAAAAGGAGGGGTTTCTGGGCAGAGGAAGGAACAGAGCTCTGCAGAGGTGCACAGCGGGCTGGCAGACAGAGGGGGCTGGAGTTCAGGGTAGAGTCCCAGCTTGGTGGGAGAGGAGTCAAGGCCTAGGGGTCTGCAGCAGAAGCTGGACTCACAGGGCAAGGCCTGAAAGACCCGGAGGCTCTTGGCGAGAATGGCAGGACCAGGCTTGCAGGTTAGATTACTCAGGCAGTGTGTGCTGAGGCTCAGCCAGAGGAAGACCAGCAGGCGCAACGCTCTAAAAATAAAAACAGGTAAAATCAGCAAGACCTGGTAACTGAGTGGCTATGGAGAAAGGGAAGAGTGCAGGATGCCTCCCCCATGTTTCCAGCGGGAAGATGGAGGTTCCACCAGGTGACAGAAGAGGAAACGGGAGGCGGAGCAGGAAAGAAGGTGCATGGGAGGGTCAGGGTGACAAGGACAGTGATGGAGGTCAGGCAGAGTCACAGGGCAACCTGCGCCAGGGCCTGCCTTTTTTCCCCTGGCCACATCAACTATCTCAGGGGCCCAGAAAGCAATGGTTTGGGAAATGATACAGGCTTGCCACTCTGCTCTTCCTCTGAAAACAAGCAGTTCTCCCAGGCCAGCTTCGGGGGAGCTGTGAACTGCACACTGCCAGCTTCAGGAATTCTCAGAGTGCCCAGGATCACCAAAGGTTTCCTCCCTCTGTCCACACCCTCGATCTTGAGGCTGAAGTCTGCCCAACCCCCGACAGCCTCTCAGGAAGAGGGGCTAGGCCAAGCCCATTATCACAGAAACCAGGTCCTTCCTGCCACACAAGGAGCGGGGCTCACTCTGGGAGCCGGTGGGCCCAGGATGCAATCTCAGGCCCCAAACTCTCGTAAAAATGCCCTTCAGAACAGGCCCAGGGCCCCAGCCGCTGAGCCCAAGAGGAGTTTGCAAGGGTAGAGCACAACATTTGACTGGAGGAAAACAGAAGACCCACAGGCCAGCCCCACTTCAGCTGTCATGCCAAGGCCACCCCAAAAGGTCATTCTACTGAGGAAGCAAAGGCTAGCAACTGTTCCTGGCCTTGTGGCCCAGGTTGAGTTTGATTGTTTGCAAGATCCAATCGGGAGGACACAGGGTACCAAATCATAGCCAGTGAGCTCGCTCGCTCGCTCTCGCGTGCGCGCGCGCGCGCACACACACACACACACACACACACACACACACACACACACACACACGCTTCCTCCCTCCAGGCCTTTGCACTTCTGTTCCCTCTGCCCAGACCACTCTCCTTTCTCCTTTAGGAGGCCAAATCATTTCTTATCCCTTGAGACTCAATCAGTTTCCTATTCCATAATGTGAGAATAAAAAGATCTGCCTTGCCTACCTGACAAAAAAAGGAATGTGTAGTTTTTATGGTGTAGGCCTCTTCTGTAAGAGAACCCCAGATCTTAATTAGGAAAATTGTATTATCTATGTAAAGGATGAAGGTTTAGGGCTTTTTCTACATGTCAAGATTAAAATAAATACTCAACAGAGGGTCCGTTTAGGGTCTGTTTCCTCCAGGAAGTCCTCCCGGACCACGTTCTCTGCGAGTCAAGACCCCTCTCCTCTGAGTTCCCAAAGTTTTGTGTACTTCCTCTGAGATCACCTATCAAACTGGCAGAACTATCGAAGGGCCTAAGTGTCCAGCCAGCCTGTGACAGCTCAGCGAGGACAGGGAGTGTAGCTTTATTATCGATCTTCACCTTTTCCTATAGGGCAGTGCCTAGCACATGAGAGGTGCTTCATGGACGACTACTGAATAAATGAATGAATGACCTCCTGCCAAGCCCACATGCTACAGAGATCTGTCCTACCACTTCAGTCCATGCCCCCTCTAGTCTCCATAAGTGCTCACCATATGCAAAGCACAATGAGAAGAGCAACACATGCACACAGAGCTCGAGCCCTCCCTACACTTCTAACTCAGGAAATTCCCCTCCACTGTGAACTAGTTACCACCACTCCTCCCCAGCAGGCACCACTGCTACCCTTGAAAAAAAAGACTGTGGCCACAGCACAGCAGCCCCTTGTGGGCACTGAAGGTGTGAACTCCCTGTGTGGCCTGTCTGGCTTCCTCTGTGGGTGGGGAAGGGCAAGCTGGTGAGGTGAGCTAGATTCACAGAAGCGAGGCAGCTGGGAAGGAGTCTGGGTCTCAGGCAGAGTCAGGACCTGGGCTGGGTGATGGAGGAACAGGTGGAAGAGGAGCATTACCAAGAACAACCAGACAAGGAACAGGGAGAATGGCAACCCCAGTGTCCTGCCGATCTCATCCTGCCACAACTCTCCCCATGGGACAGAGGAGGCAGGAGATGTGAGCTGGAATGTGCGGATTTTCTGAACCATGCACCACTGGAATGTGTTAGCAACACCAGCCATGGGGCTCTGTAGCTGGGAGCAGCTGATAGCATCATTGATTATCATGACTAAGCCACAGATGAGACAAACCGAACCACAAAGCATTCACTGAAGATTAGTGATGCTGAGGGAAGCTCCAAGGGAAAAGTAGCCAGGGAAAGAAGGAGAAAGACAAGTTTTTGGAAGAGAAACTAAAAGAGAGAGGAAGGAAAAAAAACAATGTTTTGCAAACATTTGTTGTTAATTTCTTTAGCCTTTAAAAGGCTCTTTTTACAAAGGAACAAAGAGGGCCCGAAACAGTAAATTTGTGAGTAAATAAAAAAAAAACTAATAATGCAGTGTGGGTTTTATAATATACGTAGACATAAAATTTATGACAACAATGATACAAAGGACCAGATGGGGGAATGGAAATATAAGATTCTCACGTTATACCTGAAATAGTATAACATGATTTGAAGGGAGACTGCGATGTTAAACCTGTAACTCATACAGCAACCACTAAAAAAAGTAAGCCAATGAAGTAGAGCTAAATAAACCAGTAGTGGAGATAAAATAGAATCCTAAAAAATATTCAATGAATCCAAAAGAAAGCAATAAAATAAAAAAGAATAAAGAACAGATGGTACAAACAGAAAACAAATTTTAACGTGGTAGACAAACCCAATCATACTGATAATTACTTTAAATATTAAAAGGTCTCTATGGCCATGCCACCCTGAACATGCCCGATCTCGTCTGATCTCGGAAGCTAACCAGGGTCGGGCCTGGTTAGTACTTGGATGGGAGACCACCTAGGAAGACCAGGTGCTGTAGGCGTTTAAAAAAAAAAAAAGAAAATGATGTTAAAAGGTTTATACATTCCAATTAAAAGGAAGAGCTTGCCAGACTAGATAAAAATGCAAGATTCACTAAATGCTGTCTATAAGAAACACTTTAAATATAAAGACACAGATAAGTAGTTCCTACCGGTTTGGTATGTTAAAACAATGGAGAAAAACAGACCATGCTAACACTCATCTTGTGAAAATTGAGAGTGGTTCTGTTAAAATCAGACAAGGTAGAATTCCGGACAGGAATATCACCAGAGATAAAGAGGGACATTTCACAATGATAAAAAGGTCAAAACATAGTATTCTAAATGTATATACACCCAATAACAGAGCTTCAAACTAGATTAAGCAAAATTGACAGAACTAAAAAGAAAAATCAATGATTGTAGCTGGAGATTCCAACTCTCTAATTGAGAAAGCTCAATAATTGAGGAAAAGCCTTTCAAAAAAAAAAAAGCAAGAGTAAGATACAAGCGAATAACCTGAAAGTGAAGAATAGCAGGACAGAGAGGACCAATGGAGTGCCAGTCTGAGGAACACAAGGGACCCCAGGCATTTGCTCACTGAAGCAGAGGAGGCCGGGGGTGGTCACGGAGCAAAAAAGGCTCCCTTCCTTTTGCTAGACCACACAGACCTCCCCCTACCCCGCACCGCCCAGAGAGTGGGGAGGCACATCAGCTCATGCCACACTTCCCAGTGGCTTTCAGTCCCTGACAAATCTGAGTGGGGGGCGGGCAGTGTTCAGTACCTACACAGCTGGTTGATCACTTTCTCAATTACTATGCTCCCAAGCACGTTGGGATCCTCATACAGGAAATACACAAACACACGCACCACCTGTCCCCTTCCCCTCCGGTCTTCCCAGTGGCACTCAGTGGCATCGCTGAGTGGCAATCAGAATGGGAGTCAAAGGAGCTGTATGGCACAGTGGACTAAAGCAGTCTCTGGATTCCAACACCAGCTTGGCCACTTGTCAGCAACTCGCTTCAGGCAAGTCACTTCTTCTCTCTATGCTTTAGTGTCTTTATCTATAATACCCACTTCACAGGGTTGTTTTGAGAAAAAATTAAGGTAATGCAAGTATGACACTTAGAACAGTGCCTAGCACAGGGTAAATTACATTAATGCTGGTAATATTCCAATTACGTAAACATATATGCACTGAAAAGATTTTATAGAAATGTATTAAAATATTAATTATGGTTATGACTGGATAATTGTCTCTAAGAGTTTTTATTATATCCTTCTCTCCATATCTCTGTAGTTTTCTAATTTTCTACAATGAACATGTATAACATTGATAATTAGTAAAAAAAAGTTAAATATTAAAAGGAACATGAACCTGTGTCCTCTTAACATTTATAATATAGAAAAATAAACTTTTAAAATAGTGAAGAGACATAAACACAAAATAACTGAAAACAGGTGTTCAAATAAATAAATACCTGAACACTAATGTTCACAACAGCACTATTCACAACAGCCAAAAGATGAAAACCACCCAAATATCCATCAACAGATGAATGGATAAACAGAACGTAGCCTATCCCCACAATGAAATATTATTTGGCCATTAATAAGGAATGAAGTATTGATACAGCACGGGTGAACCTCAAAAAACAACATACTAAGTGAAAGAAGCCAATCACAAAAGACCACGTATTGTATGATTCCATTTATATGAAATGTCCAGAATAGGCGAATCTATAGATGCCGAAAGCAGAATGGTGGTTACCAGGGGCTGGGGGAGGAGGTAAGGGAAAGAGACTGCCTTATGGGTATGGGGACTCCTTAGGGATGAAATGTTCTGGGACTAGATAGAGGTAACAGCTGCACAAATACACAAATTAAGTGTACTTGAATTGTACACTTAAAAATGGTTAATTGTGTCTACAGCCATGCCATCCTGAATAAACCCAATCTCGTCTGATTTCAGAAGCTAACCAGGGTCGGGCCTGGTTAGTACTTGGATGGGAGGCCACCTAGGAAGACTAGGTGCTGTAAGCATAAAAAGTAAATAAATAAATAAATAAATAAATAAATAAATCAGGGACTGTAAACTGACAAGGTCCTTGCAATCTGTGAGGTCAACCAAGGGTTGCCTCACCTTAAAAAATAAAAAATAAAAAAATGTTCACTATATGTTATGTGAATTTCATCTTAATTAAAAAATAACAATGAAGGGTATGTATATTGTTTGCATGCCTATATATTTATAAATGTATAGCAAATGGTTGGAAAAGATACATACCAAACTATTAACAATAGTTACCCCTGTGGGGAAAGAAATAAAAGACTTACCTTTGTACCTTTTTTTTATTCTTACAATAAGCATGTATCTTCTTTGACATACAAACTTTAACAAAAGCAAATAACAATATCGGATACAAAATGATATGATAAAAGTCTCTAGGAGGAAAAAAAAGCTCAAGACTACACTGTGGCAGACGTATAGTTCTATAAATGAAGAAAACTAGGACCCCAGACATTCCCCCAAAATGGCTAGAAAGAGTTAAAAGCACAGGTCTGCTGTGCTAGTAAGTGTCCCAAGCAAGTGTTTTCTCCTCAGAGGGCCTCAGTTCGTCCATCTGTAAAACGAGTCAGTTGAACCTTGTAAGTGATTTCCAAACGTTCTCACATTTTTATTTTTAAATTTCTTAAAAGCCACAAAACCCCTTTTGCAATTGTAATATTTGATGGACGCCCAATATATGAACAAATAAAAAGTGAGCATCGCTGACTGAAGAAGGTGATGGCCAGAGACCCTCCCCCCACCATTCACAGAGGTAGGTGACACCCTAAGTCTCCTTCAAGCTCTAGAAGCATAGGGCTAAGAAAGACTAGATCTGTACAGAATCACAGAGAAAGGAGTGTTGACTGATCGTACCCAACGGAACATTCAAAGAAGAATCTCTCCAGCAGAAGTAGGAAGAAGAGAAAGGGCAGAAGCCCAAGAAAATGATGTCAAAACGAGCTGCTACCCAGCAACGCCATCAATAGCCAATGACAGCAAGCCAAGGGTCCCGGGGGCAGGTAAACTACAACAGCCCTGGTCCCCATGCCTCTGTGGAGGTCAGCCAGATGACAGCTGTCTCCAGGTCAGTGTTCCCACTGCTCTAGAGGCACAAACAGGATGTTTGGAAACAGATGACCAGAAATGACCACAGGAAGCCATGACAACCACCTCCAGGTGATGCTCCTCTTCCCGCCCCCCACTCCCACCCCTGCTTGTTTCCGATGTGGCTATCTCAGCAGATGAGGCAAAAAGACTTCAAGTGCTGACTTCCAAAGAGAGAGAAGGGGCAGGAATTCTTAGAAAGTTCAGGACACAGCAGAAGAGGCCATCTGAGGTGGTGAGGCAGGGAAGAAATGAGGCCACCCGGCCATCCTAACAGCTGTCCCAAAGTTGCAGCTAGGCTGATGCTAGTAAGAAAGGGTGAGGAAACCACACAGCTACTCATGGGCACACAAGACTTTTCAGATGAGCAGCATGTGACCAAGCGAGGCCAGAAGGGCTGCCAGGCTAGGTCTCCAAGGCACAGTGTAATGTTCCAGGTGCCACATCCGCTCCTTCACACAGACCTCAAGGAGCCAGCCCGACCTGATACTCCCAGAGCTCATCTCAGAGGGCCAACCGAGCCAGGAGCCCACAGAGGAGATGGAGAATCCAAAGGAAGCCAAGTACAGGCCACGGGACACTCCCATTTCCACACATAGAAGAGGAACGCTCCAGGCAACAGAGAGTGAGGAAAAGCCTGGCCGGGACTCTCTGAGCCACTTCAAACCCCAACAGGGCCCAGGGCTGAACCAACGGACTGAGTGCCCCTAAAAGGGTACAGAGGTGGCAGGGCAGCCCAGCACTGGGGTGGGCTTCCAGCAAATGGGTGTGCCCACTCAACTGACAAAAACCATAGTTCACAGTCCAGATAACCAACCTCTCCCTTTCCCTACTGCTACCAAGAGTCTCACTGGCCTAGACTCATCTTGTGAGGTTTCGCCAGTGTCACGGAGCAGCCTTCACGGCCTGCCTTGACCAGAGGAGACCTGAGGGTTCTGGGAGAAGCCCAGCACTGAACTGGAAGCGGATCCTGGCGTGGCTCTCTGTGGCAGCTTTAATGTTAGTGTTAGATGAGCGATTAGTATAAACCAAGCCACTGGGTGACCTCTTCCCCTAGCCGCTTCCTCCTTCAAAGCCACCAAAGAGGCTCAAGGGAAATGAAATATCTCAAAACCAAAACCCAGCTAACACCATCAGCACTGGGGTATGGCCATTGCACCTGCAGAGCAGAGCCGCCAACACTCTTGACCCCACAGGGCCATGAAGAGTCCCAAATCCCATTCTCCAGGGATACAACCAAAATCAGATTCCTTTCCAGGCCCAGGTGAACGGCCAACCAGGCTCAAGTACACTAGACACCCGCCACCAAGGCCAAAGCAAACACAGGCAGCAGGTTCCCAAAGTGGAGAGGTGAGGAGGAAAGCCAAACCCCCAGAGCAATGTGTAGAGTATTCCAAGAGTAAATAATAATCATAATTGTTACCATTTATTGAACACTTTAAAGCATTTCAGGATATGTGCCTGAGGCTCAGGGTGTAAGGTGACCTGCCGAGGTCACGCAGTCAGCAAGAGGCAGCATTGATACAGACCCAGAAGTGACAGATGGTGGAGCCTGTACTCTCTCCAGGGCACCATGCAGTCTTCCCACCCACCTGCAACCGAGACGTTTTCTTGCTCAGATTCTCCAGCGGAGAAAGTGCTTTGCTTAAAGTAAAGCATCACAGTGGATGTCCGCAGTTCATATCCATTTAATCAGCAACCACCCTCAAATATTCATTAAGTGACCACAGAGAGAGCTGAGCCTTGATGGTAAGAGACACTAGAAAGGCAGATAAGATTCCTGTCTTCAAGGGGCTTACAGAGCTGGGGAGTAGACAAAAGGTAAGAAGCCCAATTTCCGTAGATCTGTGAAGTCTTATTGGTGGGAGGGTCAAGAGGTTGGGCGTTTTAACTGGGAAAAGCCTTCTCAAGAAGGTGGCTGCAGCTGAAATCTTAAAGGTAGAAGAACCAAAAAGAGAATGATTTGGGTGCCACAAGACCTAGGATCAAGTTCTTAACATCATTATCCACAGTGACACCGGGTGTGTCTCCTTCCTGTTGAGTTCCCTGAGCTTCAGTTTTTCTTCCTCATCTGTAAAACGGGGAAAACTACCATCTGCCTCAAAGAGTTGTTGTCAGAATCATATAAAAAATGACAAAGCACATGCAAATGTTGCCTAAATCTGAAAGTGTTGCACAGTGCCCATGATTTCACACAGGCCAAGAGAAGAGAAGGGGCAGTGGCAGACAGAGCAGACAATAAACAAGACTACGAGGAGAGAGTGGGAAGGAAATGAGTTG
Source organism: Pteropus vampyrus (assembly GCF_000151845.1). Classification (NCBI taxonomy): domain Eukaryota; kingdom Metazoa; phylum Chordata; class Mammalia; order Chiroptera; family Pteropodidae; genus Pteropus; species Pteropus vampyrus. Next base: position 9,087,533 of record NW_011888804.1, read on the forward strand.
GGTCTTTGCTGACGAACAGACCGGAAGAATCTGGACAATGGAACCCACGTCAGGGGTGGAAATATAAACTTAGGAGTCGCCAACACACAGTGGGAAAAGAGGTCACGCAAGTAGATAGATTGATCTAGGTACCTAGGAGAGGAACAGGCAGCCCAGCGAAAAGCCTTTGGGAAAACGCGAAAGAAGCGGATCTTAAAAAAGGGAGGGGGAAATACAGCCTCTGAAGAGTGGGAGGTGTTCCCAGCAAGAGAGAAAACATGAAAGAATGGCCCAAGCTGTGTTTAAAAAAAAAAAAAATAATAATAATAATAATAAAAGAAAAAAGGAGCAAAGAAAAGAGGTTCCAAAGGGCAGAAAGGTAAAAAGAATCAGAAGAGAAACAGGTTGAAGCAAACCTGCAGATGGAGAATATTAGGTCACATTAGGCCACGGCCGTCGAGGATGACAGGAGATCTGGGGCAGGAGGGCACGGGGAGTTATAAAAGGTGTTGGGGTTGAAAAAGATGTGGGGGGTGGAGTAAAGAGGGAATGAACAAAGGAGAAGCCGTGGACGGTGTCTGCGGTGTGCTGGCCTCCAACTACGCGGGAGGCAGGTTTGGGGACCATTTTACAACCTGCTCTCAACAGGGTTTTTTCTGTTGTTCCAAGAGGCCCCAGTCTCCATGGCTCATTCAAAAAGACCCACAGACTGGGGGCCAGAGGAGAACCGACTCGCCAGAGGATCCCTGAGCCAAAGTGAAGCGCTCCCGGGAGGCCTCCGCCCACCTTGCTCCCGCTCACCCGGGGTCTTACTATTCGAAACAGCTGGAAATGTGTGCCCTGCTCTCCCCAACAAGAAAACAGAACAGAACATGGCTGTTTCTGCCAAGTGAGTTCTGAATAAGCTGCATTCCATTTCATTAAAACAATTACCTGAGTCCCAGCCAAGAATTACATAAAGCTTCCTCCCAGCACCACCCCTCCCCCCATAAAACACACATCATACTGCTTTTCGAACAGGCAGAGGAAAGCCATGACACACCACCCTGAGACCACACTAGGAAGATCCCATGATCCCTATCAAGTGGCCAGCCTCTGTGCCCTTGCACGCTGACGGACAGGAGTGGGGCTCAGAGAAGATCCTTACATGAAGCGCTCCCCGATGACGGCCCGAAATGTTTCTAGAGGGCACAAGGGCCCTCAAAGCCAAGGGGGTCACCGGCGTCAGAATCCAGCTGCTTCTCCCAAACAGATGGGAGACGCGAGTGGCCCAGCTTCGAGCTGACACAAAACAAGACAAGGAGGGCCTGGGAGTGGGGATTCCAGGAAAGGAAGCCTGAAGTCTGAGGAGCCCACAGCTAGATCTGAGCTGTAAGCAAGACCCTGGGGCCACTCTGGCCTATGCTGCCTGCAGGCTAATGGTGCTCCTTTGGCCACAGAGAAGAGGTTCCCCATGTGAACTGAATGGCATTTCATCTCCCCGCCCCAGGCTCCAGCTGCCCAGAGGCTGTTCTCTGCCTTCTGTAAAACTTGTTCTGCATCCCACCCAGGCAACCTCTTCCAAACTCCAACCAGGGCCCAGCATCTCCCTAGCCCAACCCTGAAATAACCCCCAGAAGCTGCCTCCACATCATGGAAGTTCCCTGGCCCTGGCTGGCTTTGTCTCTTTTCTGCACGGGTCATGGTGGCTGTGTGCCCTCATCCCCAGCTGAAGTCGCCAGTCACTATCACACCAGGCCAGCTTGACTCCTGTCTCTGCCCATCCAGTCTTTAAGTCACCCGTCCACGGTCATAGGGGGCCACAGGAGGCCGAGTCACTTGAGTCAACCACAGGTAGACAGACACTGGCCGAAGCCCAAGTCACTCGAGTCAACCACAGGTAGACAGGCACTGGCCGACAGACACTGGAAAAGCAAGGTTTTCTTACTTTTCTCCAACTTTTTATCATGAAAATAGCTAAACATATGAAGATCGTTACAATGAGCACCTGGATACCCTCCACTTAGATTCAATTATTAACATTTTGCCATTTGTGTAAAAAAAATTACCAATTTTTTTCCACCCTCTTTTCCCACTGCTGTCCCCGTCTCGCTATATATATGTACACACATATGTATCTGGGTTTTTTTTAATATCATTTAAAACTAAGTTGCAGGTATCACGACACTTTACTCCTGAATAGTTTAGCATGCACCTAGCAATAACACTGTTCTCCCATAAAACCACAATACCACAATCACACAAGAAATAAGCTTTAAGAGGCCGTCTTTAAGGAAAATTTGGCCACTGGGGCTCTGCCGAGCCTGGCCAACCACACACTCTGCCTGCCACCAGCCCAGCATCCCTGGAGAGGCCAGTCCTGAGCCCCACTGGTTAGGCAATCAGTTTGTTAGCTGGAAGACTCATCAGGACGTGAATGACACTTGAGGCCAGATGTGAGACTCCCAACAAGACCCCAACTGAAAAGGCAAAGCCGGTCTGGGAGGCCGTGGAGGTTCCAGGCCTACCCCTAGTGAGATGATCCTGGATGCCCCTGTTAATCAGCAGCTTTGTCAAGATTTCCTGGAAAACTCTGTCTCCTGATACTTCCTCTCCTACTCTCTCTCCCACAGGACATCCGGAATTATCTACCTTAAAAGTTATCGACAAAGTGGGATGGCTCCAAATGGCAGCCATGGACAAACACCTGAACAAAGACAGGAGCATGTTTGTATGGGGCAGCGGGCACAGAGGCTTCTGATTCCACCCAGAAGGGGTAGAAGAGGGACCTCGGAGGACCGCCCCCGGCGCTCCACAGCTGTGCGATAATAAGCTCGCGGCTGTCTTGAGGGTAACAGGTGACCAGACTGGTGATGGGTGGAGAAGTGGGGCCCTCCACTGAGCAGGAGACACTGCCACAGGTGCCCAGCATCCCATCCTGAGTCCCCAAGAACAAAGGAGAGGGAAGAAGCCACCGAGAACAGGAAGAAGACAGATGTGGGAGACTGAACAAAAAATGGGGGTGGGGGAGGAGGTGGGGGCAGAAAAGATTTTTAGTCTACTAGTGATAGAAAGCAATCGAACCAAAAGGCAACTGAGATCCGATCCAGTATCATGAACTGAAGTGTAAAGCAGCAGTCCTCAACCTTTATAGCACCAGAAACCGGTGCTCCCTTGAGAATCTAAGGCCCAATGATCTGAGGTGGTGAGGCTAGCGCTGAGGAGCAGCTGCAAATACAAGTGAAGCTTCCTTCGCTCACTGGCCGCGCACCTCCTGCTGTGTAGCCCGGTTCCTAACAGGCCACAGACCAATACTGGGTCTGTGGCCCTGGGGTTGGGGACCCCTGGTATAAAGAATGGTTACTAGCTCGACTCTGCATTTAAATCCCAGGCCTGGCTTTAAATCCCTGCCCTGCCACTCATTAATTACAGGACTCAGGCAAGTGGATTCGCCCTCTCTGTGCCTATTTTGTCATCTGTAAAATGAGTAGTAATAATAATATGGCCTCATATGGCCCATGTGATTCAATGAAACGATGTGTGTAAGGCACCCAGCAGTGCCTGCACAAAGTAAGTGCCTAGTAAATATTATAGGAAAGAGTTTTGTAAACAATGAAGAACGAAAAGTGTTCTACTGATATCGTGTTCGTTATTATTAATGGAGGCACTGAGACCAGGACAACCCACGGAAGCACTGGAATGAGAGTGAAGCCGGGAGGAAGTTTTTCGACTTCTTGAACCTTGGAACAAGGTAAGGGCCCAAGGGAAGCTTTGGAAGGTCAGCATACTCCTTGTATGACGACTAAATGGAGAAAGCGGGCAGCTCAGCACCTCAGCAGTAACTCTGGCCTTCGACCGGCCCCTCCGGCTAAGGGCCCATCCTGCCTCACCAATGCGTGGCCATCACTGGGGAAGCTGGAAGAAAGGAAGACTGAGGTGTTCCCTCGGAAGACCTCAAACCCCTCCTGGTGGGGATACAGACCCCAGCAGCCCATACCTTTCCACACTAAGCTGTGGCCTGTGGCTGCCCAGGCAGCAGACAGCTTGGCACAGCACAGCAGAAAAGATACCTGCTAAGAATCAGACACGCCAGGGTTTGAATCCCAGCTCTGCCCCCCACTAGTGTAGAGCCTAGGAAAATCTCTGGCATGGACGCAGAGCCCAGTAGAAGCACACATCACTCCAGGAGCGCCTCTGTCACAGGCTCAGAAGCTGGGTACCCTGACCCTGGCCTAACACACAGAGGCGCCACAGACGAGCAAGCCGAAAGTCCAAACTTTCCACGGAAACAAGGAGGATCAGTAGCCCGGAATGCCCCAGGCAACTCCCTTGTCCCCCCCACCCACCCAGTACACCCCTCCAAGGACAATGAGGCACTGTTTTCCAGAGGGTCAAGACTGCTGAGAAGCTGAAAGAAGACATGTCCAGATTCCAGCAACTGGGCACTGCCAACAGCTGGCCGCTTCCCGTGGGGAGAGAGTAGGGAAGGCAAAACTATCAAGTGGACCCACCCTCTGCCATAGAGGCCATTTCCTGGGGATGGCCCCCAGGGCAGACATTTTAAAGGTAACTGATAATTACTCAGCAGGCCCCAAGGCTCATCCCCCAGGTTAGAACCGATCACTTACAACTTTATTAGTAGTGATACTAATTAAGTATGGACCAGATCTGGAATTGGATCAGTCTGGGTTCCAATCCCAGCTCCTCCAGTGAACTTCCCAGAGCTCAGGTTTCTGCAACTGTAAAGCGGAGATAAAACGTCCCCCTCTCAGAATGGCAGTGATGAAACACATAAAGCGCCGAGTCGGGTGCCTGTCTCCCGTCAAGCAGGAGTGATCATTATTGGACCACAGCTGTGGTCACAGGCCCCTCCGAGTGCACTAGAAACGTGAACGAGGGGAGAACAAGGAGTTGGGTCGGAAAACGGAATCAGAGTGCATCTCAGTGTTGTGGGAACTCTGTCCAGGAAACTCCGGCCAGAACACGAACAGGGCGAACTCCCGGCCAAACCAGCATCTAAACGGTAATGAGAAAAGCCACCAGCAGCCACCCCACAGCACAAAGCAGCGAGAACACACAGGGAAGGGCCGTGTATGTGTTTTTCTGCCCAAAGAGCCATAAATTTGTAACTTATTAAATAGCACATGGCAAGTCTGTCACTAGCAGCTATGGGGAGGGGAGTGTTTCCTAATTTTTTTTTTTTTTTTAGACTAAAAACCAAAGTCACAGCAGAGACTCTTGGCCCCTCTAGCCTTGCCACAGGACAGACCTTAAGCTCTCTCCTGTTTCAGGGACCACGAGGCTCACAGCTGAGAACACTCTCAAGAGAAAAATAAAAACAAGAGGCCTAGCCTTTGTGTCTGCCCTAACTAAGTAAAACAGCTGACGGGCAGGGTGCTGAGCAGTCAGCCAGACAGCTGATGGGGCCTGAGCGCACAGGCAAATTCCTCTCTCCTCCTGCACGCCCCATTCCTCCCACCCCAGGCTCCGGTCAGCCAGGCGTGGCTGGCCCCCTGGGAGCTTAGACCAAGGAAGTTGAGCAGCCAGGATCCAAACAACTGGGAAGCCTGTGGTGGAAGGCAACAGAAGTTACAGGTGGCAGTCATCACCCAGCTGCGACCCCTCCTTCACATGCAGCTAGCCCCCTCCTCAGGAAGAAAGGCCTCTGGGCACCCAAGAACTACAGATCTAGGAGCTAGGGACTGGGCTTCTTCTAGTCATAGTTTTGTCATTTCGTGGCTGTGCAGCCTTGGGCAAGTGAATCAATCTCTCTTAGTCCCAGTTTTCTCAATTTGTAAAAGGCAGGTAGGTAGTAATGACAGCAGTGGCCCTAAGGGGCTCTTATAAAGGGCTGCTGTGAGAACGGGACAAGTTGAGGTATGGGGAAGTACTCCATAAACAGCAAATTTAAAGTCCTACAGTCCCCTCTGCCAGTACACTCTCTTTCCTTTCAGAGAGACTAATTCAGTTTCCTGGCCCTAAATGGAAGACTGTCAGAAGACAGGAATTCAGGACTTCGTCTGCAAACTCTACAAAGACTTTCTCGGTCCTTCAAACAGCACCGGGACTGTGTAGAAGCACCAGAACCATATCAGCATTTTAGAAACTGTAACTCTACTTCTCAGTTCCCATTGGGAAAACCTTGAGACTTTCAGATCCTAATTTTAAAAACAATTTTAAAAACACCTCAGCCTCTTTTCAGCTTAGTTATTTTTATGTGAAAAAAAAAAAAAAAAAATACCTGCCTGGAAGCCATGCCAACCTTGAATGTGTTGGAAAATTGGGTGCCAAGCCTGACCCAAAGGCAGAACTATGCTTGGCAGCCATCACGCTCTGCAAAACAGGCAGGACCTTACACCATCCCCAGCTTCAGGATCTCTTAGGGGGTGGAGGGGAGGCAGAGGGGCTGATCCCAAAAGGAAGCTGCCAGGAAGCAGTCCTCTTGGAAATCCAGTGCCTACAAATAGCCAGTCTTAACTTAGTGCCCTGTGTGCTTGGGGGAGGCCCGTCAGTTCTGTCTGATGAATCTGCTCCTCAGAGTCTGGGACAGAGAAAGCATCAATGGTCACACAAGCCACCCACAGTCCAGAGAGGGAAGACAAGGCTCCTACAGAAAAGAAACTTTTCCCCCCTCCGCACCTCCCCAGCTCAGAGGCCCTCCAGCTACAGCCGTGAAGGGGAGGGAGAGGGAGTGAATCCTCTCACTTTAGGATTCACACCACTCAAGCCATTCCTAGAACCCTGGCACCAACCCCCTTGGGTTTAGTGTCTGGTTCCAGCAGACACTTTCCCCTGCCCTAACATAAAATCAAAACTAGACTGAAAAGAGTAGTTTTGGAGCTC
>NW_011888804.1:9098599-9104120 GCF_000151845.1 Pteropus vampyrus
CCAAAGTACAAAGAGATGAGTAGACTGGACCGTGCAGCGGCGCCCCCTCGCGGCGGAGCCGGCAGGTGGGCGGTTCCCAGGCCCTCAGGCCCTGCGGTCAGTCTTTCAGACCGTCTCAAAGTCACATGTCTGACCCTTTGGCTGACATATCCATCCGCCTGTCTTGATATCTCAAAGCCCGCCTTGTGTCTGTCTATCCATCAGTCACTTACTCATCACATGTCTTTCCACTGGAGAGTTAGATTCGTCCTCCCGTTTATCTCATAGTTAAGTCACTTCCCCAGAGGGCCCTAAGTCAATATCAGGCAAGGTCAGGAACCTTTGAAGGACTTTTCCTGGGGTTGCCTTCTGGGCCCATGGCAGTGCAGCTCTTCACAGCCCACCTTTGAGGCCAGATTCAATACCTTCGAGGTTATATATCCCTTAATCGTCCACATATCCACCCTCGCAGGGAGATTTTCCAAAACTCTGTATGGAGCAGTGGGGATTCCGCCTTACACGTTAAAGGAAAAACTACAGGAGGATTATACCCAGTGCCAGGCACAGTGTCCTAAAACACCCCAATGCCGCCCCAGACCCCAGAGGGGCTCTCGCGACTCAGACTCAGAAATCAGGTAATTGTAACAGCTGCCATTTACTGAGTGCCAGATACTATGTAGCTATTGGCTAAATTAGTTATATAGAAATAGTCATTACTATCAGCCTTTCCCCACACTTTGGAATGGGCAATGGGTAGTTTGTCAATTTTATGTAAAAATGCTCTTTAAGCACAGCTGCAGGCTCCCCTTCTCACAAGAAACCAGCCCCCTAGACCCTCTGTGTCAGGCCAGGTCCTCCAGGAAATAGATGTTGAGATAGAGCTGTGGGTAATGCCTGTGAAAGAGAAAGGCGAAGAAGCAAAATTGGGCAAGGAGAGACACAGATCTGACAAAGATAGGCCAACCCAACTGGGAGCTCCTGAACAAAATTCCCTTAGAGAAGTCCCAGGCCCAATTCCCCACCGTGTTCAGCCATTGGCTGGGGATGCCCAGGAAGTGTGTGACCAGCCTAAAGGCCCTACATCTGGAAGCTATCATTCCTGGAGCTGGATAATGAGCTCCTTTTGGAAGGCAGAACCAAGCAGTTCACCTCTGTGGCTGCCACGTCTTCCTACATTAAAATTCAAGAGCCAAGACTGCTCCCCAACTAGGCAGTCACTCTGTTACATGCCCTTCCAACACCTTTCATGTACCTCTGTTTTATGGGGACTTCTCACCTTGGACTCGGGCCCCTACCTAGGATTTCCTCATGTTAATAGCCCCTAAATCCCATTTTTCTCCCCTTCTTTCTCTGCTCCTCTAGGACTCCCATCCCCAGCCATCAGACTTGGCCAACTTAATCCAGGTTTTCGCATGCTTCCTAGCTGACATTAGCAAGGCAGATGGACAGCCCTGACAAAAATGAATTCAGGGTCCCCATAGTGAAGAAACAGTTCCCAAGAAAGCAGATCCCCTGAGGGATCACTCTATGGCAAATGCACGGAGATCCATCTAGTTCATGGAATGTCTGTCTGTCTTTTCACATGTACTGTTCCTTCTGCTTGCACAGCTCTGGATGCCTCTTCCTGTCCCAACCTTTAGGCTTCTCTGCCCAGAATGTGGGGTAGAAGTTAAGTGCACAGGCTGTTGGACTGAGTCTACCCAGGTTCAAGTCCCAGCTAAGCACCTTGCTGGTGGCGAATCTCGGGGCCAATTACTCTCTGTGCCTCAGTTTCTTCCTCTGCAGAGGGAAGATTAATAAAGTTACTTCTCAGAGTTATCATAGGCTTAAAGGAGATGCCACACGTTTAGTACTTAGAATGATCTTTGTCACCAATAAGCACTCTCTAACTCAGTGCTCTCCACTAGAAACAAAATGCAAATTACATATGTCATTTAAAATTGTCTGGAAGCCACATTAAAATAGGTCAAAAGAAACAGGAAAATTAATCCTAACATATTTTCTCTTATTTAGTTTATCTTAAATGTTATCATTTCAACTTGTAATCAATATAAAAAATATTGAGATCACTCACTTTTCTTTTCCATACCAAGTCTTTGAAATCTGGTGTGTATTTTAACGCTTGCAACACGTCTCAATTTGACTAGTCACATTCCAAATGCTCAGTAGCCAGTCTGTTTGCTTGCTTGCTTGATTTATTTAGGAGACATTGGTTAATAAAATTATATAGGTTTCAAGGGTACAAATCAGTAATCCATCATCTATATATTGCATTGTGCATTCACCACCGAAAGCCAAAACTTTCATCACCATATATTTCACCTCCTTTACCCTTATCTACTTCTCCCCTCTCCCCTTCTCCTCTGGTAGCCAAAAAACTGTTGTCTGTGTCTATGAGTTTTTGTTTGTTTCTCTTGCTTGTTTGTTGCTTATAATTTTATATCCCGTATATGAGTAAAATCAGGTTATTCTCAACTTTTCCTTTCCGATTTATTTCACTTAGCAATGATAATCTCAAGATCCATCCATGTTGTTGCAAATGGCAGTATTTCATCTCTTCTTATGTCGGAGTAATGTTCCATTGTATGTATGTACTACAGCTTCTTTACCCAATCATCTATCAAAGCTCACTTCGGTTGTTTCCATGTCTTGGCTGGATAGCACAGCTTTAAATGTTATGTGGCATCATTATGTTGGGGGATTTCAACCTAAAAGCCACTTCCTCAGAAAACCATTCCCTGACCTGCCAGACTATGTCAGGGCTCCTGTGTATTAAGATCTTTATTTCGCACCCTGGATGTGCTCATCACAATTATGAGTAAATAATTCTTATGCATTTGTTGTTTGCCTCTATTCATTTCCTGCTAGACTCTAGACTTCAGGAAGGCAGAGACCACAGCTGCTTTGTTCACTGTTCCATCCCACTGCCTGGTACAGGGCAGAAGACATAATAGATGCTCAATAAAACTATGCCACCCAACAAATGAAGCTTAGTACTGCACTAATTGATGTTGGGAAGAAAGAGATTAAGAAAAAAAAAAGATTTAGAAGAATAAACTTCGAAACTTACATTATAGATGTAGAAATTTTCTTTACAAAAGCAAGTTGTTCATTTTAGGAATAAATTTAGGAGGAAAAAAAGATAAACTAAGAGATGAAAATTAAAAGTATCCATAATCCAAAAAAAAAAATTAATGACCAATTGTAGTTATCTAGACCATCCTTTTACATACATGCGTGTGTGCGCGCGCACACACACACACACACACACATCAATCCCACATATACAAAATATTTAAATATGTATTTTTATATTTTTGCATACTGTTTTGAAACCTGCTTTTTTTTTCCACTCAACACTATTTTGTGAACATCTTTTCACAGCAGTCAATATTCTTCTAAAACATCATTTCCTTGGCCAAAATAGCATTTTATCATATAACTGTACCAGTTTTTACTTAACCAGTTCCCTGGTTAAATTCAGTTATTTCCAAGTTTTCACTCTAATTAGCAATGCTGAGAAGAACATCCCTATAACTAAATCTTGAAGCACATACTTAGTTATGTCCTGAAGATCAATTCCTAGAAGCAGAAGTGCTGTATCAGTGGTTAAGTGCACTGTTGTTAGTCTGGGTGCTGAGAAATTATTGCTGTAAAAACTGTATCTAGGTAAATATAGAGTATATTTCATGAACTCGGACACAATACTAGGGTGATCCCATGAAGAATCTCCCCAAATGTGGTGCAAGTGCCATTGGTAGAATGAGAGATGTGTAAATGGTACATAGACAAAGATTTCTTATTTTAGTAGTTACGTATTTATAGATATTAGAAAATATCTAATTAGCACATAAAACCAATATATAGCTTAGGATGAGACTAAGTTTAAAAACGAATCATTTATAGAGTGAGATGTTAAATAAGTTACAGTGCAATGGGTTCTCACTTACAGCAAAAATTATGACTGGAGTTTGAGACACTTCCTGATGTGTGATCACTCCCCAAAAGTATTGTGTAGTTGAAGAATTTAAGCTGGAACAGAGAAACACTCAGGAAAACAAATCAACTTTATCGAGGTATAATTCTTACCCAGTAAAATGCACCCATTCAAATGGACTGGTTTGATGAGCTCTGAAAGATGTATACACCCATGTAACTACCACCTCAATCAAGACACAGAACATTTCATCACTCTTTTGTGTCCCCTGCCATTGATCTGGCCTCCACTTCTGGTTCCAGGTAACCACAGATTTGCTTTCTGTCACTATAGATTCATTTGCATTTTCTATAATACATTTATATAAATGGAATCATACAGTATATATCTTTTTTCTTTTTTTCTTTCTTTTTTTGCAGGGCCTGGCTGGGAGGTCTGGCTTCTTTGGCTCCATGTGTTCTTGAGATTTATCCACTTGATTGTATCAAGAGTTTACTCCTTTCCACGGCTGAGTACTACCCCATTGCATGGCTGTGCCACCATTTGTTTCTCCATTGCCCTGTTGATGGATATTTGGGTTGTTTCTCCAGTTTGGGCCACTGCGAATGAAGCCGCCATAACATTCATATAGAAGTCTTCGCGTGGACATGTTTTCAGATCTCTTAGAGACATACCTAGGGGTAGAATGATAAAGTCACAAAGTAATGTTTTTAAAAAGCATATGAAGTATCATCCTCACTCCCCTGCTTAACCAGTCCAGTGGTTTCCTGTTTCCCTTGGAATACAATCCAAACTCTTCACAAGGGTCTCTGAAGCTATACCTCAGAGTATCTTGTCTTCTACTAGTCTCCCCTTGTCATTACTTTCCAGCTACACTGGTCTCCATTATGTCCCTCGAGCGTAGCAAGTTCGCTTTGACTTTAGAGCCTTTGCAGTTACAAGCTCCTTTCTGGAATGTTCTTCCTAGATCTTGGCATAGCTGTTCCTGCTCATCGCTAAGGTCTCAGTTTACAAGTCACTTCTACGGGGCCTGGACATTTTAACTAAAGTCTTTCCATCAGACCCCAACCTATTATCCTGGTTTATTTTATTTATTTTCACCTTCTGACATTATGTTCTGTATTTATTTGTTTACATGTTTATTATTTGTCTCTCCCATTCCCATACAAATCTCAGCACGCTGAGACAAGGGACTATGCCTATCTTATTCACTGCTTGTTCACCAGTGTCTAGAATGGAGGGTGTTCAGTAAATATTGTTAGAAAGAATGAAAGACTGGGGACACCAAAGTACAAAGAGATGAGTGGACTGGACCGTGGAGATAGTTCCAGGATCAGCACCACAACCCCCAGTATCCTGGCACTCAGCCCAGTCCTCTCTCCTCTACTGCAGGCCATTTACAGAGCTTTCCAGATTGACAACAAAACTCAACTACAGGGTTCTTAGCTGTGGTGCTGTTTTTAAGGGCAAAGAACTAGAAACAATGCAAATGTCCATCAATAGGGAATAGGTTAAATAAATTACATGTAGTTCTACAAAGGAAAACTGCAGCCACAGAAGACATTGAGGAAGCTTACTGTGTACTGATAGGAAACAATCTCCAAG
>NW_011888804.1:9105240-9116127 GCF_000151845.1 Pteropus vampyrus
TAGAAGCGCCATATTAAGCCTTTTACATTATTGTCTCATTTAATCCTCATAAAGACCCAATGGGGAGTTTTATGTTTATTTTACAGGCCAGAAAACTGAGACTCAAAGTAAGCTGCCCAGGGCCACACAGGTACAAAGTGGCGAAGTCAGGATTCAAACCCAGGATTGTCTGACTCCAGCGTCCATGTGCTTGCTCATGAAGGGGAGCATGGGAGTTGTGTTGCAGCCCCTTGACAAGTTCATGCTCCCCAGGTGGCTTGGACACAGTACCCAGCAAAGGCTTTGCTGCTTCTGAATTTGGGGGCAGGACACCATCTGAGTCACTCACTGCCCTGCTTAGAACTTTCATGATGTCAGAATAAAGCCCAGTAATTTTCCATGACCTCTGACCTCATTAGAGGACCCAGTGTCACGTGCCTTCTCCCCAACTCTCCCTTTTTCCTTTCTGAGCTCCAGTCAGTAGGAATGACTTTAAGTTCCTCCAAGAGGCCACATTCTCCTGGCTCAAGACCCCTGCAGGTGCTGTAACTCCTGCTAAAATGTATCCTGTTCTCTTTCTTCTGGTTAACTCTTCTTCAGTTCACAGCTCAACCACCCCCTCCTCCAGGAAGCCTCATCTGACCACTGCCTAGACTTGAATAATTGGTCCCACAACCCTCATTTAGCTCTTGTCAGGCACCATGGAAAGCACTTTTCCTATATTATCTAACTTAACACCCACAAAATCTCTATAGCAGTGAACCTCTTCCTTGGTGGCACCTAGGAAGTTTTAAAACATATTTTTTTGCCCAGAATTCACCTTCAGAAATTCTGATTCAATTGGCCTTGGATGCAGCCTGGGCATCAGGATTTTAAAAAGCTCCCCCCTTGGATGTGGTTCCATAGTGTAGCAGTTAGCACATCTGCTTTATACACAGAAGGTCCTGGGTTCACACCCCAGTGGAGCCACAATCCATGGTCTATGGCCATGGCACCCTGAACAAGCCTGATGTCTGATCTCAATGAAGCTAAGCAGGGTCAGGCCTGGTTAGTACTTGGATGGGAGACCACCTAGGAAGACCAAGAACTGTAGGCATAAATAATAATAAAAATAAAATAAAAAAATATAAAGCTCCCTCGGGGGATTCTCGTGCACAGCCAGGTGGAGACCCACTGGTCTCTGAGATAGACGTGATCCTGACACTTCTTTTACAGCCATGAAAACTGAGTTACAGAGAAGTTAAGTGGCCTAGGGTCCCGCAGCTAGTGAATAGTGGAGCGAGGATTTGAACCCAGAAAGTCTGGCTTCAGAGCTTTGTGGGGAAAAATCAATTGGCCTCAGTTAGTTTCTCAAGCGATGGAGAGCTGTGAGCCAGTCTCTTCTGAGATAGACACTGAGGGCCCCTCGGGCATGAGATATTTTTAATCTAGAAAAGCTAGGATTCTTACAGACATCCTCTGGTAACTTGAACACTGAGAAGATTGTTTGGGGGCCTGTGGACCCTTTCCCAGCTGAAATAGTGCCTGGAGTCCAGCTGTTCTGTCCCCTGGAGCCAGTGGGTCCAGGCTGGCTCTGGGCGACAGAATGGGAGGGTGGGGAGGGAGTGGGGGTTGGTTCCATCAGGGGCTGATGTTTGCAAAGATATTTCCATACATGGAGGAGGGGAAGAGGGTCAGGATTACCTCACCCAACCCAGCCCCTTCTCCCTGCTTCTTGCCTGAGAAGGAGCTAGAGAACAAACAAGTGTTAGAACTGGATGAGTTCACCCTCCTGCTTCTTCCCCTCCCTCACCGAGGAGAGTCCTGTGAAAACTGCAGAGCACGTCCAAACATACACATTAAGCATTCTCCAGATGCTCTACGTGGCTTTGTGGGCGAACACATTGGTACAGTGCTGGGGGAGGGAAACTCTTAAAATGAACGCTAAATATTCATGGCCTTTGTGCAGGCAATCTCACCTGTAGAAATTTCCTCCTAGAAATACACCACAAATAGGCAAAATTCTCCGGAAAATATCCTAGAACTTCCAAAGATGTTCATCGTAGCATTGCTTGTAATCAGAAAGAACTGGAAACAACTGCAATGTCCATCCATAGGAGATTTAGCTGAAGTGGGATATATATCCATACAGGAAGAGGGTAGCTGTGTGTTGACATGGAAAATATGTCCATGATATATTGGTTAGCAGAAAAAAAAGAAAGTAGTAGAAATGTATGTAGCGTATAATCCAATGTTTGTTCATAATTATGTTGACACATGAATAGAACCATTTAGAAGAATAATCTTACTTACCTGTGGCTATCTCCTCTAGCAGTGAAAGTGGGATTATGGTGGAGGCTTTGTCACAGCTTCATATATAGGCTGTTTGGATTTTATATGCAAACGTGATATAACTTTGTAACTAGAAAAAGATTGGGTTGTGAAACAGCAAAAACTATGTAAAACTCACACGGATCCATTTTAAAAAGGTTAATTTGTTATGTGAATTTTACTCCAATTAAAATAAAGGCGTTGTAACTTAAACTACCCAGACAAAGGAAGGTGCCAGTAGATCTGAGAGCAAAATATCACAAGCATGTTCCATAAATTTTACCTTAAAAAAAACAACAACATTGTTTTGCTTTCTTTAAGCTATTTGTTCATTGTTTCGGTGGTGGGTTTTTTCATGCCTTTCTTTCTTGTATTTGCTTACAAATGAGTCATTATCTTTACTCGCTATTATAAATTCTAAGAAAATCACATACACACCCATACATCATATGAGTTAGTGTTTGCTAGATCATCACCTGACTTTCTGATCGATACAAAAGTTGCCATGGAAGGAGCATCCATCTTCTCTTTCCTCCAGGCCTGGTTTGACACTCCCGTTAGCCATCTTGGCAAGCAGTTAAAATGGAAAGAAATGGTTGGAATGAATTTTCAGACAACACTATCAAGAATCTTTGTAGCTCCTTGAAATTTCAGCTTCTGGGCAGCACACCCTGGCAACTTTTGCAGTTCCTGTAATCAAAGTGGGGTCTCCAGGATGTCCCTTTGAGCAGTTGTCATTGACCCCCTCTTTCCACTACATTTCTGACACACTGGCTTTTCAGGGGGACTCTTCTTGACTTCCTGGGACCATAGGTCCTGAACATAAGCCTTGATCCCAGAAAACCCACTGCGGGTTTCAAAGTAGCGATGCTAACTTATCATTCAGCCGTATCTTTTTTTTTTTTAATTTAAGTATAGTTGGTATATAACCTTACATTGGTTATATTAGTTTCAGATGTACAATACAGTGATTCAACATTTTTATACCTTACAATGTGATCGCCCTACTAATTCTAGTAATCATCTGTCACTGTGCAAACTTCTTACAATATTATTGACTATATCCTCTTCCCCTTTTCACCCATCCCCCAACTCCTCCCTCAGCCTCGATATCTTGATGCCTGATCAGGAAGTGGTTCAGGGAATGGTTGTGGACAGTAAAGGGCTTTTAGTATCAAATGGTTCCTATGTCAAGGGCTGTTCATCCACAGATTACTGATTACATAAGGAAAAATGTACTTTTACATTAGAGAGAGAGCAAGCTACTACTGCCTTTTCCAAGTGCTCTAACTCAGTATCACTAATAGTGGAAGATCCAGTACGAAGTTCACAGTGACACCTCTGAAGTTCTCTTGAATCTATTCAAGCTTGGACGTCTAACTTCCACTTTACAGGAAGTACAAGGGACAGAGGAACATGATAACAACCCTGCCACAAAGGACACAATCAGATAAAGCCAGAATGTGGAACATTCTACAAGATAACTGTCTTAGACTCTTTAAAAAATCAATGCCATAAAGGAAAGAAAAAAGGCAGAGGGACTTGTATGGATTTTAAAAGACTGTAGATGAAATGTAAAATGGTACACCTGCTCTGGAAAATAAGCTGGCGGTTTTTTACAAAATTAAGAGAGCAATTTACCACATGGCCCAGAGAATTAAAAACAGGCCCACACAAAAACTTGTACAATTATGTTCTTAGCAGTTTTATAATGTCTTTGACTGGCTGAATGGTTGAACAAACTCTGGTACTTCCATACAATGGAATTGTGGGGGTTCAGAACGAGTCACCTCAATACCCTGGCATGCAGATTATTTTTAACTGAAAACAGTGAAAGCTCAGAAGGCTCAGGAAAAAACTTTGGTCTTTCTTCTTACTGCCTAAAAGAATTAAAGGTAGAGGACCTCCTCCAGGAAAGGAGTTATCATCATAGGTAACTACAGTTTGACCTTAATTGGGTATGACAGACAGGCAGGAACCTAGCAAAGCCCTTTTGATCAAAGTGCTCCTTGTGTCCCCTTGTTTCAAGATGGCCCAGTAAACATTTGTTTACTAAACATTAACGCTTTTCATCCCCTTGTAAATTCGCCTTACCCTCTTTGAAGTCCCAGACCCCTGCTTCCCCCTCCTTGGTCCAGAATGATATATACGCCAGAATGATATATATAAAGATGACAAAATTTTTTCTTTACTGCCTTTGGAATTTTCATGCTTATGGGAATTCCCGGTATGCATGTATTAAAACTTGATTTTCTCCTGTTAATCTGCAGTGTGACATTTGAATTATTCAATCAGGCAGAGGAACTAAGGGGGTAAAGGGAAAATTTCCCCCTACCCAACAGAATACTACTCAGCAAGAGAAAAGAATGAACTATTGATACATGCGACAGCCTATAAGGACCCCAAGGACATTACATTTAGTGGGGAAAAAAAGTCGATTTCAAAAAAAAAATGCAGGGACTGGGCCGGTTGTTTCTCCCAGTGTCTCCTTGAACCTTGAGATGCTGTTCCATCATCTTCGCCCTTAGTAATGACATCCTTTTGCTTACAGGCCAGAGGAGAGTTTGATGGGTGGTGGCCAAAACAGGCACAGCTGAATCTGCCATGCACAGGGGTCTTCTATCCAGGGATACCCCTGGCCTTCCTAACAGGGCAAGGCTAGAGGCAGCCGGTGTAGCGGAAACCAGCACACCACTAGGGGTAAGAGGACTTGGTTCCAAGCCCAGCTCTGCCCGGAACTCCACAATGGGACCTGAGCGAGTCTGCTCCGTTTGTTTCTCTCCTGGTCGCTTTAAAAAGGAAACACTTGGATGAGATGCTTTCATATTCCTTTCCATGTCTGCAAATTTGTAATTCTATGGATGGGGTTGCTGGTAGATTCTGTCATTTGCCAATTGCGAGCTTTTAGGTAAAGAATCGCTACGAAAATTATTACAACCAAGCGAACACTCTCTGCAGCGGGGGGGCCTACGGGGTACACTCCAAAATACAGGAGAGAGCAGCGCGTTTTTTAAGCACCGAATGCCACGCCCACGGTGTATGACTAAACTTATATTACAAAAAAAAAACCTACCAAAGAAAGGTAGATTTGAACTGCAACTTACAGAATATTTCCAGGTCACACCAAAATTACGAAGCAACTATTAATGTTGACTTTTTTTCAAACCGATAAGATTCAGTCTCCGTAGAGACTGTCAAAAATTGCCAATGCCGACTATATTTCAAGTCGTCATGGCGGGGTATTGGGAAAAGTTTTCAATTAGCAATAATCGCGCCTCGGATAAACCTCATTGGCTACGATACTGCCACTGCGCAAAGCTGGAGAGCGTGAGTACGCACTCCGCCCCCCGACAGATGACAACGGCCTTTACACAAAGGGTGAGCGATTCCCAGGGAATTCGTGGATCTGACGCGTTCCCTTTCGAGCAGTTATACTTAAGGTCCGTCCGCATGGGAAGCTTCTTGTTGTTGGATCATTTCGTGTCGAACAGCCAAAATTTGGAAATGAGCTCACATTCGCTGGGGATGCTGGGGAATTTTATGCAAATCAACGTGACATCACAGAGATGACAGGATTGACTTGAATTTTGAGAAACTGCGCGTTGGAAGGCAAGGAAAACGAGGGTGAACCGAAAAAGGATGAATAGCTAAAGGGCAGGGTGTATAAACAGCAGACGGGAGCCAGAGGGGGCACATTCAGAGTTAAAATCTGAAAAGCTTGGGCGGCGAGTAGAAAAAACGCAGCGTGGACAAAACAGATCTAGGAGGACAGGTATTTAAGAAACCAAGCTACGAAGTTGAAATCAAATAAATTCAAGTTCTACAGATATGTCTAACCCGAGATATAGAGAAAAAGGTAACTTTGTGAATACCACGTGGGTACTCTTAATACACTCAGAAATCCAAACGAAAAAAACACAGTGAAAAAAAAAAAATTCTATTTTTTTAACTCATATATTCAGTCTCCGTAGAGACTGTCAAAAATTGCCAATGCCGACTATATTTCAAGTCGTCACGGCGGGGTATTGGGAAAAGTTTTCAATTAGCAATAATCGCGCCTCGGATAAACCTCATTGGCTACGATACTGCCACTGCGCAAAGCTAATCTCCGCTCATCCCTACTCATCACTCCCTATAAGCAAGGTTCCTATTTCAGAAAGGCGATCTTGAGTCTCATGGAAAAACCTTCAATTATTGTTTGGTTCAAAATTATATGACCATATGAAGATCTCTAAGAAATACATAGGCTGTTTCCGAAGATTCTCCTGCTGGGTTTCATTTAACTAGGTTTTGGCGAAGCATGAAGCAAAGCATTATGGGAGGAAACATGCTAATAACAATTCAGAGAATGAATTGGGCAATGAGAAATGGGCTATTTACTCATTTGGCTCCGGATTCACAGTGTAACTATGCTCTCCAAAAGAGATTTTTTTTTTTTTAATTGTGGTAAAATATACCTCACAGACAATTTACCAGTGTAACCATTTTTAGGTGTATAGTTAAGTAGCATTAAGTACATTTTCATTATTTGCAACCATCACCGGTATACATTTCCAGAACTTTTTCATCATCTCAAACTGAAACTCTATACCCATTAAACACTAACTCCGTTTCCTCCCTCCCTTCGCTCTTGGCAACCTTTATTCTTTCTGTTTCTACGAATTTGATTATTCTAAGTACCTCATATAAGCGGAACCATCAATATTTGACCTTTTGTGTCTGGCTTGTTTCATAGTGTAACGTTTTTAGGGTCCATCTATGTTGTATATATGTCAGAATTTCATTCCTTTTTATGACTAATAGTCAATTGTGTGGAATTTTACTATCTATTCATTCTTTGAAGGACATGCGTTACTTCCACCTTTTGACTATTATAAATAATGCTTCTATGAACATTGGCATACAAGTATTAGTTTGAATTCTTGTTTTCAATTTTTTTGTGTGTATATACCTAGAAGTGGATGATATGGTAATTCTATGTTTAAAACAAAAGAGTTTTCTGTGAGCATCCTAATTCAGAGAGGAGGGACTGAAAGAAAAAGGCTATTTCTACAGAAATGTCCACAGTTCATGAGGTTTGAAGTAACTCTCTCATTGCTTGTTTTCTCTCTGCAAGTGGAAAGTTGTTAGTAAACTAACTATATCTGGATTTTTTTCCTCCCTGAACTATATTCTCCAAAGTACTTTTGCTTTTTGCTACTCATTAAGATGCTACTCATTAGTAGTCTCTAAGAAAATGACATTATCCCAAACATTTTATTATAAAAAATTTTAAACATGAAACATTCAAGGTATTGCTCCATGAATATTCATGTAGTCATCATTTAGATGCAAAAATGAACATTTTTAAAAGGCTATTTGATGCTGATGTGTAGTTAATTTTTTTTTTTCACAGCCATAAGTGCCAGGGTTAGAAAAACCAGCAGAAAAAAGAAAACACTAACAATCCGATTAATTTCGATTATTTTACTTTGCTACAATCAAAGACTTAGTAATTTCTGGTTAGGAGAAATAAGAAGACTTCTCAGTCCTTGAGATTGTACTGATTGGGTGGCTCATTATACCCTGTCAGTACCTATCAAGGGAAAGCGTGTATTTCATCAGCTGTCTTGGATGACTTGACCTTCCACAGATGACTTTTCAGCATTATGAGAAAAATGGAAAACTCAGTTAATTTCTTCCTGAACATGAGATTCTTTGGTGCCTAAAAGCACGATAGTCATATATTCCTAGTCGGTCTCTATTAATAATGCTTATGCCACTTAGAGAACTGAAAAAATAATATGAATTTGAAATTTTTCATAATAAAATTTGTCTGGGGTCGGAGGGAATGTCACTGCTTGGGCATTTCCATAGGTTTTGCTCAAATCCCCATGTGTGTAGAAAACATTCTGAATTACAACATTTTTTGACAGTAAAAGTTCCCAGTCTACATATTGGTCCTTTTTTCAGCCACTGTGGACAGGTTAATGGAGGCACAAAAGGTTGTCATGTCAGGTCATTCTCCCAAATAAGTGACCTATCCCAGCTGTTGCTGGAAGCACTGCTCCCACACTACTAAACTGGGTTATTTTACCAATATTTACCTCCATACATTCAATGAGAGGACCAGGAGTAAAACACTGACCCCAGTTTCCATACTACTCCAGGCTTCAGTTCATTTTAAACTGGGGGAAGTGGTTCCTTAGGTGGTCTTCACGTTCCCTATTAGCTGCCCTTTGATTATATTATCATTCACAAGTTGATTGATGTCTTATTTAGTTGATGCAGCGGTTCTCACAGGCTACACATTAGAGACAACTGGGACGTTTGTAAACCGATTTGATGCCCAGGCATCTCCCCAGACCAATTAAATCGATCTCTGAGAGTGAGACCCAGGCATTGTTTAATAAAAACACATGATAGAGAATGAAATTGGAGAGGCCAAGTGCGTAAACACATTAATTCCTGTATTTTAGATTCGGCTTGAGTTATTCATTAATATGTAAAAACATCAACTTTTCAGGCACTTGTGAATGTGCTTCTTGACAACCCACTCACTGCAAGGTAGGGAACTTGATTCTGTCACGGTAAGTCGAAAGGATCATAAACACTGAAGTTGAGGGTGAATTAAATCTAGACCCATTATTAAAGCTTCTATCTTAAAAGAGAATGAATTCCTAAGTTAGCGCTGTTTGGATGCACAATTTTGCATTCAGGACTTTGGCGGCAAGTTCTAAACACCTCTCTCAGAGAAAATAATAAATTGGCTTAGGTGAGAGCCGCAAATGGCGAACCGAGGTTCAAAACCTCTGACCAGGAAGAGCAGACAGGGAGCGGGCGCTACTGGAAAATATGAGACCCTCAATAGTGATACGTAGAGAATTGTGGAACTTGTAGTTTCCCTTGCATCATTTAAGTTTTGTGAACTACATTTCCCAAAATGCAAATGTAGCCAGTCAGTTCCGCTGTCGGATGTGAAGTAATTCTTAAGCTGTGAAAGGTAAGTGTGTCCTGTACAGGCTGCAAGTGTCTAGAAGTTGTGGATTTCTTGTAAGGAATTTCTCCCATTTCTCCTCTTTGCCCTTTGGTGGGACCTGGGAGAGAGTAGCTGTTCTAATAGAGCGGGTTTACCCCAGCCTTCTGGTCTCAGGAACCCGGACTCTATTTGTTTAGCTGTTCACGTGTTGCTGTGAAATGTCCAGTTGAAATCAGGGTCCTGAACCCAGATCTGGAAAACCAAGCATAAGCTAATAGGGGAAGCCAGTTTACCCGACATATAGGGTGCGTGTATCACTAGAGAATTTCTGTATTCTATCAAATAATGTCAAAGCCTTGTTTTTACAGCTAGAGAAGCAGACACGCAGGGGTAGAATGTCTTGCCATGTCTCACTACTCTTTGCTGTGTGCAAGCAGCAGTTTGCAATTGGGAGTCAATTAAAAGAATATGGAGGAAGTTAAAGAATAAAAGGTTCATATGCTTAATTACATTAATAAAAGGCCTGAAAAGTCTGAGCAACAACTTCATCAACACCTGGCTTAGTAGGACTCAATTGTCCTGTTCTTAGAGTATGAAGAAATAAGATAATTCTAATTTATAAAATGAGAAGTAGGTTTATGGGACATATAGTTCCACAAGGAGTGGTATTAACTAAAAATATAAATATATTCCTTTTATAGAGACATATCTAGTTATAGTCACAGATGGAATAACAATGAGGTATTAAGGGATTTAAGGGATATTGAGTGTAAGTCATTAAACCTTTTGAAGTTTATAAGGAATTCAATTCTGCCCAGCCAGGTGTTACTGGGAGAAACATAGTAAGCCTCATGTTATGCAGCTTTACCAATTTTTACTTCACCTTCCCTCCTTTTTTTAAAAATAGACTTTTTAAGGCCCCTTTTCTTTTTTTTCAATGATAAACCAAAATATACAGTTTCCTTTGGATACGGAAAGCCTTTGCGGATTCACCAGCCATTTTAAGTTCATTTCCATCTGAAGGCCACAGCATAGTGGAACTGTCTGTAGGTTCTTAAGAGGTCAGGAAGATAAGATTGGCTTGAGCTGTTATGAAATAGTCCAGGGTGGAGACAAGATTCTGTTTTGTGGAAGGTATTAGACATCCTTGACCAAAATAGATTAGTAAAATATAATAAAAAGGGAAGCTTGTTATTTCAGGTTGGACTTCACAGGACCCAGGAAGGTGTTGGGATTAGTTTGTACCAGTGAGGGCCAGTTGTTAAATATTTAGGAATTTGCTAGTGAGTAGTTAAACCATTGGTAGCCTGAAATTGGCCATAATGGGATTCTTTTATCTTTTTTTGAGGGGGAGGGTAGAAGGGGAAGCCAGTTTACCAGCAGACCCTTGGCAAGGGTCAGTTTTTCCTATAAGCCTGGAGTCTCAGTGTTCTATGCATCCTTGAGTAATCAGATTCTGAGCTAGCTCACACCCTTTCAAAAGGTTGATTTGGATTTCAAAGTAAGATTATTAATACACTCTAGGTGTGTATGGAGGGAAGGAGGCTGTACCTTTCTAGTGAAAGATATTATTGTGTATTTTGGGGGCCATCCTTTGAGGTACTATAGTTATTGATTAATTCATTATCAATAGGTTGTTC
>NW_011888804.1:9117557-9144121 GCF_000151845.1 Pteropus vampyrus
CCTCTCTTTTTGTAATGTTAGCAGCTATTGATGCTCAGTGCCTAGATCATACCTTTGTTTTTCAGCTATAAAAACGAATGAAGTTCTGATACATTCTCCCTTCCTCCTGCTCCCAGCAACTACTAATCTACTTTCTATCACTATGGATTTGCCAATTCTGGACGTCATATAAGTGGAATCATATGGTATTTGTCCTTTAGTAACTGGCATCTTATACCTAGCATAATGTTTTTAGTATTTATCTATCCTGTAGCAAATATCAGAATTTCATTCATTTTTATAGCTGAATAATATTCCACTGTGTGGGTAGACCACATTTTGTTTATCCATTCATTCATCAGTTGATGGTTACCTTTGTTCTTAAAAATGAATTTCTAAAATACAAAACAAAATCTCAAGCTCACAGATACAGAGAACAGATTGGTGGTTGCCAGAGGCAGAGGTAGGGGGATGGGGGAAATGACTGAAGGTCATCAAAAGGTATAAAATTCCAGTTATGAAATAAATGTCATGGAGATATAATGTACAGCATGGTGACTAGAGTTAAAAATACTGTATTGCATGTTTGAAAGTTGCTAAGAGATTAAATCTTAAAAGTCCTCAACACAAGAAAAAGAATTTTTGTAACCATATATGGTGATGGATATAACTAGACTTCTTGTGATCATTTCACAATATATACATATATTGAATCATTATGTCACACACCTGAAATTAATGTTATATGTCAGTTATACCTCAATAAATAAGTGGGTTTCTCACGAGGTTTCTTTCTCTCTAGAATGAGAATGAGCTTTGGGTTGACTTTCAGGGCAGCGAAAGGCTGCTGGATGGTGAACCTCAGCCGGCATTGCTCACATGGCTCCATTGGGTTATTTGTGCCACCAAGTCCTCCTGCAGACCCTGCGAAGGTCAAAGAGTTACAGCGCTTCATCACCCTTTCCAAGAGACTCCTAGTGATGACCGGGGCAGGAATCTCCACCGAGTCGGGGATCCCAGACTACAGGTCAGAAAAGGTGGGACTTTATGCCCGCACTGACCGGCGGCCCATCCAGCATGGGGATTTTGTTCGGAGTGCCCCAGTCCGCCAGCGGTACTGGGCCAGAAACTTTGTGGGCTGGCCTCAGTTCTCCTCCCACCAGCCTAACCCCGCACACTGGACTCTGAGCAACTGGGAAAGACTCGGAAAGCTGTACTGGTTGGTGACCCAAAATGTGGACGCCTTGCACACCAAGGCGGGGAGCCAGCGCCTGACAGAACTCCACGGATGCATGCACAGGTGCAGGAAGGTCTAAACGGTTTGAACGCAGAAACGTGTGCTCCATAAGAGCGGGCACCTTGGCCATCTTGATCACTGTTGTCTTCGTTAGACCTTGAGAAGAGGATTTGGGAGTAGGTTGTTTATTTGGGAGGTGATCTCAGCAAACTTAGTGAGGGAGTGGGAAGTGAATCGGGGAAGGGAGGAAAACCAAGAAAGGGTACACTAATAAATGGGTTACTGCTTCGGGCAGCTGGAGCTCAGTTTAGTGAGGGCCCTTTGACTGCCTTAGAGAAGGCTTCAGGATTGTCTCACTGAAAACCAAGGAAGCTGGGGTGTTTATCTACCATCTCCGATCCGTCACTGGGCGAAGGTCACTCTTGGGGAATTAAGTCCCTAACACTGACTCTGCTCCTCCAGAGAAGGCTTCCTCAGCCACAGGAAGTTGCTTAAAAGAGAACTGCATGCAGTGACCTCTGGGTGTGTTGAAGGGACTATGAGCAGAGCCCCAACAGCATATGCTACAAACTGCTGTGTCTGGTGCCCAGACACATTGAACACACTATAGCCTGGCATATAGTCAGAACCCAGTAAATATTGATGGAAGGAATACATGCAGCCCTGGCAATAACTTGTAGCTAATTGGAGACCATTTCCTTATCTTAAAGCCCCAGAGATCCTCCTGCCAATCGTAAAATATTTATTGGGTGCCTGTAACATGTGGTGTGTGCTGGCGTGCTACTTGGTGGTGTGGCAGGATCAAAACCAAAGTATAAAATATGGTCTACTTTATATGTGAGAACTTTGTAATCTGTTTGAGAGAGACCCAAAAATAACATGTTTAATGACAAACAACTCCACACGTGATTGTTAAATTGTGTGGTCCTCGGTAGACATGCTTTACAAGTTTAAAGAAACAGACTGAGTAAAGATCGGAGAAATGAGGACAGCTTTTATGTGTAAGGTGTGGCTTGAGACTGGCTCAGATTTGACCAGGCAAAGAGGGGAAAGAGGGCTTTCTAAACGAAAGGAATTTGTAGAGCCCAGAGGAGTCTGGTCTGGCCTCTGTGGAGACTGCTATGAAGTCAGATGTCTGGGAAGGCTAGACCCAACTCACAGATGCATCTGAAAATCATGCAGTGCAATTTGGGTCTGCTGTGAGAGACCAAAGCGGGCCGTTAGTGGTTTCTGAGCAAGAAAGCAACATGACAAAAATAGCATTTGAGGAAGGCTAGACAGGATTAGAAAGAGTGGCTCAGGGTCAGCCTGAAGGACCCAGACTAAGGTGACATCAGAGGAATGAGAGAACTAATGATGGCTATGGGTCCATTAAAAGTTGTTGTTTTTTTTTTTTTATGGTGAAAATTTCAAACATCCACAAAAGTAAATAGTATAATGAACTCCTATATACCATTGCTCAGATTCAAAGATTTTATGTCTACTTTATCTCTCTTCATCTCTTCTTAAATAGTTTAAAACAAATCCAAGACTTCTTGTCATTTCAGAGGATCCTTTTAAGTAAAAAAAAAAAAAAAAGTCAACATAATCTGATGGCTGACTAGATAAAAAGGAGAAAAACGGGTAACAAGTTTTTTTCCAAGTGTTTCAGCCCAAGTAACTCGAGCAATGATGGTGATGGAGAAGTTGGGGAGGAGTGGTCAAAGACAGAACGTAAACTTGGCAGGACAGTCAAGAACACTTGGAATTGGACTCGAGTTTGGGAGAGAGAGCAGACATGGAGTCCTATGCAGGGGAAGCCACCAGCACAGAAGCACTGAAGCCGTGAAAATGGAGAGTCCCCAAGGTTAGGAACGCAGAAAGAAAACAAGCTAGAGGATCGAGGAGCAGGGGAGGAACCAACTAAACAACCTTTCATTCCTCCAACAGCTGTTTACTGGGCACCTTTTGGTCATGAGCAGTGGTCGAGAGCGGTGGTCTTGCCAAACAGTGGGCAAGACTTAAAGTTCCTGCCCTCATGGAGCTCATGTTCTCTTGATTAGAGAGCTGACAAGAGAACCGGAAGACACCGTGTCATAGACAGCAAGGAAAGAAAGTGTTTTAAAGAAAGGATGGGGATGAGTCACGACAATTATAGCAGATGAGGACAGCAGAGAATGGGAATGGAGGGAAAAACTGGTTTGGGTATTCAGGAAATCATTTGGTAAAGAATTTGCAGTTAAGGATAAAAATGAGCTGGCGGAAGGTTAAGCAAGGAGCATATAGTAAGGAAACAAGTGTACATTACTTGTTCTAGAAGGTTTGGCAGTAGAAGGTGAGAAACGGGGGTAGCTAAGGAGGTCAAGAGAAGGTATTCCTAAAATGGAGAAGAAACTGTGGGTGTTAGGAAAAGGAAGCCACGATGGAGGGGCTATAAATGGCTGGGGATGAAATGTCTTTGACAGCTTCGTTCTTCCCCAGGACAGACCGATCAGTTAGCCTCCTCTTTGGTTTCAGGGTCCTCTGCTTGGATTGTGGTGAACAGACTTCCCGCAGGGTGCTGCAGGAGCGTTTTGAAATCCTGAACCCCACCTGGAGTGCTGAGGCCCATGGCGTGGCTCCTGATGGAGATGTCTTTCTCACTGAGGAGCAGGTACAGAGCTTTCGAGTCCCATCCTGCGCTCGATGTGGTGGCCCCCTGAAACCAGACGTCGTTTTCTTCGGGGACACGGTGAACCCCGACAAGGTGGACTTTGTGCACAGGCGGATCAGAGAAGCCGACTCTCTCTTGGTGGTGGGATCGTCCTTGCAGGTATCTGACTTGGTAGGGTGGTGACTGCCCCGAGAGGCTCCCAGTTTGGTTTCTGTCTTCCTGCATCTAGAGATCTTACCTGTGTCTCCTCGCACAGGTGTACTCTGGTTACAGGTTTATCCTCACTGCACGGGAGAAGAAGCTACCAATTGCAATACTGAATATTGGTCCCACGCGGTCGGATGACTTGGCGTGTCTGAAACTGGATTCTCGTTGTGGGGAGCTGCTGCCTTTAATAGACCCATACTGACACAGTCTGACGTTCCTGAGCCAGAAGCTGGGACTTTCACTTGTGTCCTGCTGCTAACGGTAAATGCCTTCTCAGATATCAGATTCCAGTTCCCATTCAAGTGAGAGCACTGGAAAAATGTACTCGATTCTAGGCTTCTTAATGTATGGCCATTTTTAATTAGTTTTTTAATGTACATCACGCTATACTGTTGAAAGACTATGATTTTCAAATTCTAGGCACATAGCTTTTTAAAACAATGTTCCAAAATCTGCCATGACTTTTTTCTGTTTCTTAAAAATAACAGCTTTATTGAGATATAATTCACATCCCATAAAGTTCGCCCTTTAAAAGTATACAGTTGTTTTTAGTACACTCAGGAAGTGGTAAAGCTCTGTACCAATCTAATTCCAGAACATTTTCATCATCTCAGGAAGAAACCTCGTACCCATTACCCGCACCCCCCACCCCCCCAGTTGCTGGCAACAACTAATCTTTCTGTTTCAGCCTATTCTAGACATTTCATGTAGTATGTAGCCTTTTGCGTGTGGCTTCTCTACTTAGCACAATGTTTATGAGGTTCATCCATATTGTGTCTGTACTTTATATCAATTTTAATGTGAGTGCAATCACTTAAAAATATAAACAGCTTTATTGAGATATGTCACATACCGTACAGTTCCCTTGTTTAATGTTTACAGTTTGTTTTTATTCTATTCCCAGAAGACTACAACCATTTTTTTGTTTGTTTTTATCATTTATTTTTTTTTAATTTTTAATTAAGTTTATTGGGGTAACATTGGTTAATACAATTACAACCACTTTTTTTAAAAAGCAATTTTAGGCTCACAGGATTGGGCAGAAAGTGGAGAGTCCCCATATGCCCCCTTGTCCCTGCCCACACTCACACCGTACTTATCATTCACCTCCTGAAGGACACCTTGGTTGCTTCCAAGTTTTTGGCAGTTATAAATAAAGCTGCTATAAACGTCCGTGTGCAGGCGTTTGCGTGGATATACGTTTTCAGCTCATCTGGGTAAATAGCAAGGAGTGAGATTACTGGATCGTAAAAGCACGTTCCATTTTGAAAGAAACTGCCAAACTGTCTTCCAAAATGGCTGTACCATTTGCATTCCCACCAGTAATGAATGAGAGCTCCTGTAACTACTACTTTTTAAAAACTATTTTAATTGAACTCTACATATAGAGAAGTCCACGTTTCATAAGCCGGCAGCCTGATTAAGACCTACAGCATCTAGCTCAAGGAACAGGACACGACTAGCACGAAATAAGTCCCCTTGGCACAACTACTTTTTAACTAATTTCTTATTACTAAAATGGTACATATTTATTATAGAAAGTTTAGTTGATACAGATAAGTAAAAAGAATATAATTCAAGTTACCCATAATCCTACCACTGAGATAACCAAAGTTTAGCATTCTGGTATAACTAAATCTGTTCTGACAAAAATTGAATCATACTGTTTTATATCCTGTTTCACTTAACACTATATAGTGGCCATATTTACATGTCCTAAATGCTATATTTGTTTGAATTTTCCCCACCCCACTCTTGGCTTATTTTTGGAATTAACTTGTTTCCTTTTCTTTTCAGATCCCTAAGGATTCATCCCTTCTTCCTCTAACGAATCGAAGCTGAGTGCAGCCTGCAGAGAGCAGCAAACCAACATCTCTCTGCCAGCACATCTCTGAACTGGGCAGGTTTCAAAGTCAAGGAGTTAAGAATCTTCAGGCTGATGAGATTTTTCCCTGAAGAAAGACTTTTTCGAAGCAGCAGCTTCTCCTGATAGGAAAACTGCTTCTGCTTCCTTTTTATCTCACCAGGCAGAATGGCCCAGGAACTATGGAGGCCAGAATGGTCTCTGGAGTGCTCGCCCAGGGATTTCACTAATGTAAAGGCTCAAGGGAGAAGGAAATGACTTAATTTACAATTCCAAATGGTTAAATGTCTTTGACTGAACTGGTTTGATATATTTTTTGAAAAGATGAGGAATCCTATGAATGAATTTATTAACCAAAGAATAAAGGGATCATTTTTAAAATAGTATACCAGATATGTGGTCTGTACTTATGTTTTTTAATCAGTTAAAAGCAAATGGGGCTTTATCACACGGTTCTCTAAGGATTTCTGCTTGATTTCAGCCAGAATGAGACACCTGCCTTGAACCTAGTCCGTAGAGAGGAAACAGTGAATTCCCAAGTGGGATCTTAAATTGATTTGTTTCTGCCGAGGAAAGCAGCAAGACTTGTTTGATTACTGCATTAGCCAGAATCATTGTACCAAGCTAAAGCTTTCTGCACAATCTCATCAAAAGGTGAAGCGGATAAAAGAATCACAGCCTATTCCGGTAGTCTTTTGTCTACAACTGGGGCAGGCAATACATGTTCATCCTATACCTGCCTAGGAAGCAAATTTCAGTTAACTAGAATGACCCAAGATGTTGAGAAAACAGAGTTCTTTTCACCAGCACAACTGTAGGTTTGCTCATAGCAAATAATTGATTCTAAAGAGGTAGAAGGTTGTTTTAAATCTCATTCCAGCCTTTTTTTTTTTTTTTTTGCAGATAGAGATCTTAAATGCTTTGAAGCAGATTTGCTCAGTTATTCAGAATCAGTACCAATAATTGTACTCAAACCTGAGTCTTTTGAATCTTTTGAATCTCAAGCTATTCTCATTCACAAATTTCACAAATGGTTACTGACAGACATTATATTCAGGTACTAAGGTTACAAAGATACAACCTCTTTCCTAAAGTGGCTCACAGAGGATGTGCTATTTCTCCCGCACCTATTCTCTACCAGAAAGTGTCATGCATGGAATGACAGAATGAGAGAAAATTTAGTCTACCTCCCCTCCCCCCCCACCTTCATTTCTGAGGAAACTAAGATCCACATTTACATAAGGCCACAGTATGTAGTTTTAGAGCCAGGACCATAATCCAAGTAGATTTTTCCACTTGGATCTTTTGTTTTTAAACAGCAGCGCTTCTCATTTGTCTGAAGATTATGGTTAGAAAGAAGTCAGCCTGAAGTAGAAGCAGAAGCCAGCAGTACACCTGGCCAAGGAGACCAGAAAAGGTTAAAATGTGGTGGGCAGTGGAGAGTAGGTTAGGTTGCCAAGGAGGGCAGGCAGGCTCTTTCATCACCTAATGCTGACATGATTCTTGAAACGAAGTCTCGAGGGCCTTAGGAATGTTCTTTTTGTTCACATTTCCTCCTGAGATGGAATTCTTTCCAAAAAATTTGTCTCGAGAGAAGCTTGGTATTTCCTGAAGGTGATGGTTTTCACGTCTCCTTACTTTACATCTTTAGCTTTCTACCAGCGTGGCAGTTCCAAAGCCACCATAAATGCCCTCAGTTTGAACAACAAACATCTACTAGTGTGCACTATCAGTATGTCACTGCCCTGCTTACATGGTTCTAACTGCATAAGCCCAACTTTGGGTATGACTTTCCATCAGACTCTCCTTCAGTTGCTTCCACAATTCTGCTTTGCTATCACAGTTTTAGTAAGCAGGAGTCACAAAGGCAAATGGGTACATAACACGTGAAACTTCCTTCCCACTGATTCATATTTTCTTTCTTATCCTGTCATAATTTGAATATCTTTCTCTCACCTGTCCCTTAAATAGTAGTATTTATTGAGCACATTATCCCCCAAGCAGCTTGTGAAGCATTTTGTAAAACATTAGCTCAATAAAAATCCCACAAGAGATGCTTGAACATGCATAAAGATCAGTCTTCAGTGAATGCTGAGCTTTTCCTGGGAGGATCAAAGGAAGGACCAATAAGAAATTCAACACGCTTAGGTCAGGCGCCCAGTACTGAGGGGTTTCCTGAGTTGCAGAACTTTCAGTGCTAAAACCAGGATGATTGGTCACCCTGCTCCTAGGATAGCAGAGGTTGCCACCAGATATAATAGTTAATTCCAGATATATCATTCTTGTTGAGGTTCAAGATGGTGCTCTAAGATCCAGAATATTTTTTCCCCCTCTTTAATCTTCCGCCCCCGACTTCCACCCCTGACCTATGGATGTTGCTGTTTCCCCTTAAAAACTGGATCTCTAAAGGTGGAGCATCTCCTCCCACAGGCGTGCACCCAGGGCTGGTGCCCCTGGCATACCCAGAGGACCTGGCGCACCCACGGTATGGTCCATGGCTCCACCTGGGGTGCGAACCCAGGACCTTCTGCGCGTAAAGCAGACGTGCTAACCACTACACTATGGAACCACCCCCAGATCCAGATTTTTTACTTTTTTTACAAAGCAGTTAAATTCTACTTCATGAAGGAAGGAAAAAAACAAAAACAAAAAAACAAACCTCATCCTAGAAAGAAGTGTTGCTTTTTTTTCTCTCTCAATTTATTAGAAAAGGAATATAGCATGGAACTGAAACTCTTAGGCTACGGACCGACTTGGATTTCCATCCATTTCTTGCTACTTACTAGTTAAGTGAGCTTGGGCATATTGTTTTATCTTCAGTCTTTTTTATAAACGAAGATAATAGTAGCTACCTCATGGGGCTGTCATGAAGATTAAACAAGGTAATGATGTGTGTGAAGCTCACAGCAGTGCCTGGCACAAAGTAAGCAAATGTCAGCCACTACAATTAGGATATGGGAGGCGGGTGGGATGGTGGGTAAGGAAGCCATCACTTGCCAAACCTTTGTGCCCTATTTACTTAAGTAGACTCAGAGGAGTCTTCTCCTGGGCCACCTTTCCTTTTTGTGTACCTGTTCGTCTTCTTAAAAAATTATGAAAGCCAAGTCTTGCTTGATGTAATAAAGCTTTTCTAAAGAAAATAAAATGTGAATATTCTTCCTTCTCCATTCCCTTGGGAAATAATATTTATCAAACATTTACTACACAACAAGCACTGTACGAAGCGTTTTACAACGCATGGATTCACCTAATTCCTACAACCAACCCTATGATCTGCACACTATTATTTCTTTTGAAAGATGAGGATCCTGAAACTTACATGCCTTGCCCAAATGTCACCTAGGGTGACCAGGCCAGTAATCAAACCGGGTCCATCCTGCTCTCTCTTTAACGCTGCAGAAACCCAGTGGGTAACTAAGCAACTGTATTTTGGGAAGGAAGGGCAAGGCTCAAGAAACTTACATAAGTGACCCAAGCTAGATCCTGTAAAATGAATAAGCGTTCACCAGGTGGGAAAAGGGGGCCATCCCAACTGGAGGGAACAATAAATACAAAAGCATGGAGGTCAGAACTGCAAATCCTTTCGCCTTTTTTTTTTTTTCCCTCTTGAAGGTGGGGGTGGGGATTCAAGTGTGGACTTAAGACGCACCGAGAGGCCTTTGGCTCTGCCTAAAACTCACTTGCCTCACCCCTTGAGTCCTATCACACTTTCCCGGCCCCGCGCCCCCGGCTCTTGCCGGGATAAAAGCAACGAGGGAGTTACCAACTAGAAAGTCGCGGGGGGCTGGGAAAAGAGGAGAGTGTGCATAGGGGGTAAGAGACCCAGAGAGGGACGAACATGGCAGGAAAGTTGGACCCAACGTCACATCCCCGTGTGTTCGCCTTCTTGTCACACTCGATCCGTCCTTCCCGTGGGATGCTGCCTCAGGAGAAGGGTGTACTGGGGCCCCCCTTCCCTTGGAGGCCACCTCAAGGAACTATTACCAACCACTGCGCCTGCGCTGGCGAGGGCCCTACGCCCGAGAGAGGCGGGGTCTGAGTCTGGCGCGGAGGGAGGCCGGAAGCTGGACCTCTGTTCACCAATAGAAAAGAGAAATCGAGAACCACGTGCCCACGAGATACCCAATCACATTTCCTACTCCGAAATCCCTCGCGGGCGGATTCACAGGATTGGGCGCGGAGAATCACGTGACCCCAAAAGGTAAATACAGCCACGTGTTTTTTCCCGGACTGCGGCAAACCATTGTACCACGCTGTATCTTCATTAAGCAATCATTTGACAAGCCTGTGAGATGTTCTAAGTACTGTGAGGATACTGTGGCCGCTAGG
Organism: Pteropus vampyrus; assembly: GCF_000151845.1. Lineage (NCBI taxonomy): Eukaryota > Metazoa > Chordata > Mammalia > Chiroptera > Pteropodidae > Pteropus > Pteropus vampyrus. The sequence goes on from NW_011888804.1 coordinate 9,127,806, forward strand.
CTATAATCCAGACTTTAAATTACTCTCCGTCCGGTTTATTTAATTATTTATTCATTTAAATCTTTCCAGCCACTAGTCTAGTGTTTCCCGTATTCCCTTTACTTTAATGAGCATCCAGCAGATGCTCATTAAAAGATTGTTAAAGAAATGTGTCCTCTCTCTCCCCTAACCCTTGGGATAATAAAAAAGAGAAAAGTTTTTAAGTCAGAGGATATTTTTAGAGCCCAGCTTGTGTGCTCAGGTGACTCTTCTCTCTCTGTTGTTTGTTTTATTATGGGGGGAGGGGAGTGGGAATAAGCAACAGTCTCCTGAAATCTTACCTTTCTTCCACCCAAACAGGGACTTGCAGTTTCTTTCCACCGAAGAAAGACATTTATGATCCTTACGATTCGTTGAAGGCTGAGGCCAGGTCTAATTTAATTTTTGCATCCCTTGCAATCCTACTGTAACATAGTGTGCACAGAATGGCCGTCAATCTAAATTTGTTGAATTTGAATTTGAAAACATTCCCATTCTTGCCTGAGCGCTAATGAACTACAGTTCGTTCCACATTTAGCAATTATTTATCAAGTGCCCGCTGTGTGTCAAGTACAGTAGTAGGCAAGTAGGGATACAAAAATGATTAAGACACCTCGCTCTGCCTTTGGCAAGTTCACAGTGTGATGTCACTCTTCCTAATAATCCAGATTTGTGCTCCAGTCTCAGCTATGCCATCTATAATGGGTGACCATTGACAAATCACTTGCCTCTTTGAGCCAGTTTCCTCATCTGTAAAATGAGGTAATAATACTTACAACTATAGAACTGTTCTGAGGATGATGAAGTAATTGTTCAAAATGCTTGGCACCATCTGGAGCATAGAGCATAGTGTATGTAACATAGCATACACCAGTTTGAAGAGGAAGATAAAAAGCCTCAGAAATGATTAAACTGAAGGCGGCTACTAACAATAAATTATTGCCTTGAGATCAGCCTCAAAAACATTGTATTCTCAGCATTTTGTACAGTGGCTAGCCCAAAGTGAGTATTCAATAAATATTCATTGAATGGATGAATGAAATGAGGGAGAAATTAGGTCAAAAGACAAATCCACACACACTCCCTTCATCAAAAGACAAATCTACACACTCCTTTGCTGCCCACCACATACACTCAGCAGTGGCCACTCTTCTGTTAACCTCCGGTGGTTTAAAACTGCTCAGTGCTGGCTTCTCATAGTCTGTGTTGTCCTTTCTCATCTTTGCTTTCCTAATCCAGTTTCCTTATCTTCCCTTCCCTGCTCTTTCTGGTGAATTTCAGGGCCAGTGTAGTCATAAAGCCCAGCAGAGAAACTTGGTCTAGTAACTTAGTGGTTAAGAGCTCAGGCATTGCCATGGGATAGAATTGGTCAAATCCTGACTCTGCCATTTGTGTGATCTTGGGCAAGTGACTCAATCTCTGAGTTTTTAGTTCCTTGTGCATAGAACAGGGGCAATAATATCAATCTCACAGAGCTCATTCAAATATTTAATGAGATGAGATGAAGAAAGCCCTTAGCGAAGAGTGACATGCAGTAAGTGGTCAAGAAGTAGCTGTTATTTTATTATATTTGATGACTGCAGTGTAAAAATCAGCTTGTAGAGTGTGGTGAAGTCTTTGAAAGGCTTAGAAAAAGAAAAGAGTTGTAGAAAAATGGTTTTACATGTTTGGAAAAGGAGGCAGAGAAATGAGAAGGGGAGAGGTCTGGCTCATACTGAAACAAGAGCCTATCTCTTCAGGCAGGGCAAGGTAGTGGTTAAGAATGTGCATTCTGTTAGACTGGCTTGGTTTACATTCCTTCTTTGCTACTTACAAGATACATTACATTGGGCAAGTGATCTCTCCTGTTGAGCCTCAGCTTAGAAAAATAAGATTTGCTAACAGTGTCAGAACCTCATAGGGCTGTCCAGAGAATTTAGAGACAAGACATACAATCCTGTCTCAGAGTAAATAATCAGCAGTTGTTAATCATTATTCAGGTCTCATGGTGCTCACTTCCTGGAAATATCCATCTAATTCAACTTCTAAGGCTGGAAAGAATGATGCTCACAAAGACTAGGAAGAGACTTAGTCATGTTCAGTAGATAAAGAATAAAACAATCTCCAAACGTGAGGCTTTTCAACAATGTGCTTTATTGGAGGGTACAGTGTAAGGTGAATGCCATAGGGATGATGCTTTCCAGAGGCAATACTCAATCTTTACAATACTTCTTGGTGTCCAGATTCTTGTAAGCCTTGTTGTACGGGGCCTTTGAAAAGCAGATGGCAGCACTGCGGTCGCAGTTGCAGATAAAGGCCTGGCATTCTTTGTTTTTGCCTGGAAAAGAGCAAGAGGAGAGGACTGAGCCAAGGTGGATCCTGCTTTGTACAATCCAGGGGCAGGAAGAATTAAATGGGATAATTTAGTGGCTGTTCCATTGGTGCAAATTTAGAGTTGACAGATTAAGCAAATAAAAATACCAAAATTTCAGATAAACGATGAATGCAAAGTTTGGAACATAGACTAAAAAATTGTTCGTTGTCTACCTCAAAGTCAAATGTAACTGGGCAACGTGTGTTTTATCTGGAGATCCTAGATGTGATCGCTGCCTTTCAGAACATTTATTTCATACTCCTAAATGAGCTCACTGCTTTTAAAACCCATATAGCTACAGATCTCTGATAACATAGACAGGCAAGTATAAAACATATAGAAAACACTAAAATGTAACACTTAAGGAAGCAAAGTATTATTCATTTCAATTTAGTAAAATTTAGTAAGCCAATTTCTCTACTTTAAAGCACATATTTTTAAAATTATAGAATATCATTACAATAGGATAGTATATAAACATTTAAAAGAATTAAGTATGTCTAGATGTGGGAATATTTTTATTTTATTAAAGGTATTTTATTAAAGGAAAAATATCTTGGAAACTAGTAAATCCCAAAAAATTTTAAGGGATATATATCTAATGGTTATCTTTGTGTAATAGTATTATAGGTGCCTTCCACTTTCCATGATATATTTCTGTAGAGTTGGAAATTACATTACTTTGGCCTTGTTTACTTTCGTAACCAAGAGAAACAGCACAGATAACACTTAAAATGCGTTTGAACTTTATTATCTATAATTTAATTGTATATCTTTGCTTACCTTCAATAATCTTATTAAAGTTTTGTTTCTCTCTGCTCTTTTCTTTTAAAAATCACAAATGTTTTCCTTGCCCAGTGAATGCCCATTAAGGCATAAATTAGCAATTAGATTATAAAGTGCACAATGAGATAATTATTTAGTGAGTTATTGTTAATTAATATGAATAAATATTGTGATGCAGGCTTCTTGACCCAGTGGGTGGGGGGGAGGGCAGCTGCATTTAAAAGAAATTATTTATAAATATGCATATGTGTGTGAGTGTATTTCCCCTGGGGAGAGGCTCCATAACTTTCATCAGATTTGTAAAGGAATCTGGAATCCATAACAAGGAACCCTTGCCAATCAAATTGTAGTGCAAAAATATGATTTTCCATATATTTGACTTTCCAACGTGGACCACGACCCAACTATCTGTTCCCAGGGGACTGTATAAGCAAATTAAGTCACATTATGCAGCAATTAAAGGAATAACAATGACGACTATGAGGCAATACAGGAAAATGGTCATAAAGTGGTGATAAGTGAGAAAAAGCAGAATTCAAGATAGTATCTAGCCTCTGCATTCATCATTTACCAACCACCTACTATATGCCAGACACTGCTCTAGATTCCTATAGATCTTAGTTTCTATTGGAGAGATAGACAGTAAGGAAATAACTTTGGTACATCAGACGTTGATAGATTCTGTGGAGGAAATAAAGCAGAGAGAGAAGACAGAGAATGCTGGAGAAATGGAGGGAGTATGCATGGGATTCAAAAGAATGTGAGGGAAGACCTCACTGAGAAAGTGACTTCTAAAGAAAGATCTGGACTGACAGCATAACCCAAGCAGATATGTGGTGGGAAGTGTTCCATGTAGAAGGAACAAAGGACTTGAGGTTAGGGTTAGGGTCACATGCCTAGCCATGATTCGAATGACATAAACCTTGTTCCAAAGACAAGGGCAAATGGGAACACGGAGGCATGAAACTGTTTATTTCTTAAGATGGTGGGATTCCAGGTAACTTTTTCCGTGGCAATTTTAGATGTGAATTATGGTTCTTTCAATGTCGTTTGTACTGTAGCGACAATACCCTTCATCTCTCTGAATTGTCTTCTCTTCAGAACCTCCATCATGGAGGCGTGCATTTTACCATGAGCGCTGCATAACTTAGTTGTTAAGACCAGAAACTTTGAAATCAGAAGCAACTGAGTTCAAATGCCCACCCTATCGCTCATAAACCATGTGATTTGGCGCAAATGACTATTTTTGAGCCTCAGTTTCCTAAGCTGCAAAATGAGATTAATAAAACCTATCTCATATACACGCCTCTCCTAGTACCTGGCATGTAACAAGAGCCTAGTTCTGAGCTCTTTTTATGAAATAACAAAGTGGTATATCTTTGAAGTCATACAGACCTGTGATCAAAAACCAAACACCACCATTTACGAGCTGTGTGCCCTTGGGCCAATGGCTCAGCCTTCTGAGCCTCAGTTTCCTCATCTGTAAAATGGGGATAATAGTGGTACACTTCCTGGCACTAAGGAAATGATCACTAAATAGTGGCTATCATTACTATTATGTACCCCCATGCCTATTGAGGGCCTACAAGCCAACAAGGGGGTAAACATACTGCTGCAGGTGATCTCTGAACCAGAGCAAGAGTACGAGTAGCTTTTGGTGTAGGGGTTGTCCAGGAGAAATTTGCAGCTTTTCAGTTCCTTGGCTTGGCCGTAGCAGTTGTCGTGTGTCTGACAGCACCTGGAGAGGTCAAAGGACAGAGCTGAGGAAGAAGCAGGTGTGGAGCAGCAAGTCAGCTTGCACCTGCTCTCTCTCAGGAACAGGTGAGGGATATTTTAGCTTACATGATTTTATAGCTTGAAAAAATTTTAGTTCTTTTATCATGTTTATTGAAGGCTATTTTTTAAATTGGTGCAGGAATACGCCCATTCAGAATCACGTATTCTGAAGATGCTACGATGTTTTGTGTTGCAAAGTCTCGCCACTAGAGGGCAGCAGCACCCATTATCTCATATCTCCCACGTTCCGCTTTCCTTCCTCAACAGGGAGCGTTGAATTTAAGGTCCTCTTGGAACGAATTTGTTTATATGACAAGATGTGAAAGAATGTTATCTTTAGCAAATATGCAAATCCTCTTTCTTGTGAGATCCTTGGCTCGTGCCCTCCCCCTGCTCCACCGGTACTCCACTCACTGTCCCTGCAGATCAATCACTCACCTGTCCAGTTCATCCACGGGAGTGCCGGATCCACCCAGGCCACAATAGCAGCCATAGTCGTTGTAATCTTTGAAGGGGTTACTGCTGGGGATCGTGCATTTGATCATGTTGCGGAACTGCCACACTGCCCGCGGGGACACGCCACTTCCGGAAGCGCCCACTGCAAAAAGACATAGCCGGAGTTCAAATCATTCCTGGTTGGCCCTGCCAGCACTCCAGGGGCCCCAACACGTGCCTGCTGCCCACTGACCTCTAGCAGCTGCCGCCTTGGAAGAAAGCTGGATACAGAAACCTGGTAAAGTGACTACAGATTTTTTAAAATGAAAATTAAAAATTAAAAATTTTATTGAGATCAAATTCACATAACATAAAATTCACTATTTTAGCCATTTAAAGTGTATAATTCAGTGGTTTAGTATATTCAGAGTTGTGCAGATATCAACACTGATTCCAGAACATTTTATCACCCCAAAAAGAACAGCCGGTACTCATTAGCAAAAGGTCCCCTTTCCACCCTCTCCTCTGGCAACCATTAATCTGCTTTCTGTCCCTATGGATTTGTCTATTCTGAACACTTCCATATAAGTGGAATCATACCAGATGTGACCTTTCGTGACTGGCTTCTTTCACTTAGCATCACGTTTTTGAGGTTCATTTATGTTATAACATGTATTAGTACTTCTTCCTTTTTCACAGGTGAATAATATTCCACAGTACAGATCGCATATTTTATTCATTCATCACTTGATGGGCATTTGGATTGTTTTTACTTTTTGACTCTTATGAATAGCGATATTAACATTTATGTATTAGTTTTTGCGTGAACGTATTTTCAGTGGAGACGGCTTTAAACTATCTCTACCGTTTATCCAGCAAATGTTTATTGAACACCTACTATTGGACAGTCACTAATCTAGGAGCTGGATATACATATGTAAAAACAAAAAATCTATAAAGTCATTGAGCTTAGATCCTAGTGAGGGAGAAAACCAATAAGCAATACATATAATAAATAGGGAAATCAGATATTGTGTTAGAGGGTGGAAAATTGGAGCAGGGTAAGGAGAATCTGAAATGAAGGGGATGAGTAGGGAATGTTGGGGTTGAGGTGGGGCAGGAGCACAAGGAATAATGAGGAGGCCTCTGTGGCCTTCCATTCGCAATCTTTTTTTTGCCTCAAGGCCCACACACCTGCTATTCCCGCTGCCTGGCACACTTGTCATCTCACTTTTCAAAAGGCCGGAAGATCTTGATTTAAATGCAAACTCCTCATTACCCCAATAAACTTAATTTAAAAAATCTTTTTAATGAAAATAAATAAATAAATGCAAACCCCTCAAAAAGAAAGTGTTTGGTATATAGTAGATGCTCAACAAATATCTATTGAGTTAGTTTAAAAAGTCTGACTCTGAATAGTTGCCCATATGAAGCACTAGACTTGGCACAATAGACTCAGGGAAGAAGTACCCCATTACTTCATTTGCAGAGCCTTACCCTGTGAGATTTGGTGCCCTAAAAACAAAATGGCATGAAACGATTTGGGGGTCCCCTTTCAATCAGCCACCAGTATCGTCGCTTTGCCCCATGCCTTACCCTTTCTTTCTTTGATCTGCTGTGCACACTAGAGCTTCCCCATGTGCTTGCTTAAACACCAGGGCAAAGGAAGCTGGTCACTCTCCCCTGTGAGCAGCCTCCATGGTGGCAGCCAACAGAGACTGTGTTCAGGTGTAGAGACCTGGAACCTGCTCAGACGGAAGTGGTCTGGCTACCTTGGCCCATCTCCAGACCCCAGTCCTGTTTCCCTCTGTTTTCTCTCACTGTGATCCAGCCAGCTCTGCTCTTTGTAGAGGCCAGACCTACACAGAGCTACTGCTTGTGTGTGTGTTCTTCGCACAGGGAGCATGGCTTATTCATCTCTGATTCCCGCATCTCAACCCAGAGCCTTATACCTTGGTGGCTCTGATACCATCAGTGTTGAATGAATGAATGCATGATGGATGAGTAGGGTGGGATTTGAATTCCAGTGTATCTGATTTCATTCATTCATTCCATAAATGATGCAAACAGCACTATCCCCTCCTTTTATGGAGCTCAAGCTTTGGTGTGGTCAGGGAGTAAAATTGTAAATGAATCAACAAGATAAAAATTGCAGGCAAAGATAGGTGCTATACCAAGTTAATAAGGTAGAAAGAAAGGAGAGGGGGCCCTCATAGCCTGGGTGGGCAGGATAGGCCTTTCTGAGCGATCATCTGAGTTCAAAACTGAAGGTTGAAAGGTGCCAACTATGGGGGGATTTGAGGTAATCCCAGTATAGGAGTTAAGCCCCACAGGGACCCTGAATAAAGACTCCAGGTCGGGCCCGCCCTGGACCTGTGGTCCCCATTCCAGAGGAGTGAGATCTTAGCCCATGAAGTGGGTGGAGACTTGCCTACCTGTGAGCAGAGCAGCCAGCACAAGGAGTTTCATCCTGTTGTCAAGTTGGTAAGCGAGAAAAGACTGTGCTGCCTAAGGCCAACCTCCTTATAGCCACCTTGAGGGCCCAAGATAAGGCTGTAGTGTTTGCTTTGCTCTCTGCTGATTTCGGGTTGTCCTTGAGCCTGTCTGTTGCAGGAGTAACCCTAATTGACAGGTAAGCCCTGCCAGCAAGAGGCTATGGAAGTGCTTGTATGTATTGACCATCAGCACCTTTTAATGAAAGGGGTTATTTATTTCTGGAGTCTCGCATCTTGGAATCTTGACCCTCACACCCACCCCTTGGCATTCAGCCCAGATTCATCATTGGAGGAGTTGGGGGCTGGCAAAGCCATCAACCCCATTGAACAACTGGGAAGAGAGGGACTGGAAGGAAATGACTGCTGCCTCCATGTCTTCTTGTGTCACTGGGTTTGGGCTGTGGGTCTCACTGAATGCTGCTGCCAATTGTGCATTTTGCAGGTGAGGAGATGGGTTCAGAAAAGTGAAGTAACTTGTTCCAGGTCACACAGCTAGCAAATGGCGGAGCAGGGGCTTAAACTTAGGTGTGTTTGATTCTAAGGTACACATTTTATTTTTTTTCCCACTATACCAATTCCACCCCCCCGACTCCCCACTGTGGGTTGGTAAGAAAAACCCCCAAAGGCTTGGATCTGACTTGTGGAATAAAAAAACATTTTAGAACTGTCGTATCAAATGTCTATATTACATTTTTTTCCGCTGAAATTCACATAGCATAAAATTAACCATCTGATTTTTAAAGTGAACAATTCAGTAGCATTTAATATATTCGCAGTGTGGTGCTCTATCTAGTTCCAGAACATTTTCATCCTCCCCAAAGGAAATGCTGTACGCATTAGTAGTCACTCTCTCCCAACCCCTGACAACCACGAATCTGCTTTTTGTCTCTATAGATTTATCTATTCTAGATATTTCACACAATATGTAATACTTTATCATTGTTTTACTCAGTGTTCTACTGTTGAGTTCCTATGTGGTCTCTGCAGCAACCCCGTGTTTTTATTTTAATTATCTATTCATTTACTTATTTTTCTTGAGCAAAGTCCCCACATACTTTTCAGCCCTGTTCTCTCTCATAGTTTTGCCTAATATTAATATCCTATATTAATATAGTATATTTGTTGCAATTAATGAACCGATATCGATGTATTATTATCATCAAACGTAATATTAATAAACTCAAGCCCATAGTTTATTCAGATTTCCTTAGTTTTTACCAAATGTCCTTTTTCTGTTTCAGGATCCAATCCAAGATAGCACACTATCTTAAGTTGTCCTGTCTCTCCAGACCCCTCCGGGCTGTGGCAGTTTCTCAGACTTCCTTGTTGTCGATGATCTTGACAATGTGAGAAATACTGGTCAGGTATATCACAAGATGCTCCTCTATTGGAATGTGTCTGATATTTGACTCATAATTAGACTAGGGGTTGGCTATGGGTTTGGGGGAGGAAGATCACAGAGGTAAAGTGTTATTTTCATCACGTGGCCATGAGATGTAGAATCATCTTTTTTCTTGGATGCACCTTGGCCACTTTCCGGATGAGGACACTGAGGCTCAGCCTGGGGTAGAGCTGGAAATGGCCATGACCCGATTTGAACCCATACACCTGCCTCTTCCCCACCGAACCATTTCCCTCCACCCTGGTCAAGGTCATGTTATGTGTGAGCCAGCGCAGAATCAGTCGGTCTAGTCCTAACCCTGTGGCCTCTGCTCACACACTCCCAATTCTATCTCTCTGTACTTTTCCCCTGAGCGTGAGCCAAGGCCAAGGAAGAAGAAGTTCATCTGGAAGGGCTTCTCTGTTTCATCCCAAGACCAGAAGCCCCAGGAAAGTTCCTTTAGCTGAGTTAACACTGAAACACCGTTTAGTAAGCAGATGGGGAAACTGAGGACCAGAAAGGGGAAGCAATTTATTTGCTTGGACCTGACTCTGTCCCCATTTGACACAGGCTTTTCTCGTGCTACCTGTCCCTTTATCTGTTTCTACATCTGTGCTACCATCTAATGGTAGCCATTAGCCACATGTGGCTATTTAAGTTCATTATGATTAAATAATATTAAAAATCAGTTTCTCAGTTTCACTAGCCGCATTTCAAGTGTGCAACAGCCGCATGTGGCTGGTGGCTGCTGTATTGGACAGCACAGATATAGAATGTTTCCATCATCACGGAAGGTTCTGTTGGCAGTGCTGTTCAGGATGTCACATACCTGTCTCGGTGCCAGCCCAGAAGCGGGCGAGGGCTGTGAGAGCTACTGGAAGGGAGAATAGTGTTAGCTCAGGACTCCGCGTCAGCCTGACCGATGGTTCTGTCTCCACATCCCCCAGAATGAGTGAAGGCTGCCTAAGGAAAGGGCAGGCTTGGACAGCAAAGTGCGAAGTCCCTCTCATGTGGGGGTCAGAACGAAATAGAGGGCTAGGCACTGCTCCTGGCGAGGGTGGTCTGAGAAGGGAGGAGTAGCTGGTGCTACAAAATCCTCTAAGGCTAATAGAGTCAATGCTCACTCTATTCCAGGCCTCATGCTAAGAACCTGGCACAGACCTCTGAGGTAGGTCCAATTCCAGACTCCATTTTACAGAGAAGACGATTGAGGCTCAGAGAGGTTAAAGGACTGCCCAATGTCACACAGCAAGACCGAGATGTGAGTTGGATCCGGTGCTTATGCTAGCACAATAACACCTCAGGACAGAGAATTGTAGTAGCCGGTGGGAGCCCCGAAAGCCCCTGGAGGCCTCGAGGAGGGTTAGTCTTCCCTTCTTTCCTCCCCATCCCCACCCAGCTAGAGGCCTTCCACAAGGGCAGGCTGCACAAATTCCCACATGCAACTCGTGTTAGGGCTTAGGCAGAGCACCTGGTCGGGGAGGGGCAGGCTGCTACTAGAACCTTCTCTTTCTGGAAAGAGACCTGCTAAATGTGACAATCCAAATCTCTGCAGGGGACACAGAGGTGGCAGAGGAATGGACCCAGCTGTCATTGGGTAGACTGCCAAGCTCCTACACACTTTGTACCATGACCTGCTGCCTGGGATCCAGGCACAGGTGTGTACTGCACAGCGTGGGAAAAACACACTGTTCAGTGGAAAGAACAGCTAAGGATAACTTCTTGGGTCTTTCAGGTGGCGACATACCCACACTCCATCAAGGTCACACCTGCCTAGCCTTTAAAGGAAGAGGCTCCTGCTCCCAGGAAATGCCTAAACGCAGCTACCAGCTACCATTTGGTGAATGCATCGATATGCTTGGTACTGTGCTCAGGGCTTTACATACATGGTTTTTCAACCTTACAACAATCTTCTGGCATAGTTGTTATCGTTTCATCATCTTCCCCTTTTTACTGATGATAAAACAGGCTCAGAGAGCTTAAGTAATTTGCTTAAAGTTACACAGCTAGAAAATGGTGGAGATAGGATTTGAACCCGTGTGTACCTGCCTCTTAGTCCAGGACCCTCTTCAATGATAATAATAATAGCAATGACAACAAGAACTGACATCCCTTGAATGCGGGGCAAGGAAAGATACTAAGAGCTTTGCACAGGTTAGCCTATGGTCGAGTGCTATTACAAATGAGCAAACTGATGCAGTATACCAAAGTATCTAAACCCTTTTCCACACCCAAAGCCTCCGTCCTCAGCATCTGGATTTTCATGACAGCCTCCTAACTGTGTCCATTCTCCACCTCCCTTATCCAGCCAGAGAAGAGTTCTTTATATATTCTAGATATTAACCTCTTATCAGACAGATGATTTGCAAATCTTTTCTCCCATTCCGTAGGTTGCCTTTTCCCTTTGTGTCCTTCGATGCACAAATTTTTAAAAGTTTGACGTAGTCCCATTTGTCTCTTTTCTTTTGTTGCCTGGGCTTTTGGTCTCTCATCCAATAAATCATTGCCAAGTCCAATACCATGAAGCTTTCCCCCTATGTTCTCTTCTCGTTTTATAACTTCAGGTCTTACATTTAGATCTTTAATCCATTTTGAAACGAATTTTTTTAGATGGTGTAAGATAAGGGTACAATTTTATTCTTTTGCATGTGTATATTCAGTTTTCCCAATACCATTTGTTGAAGAGACTCCTTTCCACACTGAGTGGCCTTGCCACCCTTGTTGAAGGTCATTTGCCCATAAATAAGGGTTTATTTCCGGGCTCTCTATTCTATTCCATTGGCCTCTGTCTCTGTGGTACTAGCTCACTTTTCGATTACTATAGCTTTTGCAATGTTTAGAAATCGAAATGTTTAGAAATCGAAACGTGTAGAAATCGAAAAATGTGACTCTTCCAACCTTTTCAAAATTGTTTCAACTATTTGGGGTCCCTTGAAATTCCACATGAATTTTAGAATGAATTTTTCTATTTTTGCAAAGTATCTCGTTGGGATTTTGATAGGTATTGCACCAAATCTGCAATCTGCAGGTTGCTTTGGGCACTATGGATATCTTAATATTGTTTTTCAATCTGTGAACACAGGGTGTCTTCCCATTTATTTGTGTCTTCTTTAATTTCTTTCAGCAGCATTTTGTAGTTTTCACTGAACAAATCTTCCACCTCCTTGGTTAAGTTCATTCCTAAGCATTTAATTAATTTGATGCTATCGTAAATAAAATTTTAATTTTCTTTTCCAATTGTTCATTGTTAGTGTATAGAAACAATTGATTTCTGTGTTGATTTTGCAACATTCTGCAACTTTCCTAAATTCTTTTATTAGTTCTAACAGTCATGTGTGTGTGTGTAATCTTCAGGGTTTTCTACCTATAAGATCATGTCATCTGTGAACAAGAAACAATTTTACTTCTTTTCCAATTTGGATGGCTTTGTTTTTTTTCTTGCCTTATTGCTCTGGGTAGGACTTCCAATACTATGTTGAATAGAAGTGACCACAGTTGGTGTCCTTGCCTTGCCCTTGATCTGAGAGGAAAAGCTTTCGGTAGGAATTTTTAAGAAACATAACTACAATGCCACGATCGCACTTAACAAAAATAACAATGATTTCTTAGTATTAGCTAATACCCAGACCATTTTCAGAGGCCTTTGTCTCAAAATGTCCTTTTACTGTTAGTTTTTCCAAATCATACCCCTATAAGCGACATGTATTCGTGTGTGAATTAAATATTGTTCTAGGAGGGAAATAGGAGAAGGTAAGGGAAGACAGGGTGTCACTGGGGTGCCTAGATCTGAATGCACACAGAGGCCAGATACAAGCCCAGCACTGTTTTCAAATAATTTATTAGGAATGTCAAACTGAAAATAAAACCTGGAAAAAGAAGTTACAGATGTGGAGAGAAGAGACACCGGAGGGTGGTAACTTGCTGGCTTCGGAACACCATGTAACATCTTTTTAAAAAAATTCCCCAAACAAATCAGAAAACGGAATTCCAGGGCTCCAAGCCCATGGGTGGGCCCAGTGGGGTGGGGGGGTGGGGGTGTCACAGGAAGGGGAGGAGAGGGGAGCTAAGTCTTTCATGACTCAGCCCAAACGTGTAGAAAATTAAAAATAAAAACCAATAAAATGCAGCTTCTCTTTTATTAGGAAACATTAAAAAAAAAAAAAAAAAAAACCACGAACAGCCGCGCATCTCAGTAACAAAGATTATTGCTTTGTGTTCTCAGGGCTGATAGGTTAAGCACCTCACACAAACAATTAACTCTCCAAAGTGGGTTTTGAGGGTGGGGACTGTGATGGGGAAGGGAGCTCAGGTCCCCAGCCTCAGACCTGGGGGAGGGGGACATAAAGAGAGGGGACGATGACAACGACGACGACAATGGGGGGGGCCTCGGCCCTGCCACGCCCAGCCATGTCACTCACAGTTCATGAAGTCAAACCATGAGCCTCTTTTCCCTTGGAAGGGGGCTCAGGGGTGAGGGACTGCCAAGGGGGTCTGGCCATGGGACCATCCTGGTGGGAAACTTCAGTGAGAGAATGTGGGGGTTCCCTGAGAAGCCCTTTGCTTTCCCCTGGGGTCCACCCCTTCCCAAAGTGCCCCCTGATGCCCACTCATGGGGGGTTCAGAGCAGAAACCATGAAAGCCCCACCGAGGTAGGGGGCAGGGGGAGACCTTTGGAGAGTTAATTCCTTTCCAGCAGTGGCTCGGGGGGAGCCTTTCTCCTCTCTCGCCCCTTGCCCCAACACTGGGATTTCTCGGGGTGAGCAGGCCCAAGGCCTTGACCCCCAAGGCCTGAGAGAGCGGGCCTGCCTTGGCCACAGTTGAGGCCTGCAAGCTTACAGTAACGGTGTCTGAGGAGGGGACAGAAACACAGGAGGGAGGAGACCTTTGCGGGGTGGGGCCAGGCAATGCCCTCACCCCCAAGGGGTCTTAGAGGGGGTGGGGGCTTCACCTCACAGTATTTACATATAATACAGGACGGGATGGTTCCAGGGGCTCGGCCTGGCCTACGCAGCCCTGTCCTCTCCAGGGCTGGACGGAGGTGGCCAGGAGCCCACACCCACATAGACATTTTGTTCTCAGCTGGTGGGGGGACACCTGGCCCCTTGCCCCTGCGGCCTGGGGCTTCACATTCACAAACCTAGAAATAGTTTAAAAAACAGTTCCTTAAAAAAAAAAAAAAAAAAAAAAAAGGAAAGAGAAAAGGAGGGAAAACCAGAATAAAAAACCCGGGTGGGGGCTGCGACCTCGGCAGGCCCCCTGCGCCCTCTCTCTAGCTATGCACAAATACAAAAGCCTTCCTGGGGGAAGGGTAGGGGGTCCTAATGGGGGCACGGCAGACAGGGAGGGGCGCAGAGAGGGAAGAACCAGGGGACCGTGGTGGGGTAAACGGCTAATCCAAAATAAATAAAAGCGGGTAGGACAGGGGCAGGCGGGGGGAGGAGGCCGGGGTGGAAGAGGGGGAGGTTAGTAGGGGAGCCAGACAACGTCTAGAGACAGCAGGGCAGGGGCCTGGGCCACCCGGGAGCGGGGGTGCAGGCAGTAGCGGTCCGAGTCACTGTGGGGGAGGGGGCGGCTGCGGCTGAGGTGTCCCCGCCCCCTCGCTGGCTCACTCGTGGTCCTCAGTCAGCTGCAGGCTGGGCGCTGCAACACAGGATGTTACGGGGTGGGGGGTGTCCTGTCCTCCTAACCTTCTGCCCCCCCACACACTCTTTGGGCCCCCCCACCACCTCCCGAGAACCCGTCCCATCCTAGATGAGCTTCATTCACACTTAGTACTTTTGGTTCCCAGTTTGGAAAGCTCTTACTCTCGATTTTAAATGGCTGGATTTATTCAAATATCACCTTCTCAGAGATGCCTTCTCTGAACCCCTAAAGCAGCGCCCTCACATATATTTTGGAATTATCTCACTTGTTCACTTGGTTTTTGCCTGTAGAATGAGAGAGGAGCCTTGTCTGTCTTAAACATCCCTCTTTCTTGGAATAGTGCTCAACAAATAGCTGTCTGAATGAATGAATAAAAAAAGGCACGGCCACTGGTTCACACGGCACCCCACCATCTCGCTGTACACTGCACCATGACGGTGTGGACAGGGTTCTCTGTGTGTGTGTGTTTACATGTCAACAGTATTCTGTTTTAATAGCTGTGTAAATAGTCCGTTCTGTGCAAACACTCTCATTGATTTAACCATTCTCCTTTGGATGGGCGATTCAGTTGCTTGCAGTTTTAAAAATAAGTGCCCGACGCGGAATCATTGTGTCAAGGGCACGAATATTTAAAATCTGGATACACACTGTCAGGCTGCCCTTTGGAAATCCTGAGCCAACTGCACAGCTTCCCCTATACCCTCATCAGCGCTGGGCACTGGCAATCTTTAAAAAAAAAAAAAACTGCACCCAACACGTAGAATGTGCTGCCCAGTAAATTGTTTTCATTTATATATCTATATTTTCATGTAGCAGGTCGAGCAGCTTTTCATATACATGGACCATTGCTGGTATGAAGGTGTGTCCCCGTCACGGGGCTGTGGGTTCCACGAGGGCAGGAACTGGGTCCGTGTCCCAGACTGGGCTGCCCAGTACCAGCCTCCCCAGTGTCACCCCCACCCCAAGGCCCCTGCCCATTTCCTCACCTCCTGCCACCTGTCTCTCGCTTCAGTGATACCCATTGGTGAAAGCTGTGGCAATCAAGGGGCCCTGGAAAGAGAAGAATTTGACTCCGAGATTCCTGGGGGGAGCAAAGAAAGCCTGGGGGGGGCGCCTTCTCTCCCACAGAAAACCTGAGGTGAGCCCTTCTCTGGCCCCTGCCCACATCGCTCCCACTGCACCCACTAAAAGATTCTATGGGGATCTGCATATAACTAGTACCCTGGTTAAAATCTGGGCTCCCCCGAGCTAGAATCTAGCCTCTGTGTGGGCAGAGATGGTGAGTCTCATTGGCACAATATCCCCCAGAGCCCACCTAATACCTGGCATACAGAAGGTGATCTTTAAATGCTCACTGAATGAATGAGGATCCCCGTGTCTCCCCGCTTGGCAACACTGTTTCTCCATCCACAATCCCTTGCCTCCCTCT
>NW_011888804.1:9144171-9146330 GCF_000151845.1 Pteropus vampyrus
AGGGCAGGAACTGGGTCCGTGTCCCAGACTGGGCTGCCCAGTACCAGCCTCCCCAGTGTCACCCCCACCCCAAGGCCCCTGCCCATTTCCTCACCTCCTGCCACCTGTCTCTCGCTTCAGTGATACCCATTGGTGAAAGCTGTGGCAATCAAGGGGCCCTGGAAAGAGAAGAATTTGACTCCGAGATTCCTGGGGGGAGCAAAGAAAGCCTGGGGGGGGCGCCTTCTCTCCCACAGAAAACCTGAGGTGAGCCCTTCTCTGGCCCCTGCCCACATCGCTCCCACTGCACCCACTAAAAGATTCTATGGGGATCTGCATATAACTAGTACCCTGGTTAAAATCTGGGCTCCCCCGAGCTAGAATCTAGCCTCTGTGTGGGCAGAGATGGTGAGTCTCATTGGCACAATATCCCCCAGAGCCCACCTAATACCTGGCATACAGAAGGTGATCTTTAAATGCTCACTGAATGAATGAGGATCCCCGTGTCTCCCCGCTTGGCAACACTGTTTCTCCATCCACAATCCCTTGCCTCCCTCTACCCTGCAGACAGACAAGGCCTTTCCCTCCTCCAACTTCGGGGCCTCCAGGACCAGCCACTCACCCCGAGACTGTGGCCGAAGCCGGTGCTAGGGGCAGGGCTGGCAGCGCTGATGTAACTGCTGACCGCTGAGTCCTGGTTGGCTGCCCCGTAGAGCTCAGCCATGGGGCCGGGGCTGGTGGTCCCCAGGAAGCCCCCTGTGCGGCTGGGAGTCGAACCTGGAGGGGGAGCCATCGTCCAGGGGTGAGAGCCTGGCAACCCAGAAAGAAGACGGTGATAGCCCCTGCGCCTTCAAACCTCTCCCACCCACCCCGACCTTGACCCCTCCCTCTGCCTCACCCCTACACCTCAGCGGGGCCTGTGGTCCACCTCCTGGAGGTCCCTCCAAGTCCAGCCATCCCCCCTAGCCCTAGTCAAGGCCCCATCCTCTCTTGTCTGACCACTCAGTGGCCTCCTCACCAGTCTGCAGGCCTCCCCCAACTTGAGCCCCTTCACACCTTTTCCCCACACTGCAACTGCAATGTGCATTTTCTAAAATCCACATCACTCCACCGCTTAAAATGATCAGCATCTCCCCAGGACCCGGTTCCTTCTACCTCCTCCTCCCTACTCCCATTCCTGCACGGCGCCCCTGCTCACTGGCCGCCAAGAAGCCTTTGCACACGCTATTCTCTCTGCTGGGAACTCTTTTCCTCCTTTTTGCCTTCCAATCGGAAGCGAAAAGGCCCTTCCTCCCGGAAGCCTTTCCAGAGAGGCCTGGAAGCAACTCTGGTACCTGACTTCCCCAGGGGAGCAGGACCATCCTTCGAAATGATTTGCTTTTTTAACCCGTGATGCCCCCACCAGCCTGTAATCCCTGGAGGGCAGAGACCATGTCAGTCTCCTTCCTGGCGGGCTCGCCAGGTGCTCAGTTAACACTTGCTGAGTGAATGAATCCCTAAGTCCCTCTGGAAAGGGGTGGCAGTGGCTACCTCCCCTCTAGACTTCTCTGCCCTCTGCACCCCCTTCCCTTGCTTCCTGAACCCCAGCAGGCCTCACCTGTCCCTCGAACTACAGCCGCCGCCGCCGCCGCCGCCGCCATCGGTCCATAAGCGGTGAGAGGAATGGCTGAAAGGAAAGGTCACAGGCACTTCAGTGTGGCCAGCGAGGGGGCGGCGAGGTGGGAGGAGGAGGCCGCCTCTGGGTAGAGCCTCTCCAGCCTTGCCCCACCGCAGAGGCTGCCATCTATGCCCTGACTCGCAGCAATGGATGGAGACAGGTAGGAAAGGATGGCTTCTCAGCCCTTGGTTTTCCCCCTGGACTCGAGCAAGGGACACGGACAGCCCGAAACACATGGGGGGTGTGACGGGGCTCCCCACTCTGAGCAGCTCTCAGCGTTGCCCACAGCCACCCCTTCTCCAGGTAAGGCCGCGGCTCTGCTTTGTTCCTCCTGCTGCCTGCCCTGCTTCCCTCGCTCCCTTGCCCTGAGCACGTGTCCCCAGTAAACTGTGTGCATCCAGCGCCTTGCCTCACGAGCCCCCTGGACCGCCAGCCAGCTAGAAATGACCACCCCCTCCCCTGAGTCCCCTCAGCCCCTTATCTTTGAGCCCCTCTTCAGACACAGGGATCTCGCGATCCCCTT
>NW_011888804.1:9147050-9162273 GCF_000151845.1 Pteropus vampyrus
TTTGAAAATAGTTGAAAAATTAATTCAAAAGCAAAAGCCAGGTTTCTGGCTTCTCTTAGAAAATGAGATCTGTAAGTACTGGGTCTGCATCCCCTCCCAGCAAGGGCTGGCTGGTACCAATCACAGGCACACCCATGCCAGCATGCTGATGTCCCCACCTGGCCCACCTGAGACCCTGGCTTCTTCACTGCTGGGTCTCAGAACCTACGTAGTGCCTGGCATACAGGAGGCACTAGATAAATATTTGCCAAATGGAAGAATGAGTGACCTTGCCTTCATTTGCTAGGCTTGGCCCTATGTCCCACCCTTAAGGGCCATATAGCTACACAGACTGGCCAGTGCCCAGGCAGAGTCACTGTATTCCCACATCCAGAGGGCTGGTGGGTGGGAGAAAAAGATCCCACTAGCTTTCCCAGGGGAAGGTCCCTGAGTCCTTCTCTTTCTCCCCATATGGCCTGCGAGGTGTACGAAATCCGAGCGACTGACCTGTAAGCTCGGGGAGAACTGGGGCGCTCGGGAGAGGGGTCCGCTCTACACGGAATTCTAAAATGAAACGTAAAACAGCTTAGGAAGATCCAGGGAGGCCCTCGGGCATGGCCCAGGGAGGATAGATGCACCCACAGGGAGACTGGGCAGGGGGACAGGCCATGCACAGGACCCAAGAGCTGAGGATGGGGAGAGCATGGTCCCCAGCAGGCAAGGGTGGGGGAAGAGACACAAGACACAGAGAGATAGGCAGACATAGAGAAAGAGTAGGCAGAGTTGCCACCTATACCCTGGGCACGGGGCCATGCTGGAGCTACTGTTCCCAGTGTTTCTTAAAAGGCTTGAGATCGCACCAAAACATCTCCCAGAATCCACTTCTTCTCCTATTTTTCTTTGTGGGGGGCGGGGGGAGGAGGAGCTAGGGAGGCAGCATTGGTGAAAAGCAATGACCTTAGGGCAGGTCAGGCTTGGTTCGGTTCCCAGCTCCAGGACTTTCTAGTTGAGTCATCTTAGCAAGTCACTTCTCTCTGAGCCCGTCTCCTCACCTAAAAAATGGGGATCATCAGTCCTCCCCCAGGAGATCGTTGTCAGGATCAGACAACATAATCTGTACACGGGAGTCCAAGCTGAGCAGCCCAAGAGGCAAATGATGCAAAAGAACCTTCTAAAACATAAGACAAAAAAAAAAAAAAGCCTTGCAAAAATTTGATACTTTATATTTCAAAAGAAACAACATTGAATAGTCATCATGGGAGAGTTCAGAACTTCGTTGGGCTCCCTGCCACTTATTTGAAGGCCTAGTGTTTATTTTTTGTGTTATTTTTATTTTGAATTACAAATGAGGGTGGTGATCATCATGCTTTTAAATGGTTTTTCACCATTCGGGGTCTTGTCAGCCTTGAAAGGCTCAGTGTGTAGCATGTGATCATTATACACGTGTCTGAAAAGACACAACCAGTGTTGGCCCTTGGGGAGCAGCCACCCCCCCGCCCCCCGAGCCTGGTGCCCTCTTTGGTGGAAGTGGCAACCCTGGAGTGGGGTGGGGAGGAGAGAAAGACAGGAGGAGGCAGGCAGAGATGGCCTGAAAGAGAACGGGTGCCATGCAGGACCATGCTGGAACCCTCGTCCCCAGCTTCTGGGGAGGGCGGGAGTGAGGAGGGGATGGGTGGGGAGAGGCGCTCCTTCCTCAGACATGCCCTTTCTTCCAAGCCTCCAGCAGGCAGACTCCCCCCAGCCATGCACCCCCAGACACCGCCCTGGGGAGTCAGACTGCCCAGGAACCGGGGACATGCTGGCAGTGCGGACACACTGAGCTGGACTTACCGGGGAACTGGTAGGTGTAGCCAGGGGCGAGGCCTGTATAACTCCGGCTGGCGTAGGTCGTGGCCTGGAAACCGGGGTAACCTGATGGAGCGAGGCAGGGTAGTGTCAGATGCCTCACCTGATTGGTGAGGAAGGCTCTGAGCCACACATTTCCCTTCCTACCTCGTAACACCGGTGACAGTCAGTCACGTGTACCAAATAACTTCTACATGCCAAGCCCTCTGCTAAGCCCATTGTACAACTTATTTTCTTCTCCTTAAACCTCACAAGAACCCTAAGCAGCTGTTATTATTAGGAACCCCATTTTACAGATAAGAAAACCGAGGCTCAGAAAGGTGACAGTTACTGGCTGAGAATAATCCAAACCTTTACCGAGGCTTCATGCTCCGTCTGGCTCCTTCTTCCCTCCCATCCTCATCTATACTTTGCCCCGGTCACTCTGCTGTTTCTCAGATTCACCAAGCTCTATCCCACCTCAGGGCCTTTACATATGCCATTCCTGCTGCCTGGAACACTCATCTCCCCAGGTTTTCACATGACTGCGTCCTTTTCATTGTGCAGGTCTCAGCTCAGATGTCACCTCCTCGGCGAGCTCATTCCAAAAGAGTCTTCCCTTCCCATTAGTTACGATACTTATCGTATCACCCTGGTTTTTCCTTTTCATAGCCCTGATGATCGTTATCTAAATTTATTTCAGGATTTAAGTGCTGATTTTCTGTTTTCCCCATCTTTTCTTTCTGTATCTCTAGCACCCGCCGGGCGCCTGCTACTTAGTATGCATCTAATAAATATTTGCGGCTGTGAAAGAAAAATCATATCGTGAGTAATAATGGTGTAAATGGGATTCAAATTCAGATCTGACTGGCACGATTCTCACTATATATTATAGGATTTCTTTCCTGGGTTTTTTTCCACTCTTTAAATGAGGTAAAAAATGGATCACCTTGAAAAGAAAACTTTCTCAATGTTCCAGATCAAAGGAGGCTAAAGAGACAAGACAACTAAATGCAAGACCTGAGTGTAGCCTGGATCTTGTTCTGAAAAGCAAAAATATGCTCTAAAGAACATTACTGGGTCAACTGATAAAGTCAGAAAATAGAGAGATTAGATTAAAATATTATGGTTTCATAAAAGAATATCCTTAACCTTAGGAAATATACACTGACGTATTTAAGGGTAAAAGACCATAATACATGTAATTTGCCTTCGAATGACTCAGGAAAAAAAAAAATCACAAGTATATTATTGTGTATGTATGTTTGTGTGTGTGCACATATGTACGTGCATATATATACATACACACACACACACACAAATAGAGAAAATACTAAAGCAAACAGGGTATAATGTTAACAACATATGAATCTGGTAAATCCTTGTGCAACTTTATTTCTTCAACCCTTCTGAAAGCTTGAAATTACTTCCAAATAAAAAGTGAAAATTAAAAACTTCCAAAGAAGCCCATGCTCCACTTGGAGGGTGTTGTCCTGTAATCCCAAATCCTGACCCTCTAGCCCACACCATTCCCTCCTCCTCTAAATTCCCAGAGCACCCCTCCCCCATCCCCTGCATAAAGACCCCCCCACCCCCCACCCCGGTACTGTTCTCTTTCTGTGTGCACGCAGCTTGACTTTCCAGGGAGACTGTGAGCTTCCTGGGGGCCTAGCTCAGATTTTTCACCCTTGGCCATGGGCCCCAAGTGTTGCTGACTCTTGCTCACCTTCCAAGGTCGTGGCAGCCTTCATCTCCTCCAGGGGGCCTCCCAGACACCCAGGCGGGTTTAGGTGCCTCCTTGGGCCTCCCACAGCCTCCAATCACTCTGTGGTGACACTGACCATTTATTCCTGTCTCCCACTTGATGGGGAACTCCCCGAGGGCAGGTGCTGCCTCTCAGAAGCTGCTCAATCAATATTAGTTGAATGAACAAGCAGCAGCCTTCCTTTTGCCTTCTTAAAGGACTTCGGGCCTTTGTAAATCTTGTCCCCTCTGCCTGGAATACTTTCGCCTTCCCTTCTCCCCTGCCCTCCCATAACTAGCTCCTACTCAACCAGCAGACTCAGCTCAAATGTAACTTCTTTTCTGGCTTCTCCAAGTCTTGGTCAAGTTCCCTGTGAACTATGCTATACGTTTCCATCCTAAACCTATTTATTTATTTATGATCTTAGTTATTTGTTCCTGTCAGACCATAAAGGTCCAAGGAAAGTTACTGTTGTACTTCCTGGCACAATGCCTGGCATTTATAGTTGCTCGATAACTATTTACTGTGTGGATGAATGAACTAACGAATGGATGGATGGACAGAAGGACCAATTAATTAATAAGGAGCAGCTGGACCATTCTTCGGGCTACCGCCAGAGGGCAGTACCCCACAACAAAACTGCCCCACCTTTGGTAGGCCTGCGATCCTTGGTCCCCACTCCCGCCCAGTGACTCAGGAGGGCAGACCACAGAAGAGATGTGACACCCACGCCGCCCTCGGTAGTCCCGGGAGGAGGTCCGGGCCGGAAGAAGCGCAGGTGCAGGCCTGGCACATACCCAGCATGCCGATGCCCAGCATGAAGGCGTCCATTCCGTAGGGCATGACTCGAGACCTCCCCCTGGCTGAGCCCGTCGGCGACATCACCTCTTTTGGCTGAGCTTTCTTACATTCCACCTGCAATGAGACCTGGTGGTCAGTCCCTCCTATAGTCCTGGGTTCACGGACCCTTCTGTTCCCTGCCAGGCCTTTTTATTAATTTCATCGTTACCCATTTACGGAGCACTCGCTACATGCTAGGTGCTGTGTAAAATGGCTTTGCATGCAATAGTTCGTGAATGTTTACACCAATCCTATGATGGAGGAACTATTGCCACAGGCTCCGAGAAGGGAAGCCATCTGCCCAGTGACTACACTAGCAAGTGGCAGAGGATTTCAACTCAGGCTTTCAAACCTGTGCTTTTTAACTGCCATGGGACACTGCCTTCCTGTCTAGATTTTCAGGGAGTAAGGGAAGTGACTACCCCACTGACTGCCTCCCGAACCTCCGGGCATCCCTGGCCGGCTCAGTCTGGAGCCTCAGACTCTCTCTGCGCCTCCACCCTATCCAACCCCGGCTCACCATTTTGTTGTTGATTTCATGGAAATGGATTTCACACACTTTTTCCACGATGTCTTCGCTCTCAAACGTGACAAAACCGAACCCTGGAGGGCAAAGGCACGGTCAAAACCCAGCCCTGAGTCACACTAATACCATGACTCTGCTCTCCCAGGAAGGCGTCTGAAAGTTAACGAGAGGCTCTGCTCACAGCGCAGGCACCTCTCAACTACTCTCTGAGACACGGTTTCTAGTTCCAAATTACAGATGTGAAAACCAAAGCTCAGCAAAGTGAAGTGACTTGCTCAAGGTCATGCAGCAAGTTAGAAAGTGGCAGAGCTATGAGGAAATTACACTCGACACGCCCTTTCTCTCACTCAGATGCTTTCTAAAGGGGGAAGAAAGCACACACACTTATTTAAAATGACACACACAAACATATGTTTGTACACAGACACATTCATACACAGATAGGTAGGCGCACACACACGTACCCATATAGCACACAGATACTCACTAGCGCTCACAAAGACATAAAGACCCCTATGGATACATACACAGTCACCCTGACACACCAAACACACACATATTCAGATACTGACATCCTCACATTTAGATACATGCACACGCAACAGCACATACTCCACTCTCAGAACAGGTTAAAAGGCCCTAAGGCCTGAAGCAACTGGAGAAACAGCCCCACCTCCTCCCTGGTGTGCCCCAGGGACTGGAATGGGATTCTCAGAAGTCAAGGCCCTTGGGAGAAAAACAACCAGGCAGTGTGAACACTGTGGCCCAGATGCTCACAGGTTCAGGGGCAAGGAGGCTGGGGGCTGGGCTCAGCCCGAGGGTGAGGGTGGAGGGAGGTGGCAGGAGCAGAATGCCTGGGGCCACGAGTCAGCCTGACCCTAGGGTAGCCTGGGTTGAGCTCTGGTTACCAGGGACGAGGTAAGTCCCCACAGAGACACTGGCTGGGTAGACATGGTGGGGGCCGCGTAGGGGTGGAAGGGCTCAGTTGGGAGGGAGTCTGCTCCTCTGCTCCTCTCGGGTGTCTGCAATTCTGCAAGTTTCTAGCACAGGAAACAGCGGGACAAAAGCCTTCTGTAAGGCCAGGCCCTGGAGAGGATGCAGATCCTCAGGGATAGGATGTCAAGAGGAGAGATGAAAGGGCAGCTGTGACCTGCAGCCCCTTGGCTGACCACAGGCCCCCAACCCCGCCTGGAAAGGGGGAGGGGGCCACACTCACCTCGGTGCCGGTTGGTGGTTTTGTCAAACATCAGCATGGCATCATCCACCTGAAATGGAACAGAGCCATTTTGTTGTTGGAGGACCCACCAGATACCAGGGGACCCGTCACAACCCAGGAGCAGGGGTCCTATACCCACTCCCCTTTGTCTAGTCTAGGCTTTATCTTAAACCTCCTCCCATGCTGGGGACAACTTTCCATCTGCGACCCCACTGGAGGCCACAGCAACCCCCCATTCAACCACCAGATTCTCAATGGACCAGCCTGCAAATATTAAGTGTGGGATATGTTCCCGGCACATTGCCTGCATGGTACCAGCCTCATTTTGTAGATAAGAAAATAGGCTCAGAGAGGTGAAGCTACCTGCCCAAGGACACAGAGCAAATCCCAGACCAAGCCTAGAGGAGGAAATACAGAAGCCAAGATATGAGATGGGGAAGCAAAAGCCTCTTCCCTTTTTGCAAAAGGCTGAGAGGACAGCAGCCACTCCAGCCAGTCTTGACTCCCCTCTGCTGGTACAGATCTTTTCCTCTAATTGAGGTTTCCTTTTGCTAGAGGCTGTAATTAAAGCAAGTAGAGTTCAGTGCCTGGGCTGCTAGCCTCCCACTGACTGGGGGAGGGGACAGGGGCTAAGGAAGGGGGAGAGTCTACATTAGCCCCCATCCCTTGGACCCCAGACTTCTTGCTACTCCCTCAAGGCATCCCCTTAGATACACGGACAGCCGATGGCCTTACCTTCCCTCCCACAGTCCCTTTGCCTACATCTGGTGCATCCTCCTTCCCCCCTTAATTCTTCAGTCAATGTCAGCTATCTCACGGAGTGAAGCTAAGGTCTGATTCATCCTCGGTGGAAATCAAGGGCTGCCTCTGATACCCCTCCATCACACTCCAGCTGCTGACCCTCACACAAATGGTCAGACACCCAGGGGATTAAGGAAAACTTCCTGAGGCCGTGGGGCGCGGCCTCTCCCCACTCTCCTTTGCCCTTTCCAGGCCCATCATCTGCCTCTCTAAGGACAGGGGAGGCCTCTGAACAGGGTGGTCCTCCAACTCTCCTTAGGCGCCATGCTGCCCTGGGCCTCTGACTTCCCCTTCGGAGAACCAGGACCCCACTGAGCCAGGAGGCAGCTGGGTCCCTGGAGAATCTGAGAAGGAAATGACACTTTCCTCCCTTAGGAACTTCCTGCCCCAGGTCCCTGCAGAGGAGTGTCACCCTCACTCCCATCCTTAAGGACCCATCCTGAGTCCCAATCCCAAATCAGCTGACTGTCTAAACTGGAGGGACACTTCAGGCTCAGCACACCTTCCCCATCCCCTTAAACAATGGAACATAGAAACCTAGAAAAGAGGGTTGTGATAGAAGCATAAGCTTTGAATTGGAATGCTAGGTCCCCCATTTGCTGGTGAGTAACCTTGGGCAAGTGGCTGTGTCTCCGTGACTCAGGTTCCTCATCTGTAAAATGGGTGTAAGAGTGTCTTATCGGGAAGAATTAAAAGAGATTATGCATATATACTCTTAACTCACAGTACTGGGATTCAGTAAGTGCTTAATAAATAATGACTATTATTTTTACCTTATTATGGAGGGGCTTGTCCTCAGTCATGTGGGAGAAAGTGACAAAGCTGGAGAGAGCAACCTAACACTGCTGGCTTTGAAAGTTCCATGAGGACAGTGCCTGTGTCAGCTATGACCATGACCAACCAACCTATTGAGCACCTTGTGCTCAATAATTATTTTTCTGAATGAATGAATGAATAAACTAAGAACCAGCCACACCCTCCTTTCTGTCCTACAGCTTTGAGGTCCTGCCTGACTCACAAACTGATTCTGTCCAAATCCACAGAATTTTCAACTTCTTCTATCCTGCCTGCCAACTCCACCATCCCTGGCCCCCCAGATCGTTCAACCTGGGCCCTGGCTGGACAGATCCCCAGTGGGGCAGTGGGGTTGAGGCCAGGGCAGGGAACAAGGAAGGTGGCTAGGGGTCCAGGAGACCCCCACTGGTGTCCCCTCCTGGGGCCAGCTAAGGGGAGGGAGGCTCCCAGCTCAGTGTCCTTAATAGGCTTTGGTCTCCATGGGAACCCGAGGGCAGGGGGGCTCTGGCAGGGGGAGGGGAGGCGGCCGAGGCCTGCTGACCAGTGGGAGCCGCCAAGTTCGGCGGCCGCTAAGCCTGAGTGGCAGCCATGGCGGCTGACCATTGTTCCCCCCTCGGCGGCGGCCCCACGATCCGGGCGGGGGGCCCCCCGCCGCGGGGCCCTTGGCATTCCCGGCTGTCCCCCTCGCTCCCTGGCAGCCTATTCTCCGGCTCCCCCTGGCCTCCCCGGGCCGGTTTCACATGCCAACGCCGATTTAGGCCCGAACAAAAGACGCGGCCGCTGACGGCTTCTCCTGGGGCCCGGTTGCCATGGCAACGCCGGCCCCGGGGGCAGGCGGCCTCCAATCACAGCTGCTGGATCAGATTAGTGCGAGCTCTAATGCTCGGCGCTCAGACACAAAGACACCCCGCCGGAGCAAGCGGGGCCTGCTGCTTCCCAGGAGCGCCCTTCCCTCTGGGGCCCAGGCTGCCGACCTGCCCTCCGTCCTGGACCTGGGTCCCCACGGAGGCGCCTGAGCCTCGGCCTCTGGCCCCAACGCCGCCAGCATCCGCTGGCCAGGGGACCTCCCACCCTCTCCCCTTCTACCCTTGAGACAGGGGACTGAAAACCCATCCAGTCGCCAGCCCGCTTCCTATTTCCCAAGCCACCTTCTTTGCCCTTTGCCTAATGGGGAACTGAAAATGCCTTGATGGGAAAGTAGAGACCCAGCCTGCAGCGTGTCTCAGGAGTAGAACAGGGTCCCCAGCACTAAGCGCGGCAGTCCTACTTCATCCTGAGATTAAAATTTGGTCCCCTGTTAGCTATCTCTCCATAGGACCTTGACATTGAAATTGCCCACCTTTCTGAGGACATCCTATTGTCTAATATCGCCACATCTCCTACTTCGTAGACTGAATAGCCCAGAAATTAAAGCTGGATGCACCTCGGAGCTGAGACCCAATCCTCTGGGTCTGATCTTCAGCCCACCCCCCAAATAGCTAGGGGATCAGTGTCTCCCCAGCTCCTGCCCCAAGCTCCCACCTGTACAAGCAGGGTGCTAAGTGCAATTGGGAGTCATATTTATTACCTCCTTATCATCCTCACCAGAAAGGCCTGGGGGAAGGTACAACCGCCCATGGCCTGGACAGGTGCAAACTCCCAGGAGGCCAAGGGGTGACTGGATTGAACTGGCTATGGGAGAGCAGCCTCCCTCGGGAGCATGAAGATAAGCAAGAGAAAAAACACAGGGGAAAGGCAACGACAGAGACAGCTACTGTGTGGCCTGTATCCCTGGGGATGGGTCCACAGTCGGAGGCCCATAGATAGGACAGGAGCCTGAACAGTGTGTTGGCCTCGCCTCACCCACAGAAGGACCCAGCCCCCTTTACACCTTTTTCAAAAATTGGAATGACCTGGACTCCACTCGCTACTGACCAATTCTACAGGCCTTTCAGACCCCCCCACCACCAAGCACCCCAGATTTGACCCACCTTCCCGAACTGCTCAAAATATTGCTTCACGTCTTCCACCGTGGTGTTCACTGATAGCCCCCCGACAAAGATCTTCTTCGTTCGAGTCACCATCTGTTAGGGGGAGGGAATGAGAAAGTGGGCATCTGAGTCCTGTGGCCTACTGCCACCAGCAGGGGCTCGAGCCCTCCTGCCAGGGCGCCAGCTGACAAGCTCTCTGTGGCCCCAGCTACTCTGAAGGCCCCCCCCGCCGAGCTCCCCCTTGAACCCCCGCCTCTAGGCCTGTCACAGGCAGCTGTGCACCCCACACCCTGGCTGGCTGGAGTGTGCCTCCCTCCTGCCACCCTCCCTGGGGTCTGTGAGCAGAAAATGCCTTTCCTAAAGACCAATACAGAGAAGGGGGTAGGTTAGTGACCCAGACATACAGCCGAACTTAAAGACCCCACCAGCCCCCTGGGAGAGGCCAAAACCCACCACAGGGTGCCCCTGAACTCCACACCAACATTTCCCTCATCAACCTTCTCCCAACCAACCTCTTGCAGCCCCGTGGCCCCAGCCCTGTTTTAGGAAGAACACATGGTCCTAATTACCCCAGGAGCGCATGGCTAATCCACGGCAATTCCCAGCCCCATCCTAACACTAAAGCACCTTCTGTCACCAAACTGCTTAATGGAATTAACCCAATTCCGACCATGTGCTCCCTGGTGCGGCTTCCTTCGAATACCTGCTCCAAAATTGCTTTCCGGTCCTCTGCTGGACCCTTCCAGAGATGCCCCTTTCCTGTTTCCTAAAAGCTGCCCCCCTTCCTTCGCTGTGGCAGGAGCTGGGCTCCATGACTCAAAATCCTAAAGCACTCTAGTTCCCACCAACCCCCTTGCAAAGGGGAAACTAAGATCTCCTGGAGAGGGACCTACCTAGTCCTAGGACACATAAGTCAGCAGACACAGGGGTCCTGCCCCGGGTATTGTAATCAGCCTTCCCGTCTGTCCCTATATTCCACTGCTTAAAAATTAAGATCTGGCTAGTTGCCCGGTGGCCTGGACTAGAATCCTAGGCACCTGACCTGAACTAAAAGTTTTGAGTGCTATATAGCTCAACTGCTTAGAAATCTGTTTTCCATACGGCCAGAAAAACACCACAGCTCAGAGAAAGAGCACTTGGGAGGGCAGTCCCAGTCACCCAAGTTGAAAGACAACAGGTGACAGACACCATGGTCCCTTCCCCCTCCTCAAACCCAACACATCACGGTCAAGAGGTAGGAGGGTGACTAGGGTCAGAGGTAGCTCCCTGGCCCAACTGTAGCTCAGCCACAGGGGGTAGTCTGTCCTGGAGTTGACCTCGAGAGGCACCGGGCACAGAGGCTGTGATCTCTGAGGTCAGAATTCAACTCAGGATCCAAATCATATTGGCTTTAAATACAGGACAAGTCCCCTGAGGGGTTTCCGTTCTCCCAATACACGCAGCCCCTTTCCCAGTTCACTCCAGAGCACAGCTGGAAAGGCGATGCATGATGTCCTCAATCCACAGAGCAAGGACATCAAGAATCCTCCCTCCCCCGATCCCAGGCCACAGAGAGGTTCTAGAAGCATCTTTCATACAAAGGAATGCTGAGAATATCATTGCCCTCTGTAACAGAGCTCCCAGACACAGACACACCTACCTTAGGCTGTGCTCTTCGAGGAAAGGCCACCTTGGGATCAATCTGAAAGAGAAAGGAGAGGTAGAAGGGGCCTTGATTATCACACTTCAGATGGGTGACCACACAGCCTTCAGCCCCAAGGACCTCTCTCATCCCAGGATACAGAGGTGACAGAAGCAATCACTGCCTCTAGCAGGAAAATATAGTGGTTAAGCATTTAGGTCCTAGAGCCAGGCCGCTGAGTCCAAACTCCACTTACACTGCTTCCCAGCTGTGAGACCTTAGACAAGTTACTTAAAATCTCTGAGCCTCGGGGTCAAGCTCACCTGCAAAATGGGCAAACAGTAACATCCACCTCAAAGGGTCCTCTGCAGATTATTTGAGATAATGCTTACAAAGCACTTGGCACGGTGTCTAGCTCACAGCAAGAACCCCCCAAAATTAGCCAAAGTCTTATTCCTTTAAGCACCAGGTATATCAAGGGCCTTCTCGGCTTAACTGACTTCACGCAGAGACCTGTCTAGGTGAGGCACACAATCCAGACTTTTGAAGCCTTGCAAATGGAAACTCTCTGCTTCAAGATAAGAGTTCATAAGCCACCAGGAATGGACTCAGTTCTGTTTCCCCGATATTATCGACATCTAAGAGCCCTCCCTGAGGGTGCAAGCAGCTTCTTGAGAATGGAGCTAGGCTTGGGGTGACGCAGAGCCCAGGCTTTGGTGATGCGCAAGGGCATGGGACTTGGACTCAGAAACTCTGGGCCCCTGGCCAAGCCTATGATCTTGGAAACTCACCTGACCCCCCTGAGCCTCAGTTCCCTCATCTGTAAAGTGGGGACAATCACACTCACTTTTCCCAGGGGCAGCTAGGGGGAATCAAATGAGATAACGTGGGTGAAAGCAGCCCTTTGTGAACTGCCCTTCATTGCCCAAGCAAAAGTACTACAATCGGCAGGCCACTTTTGCCCTTGACTTTAAACAACCGAAGGAGAAAAGCAACATGCACCCGGGTACTCCTGGGTACTCCACTTATAGTGAGAAACAGCAAAAGCCAGGGCATAAGACACTGTGATCAATGCAGGGCCTGTGAGGCCAAGACATTCCAGAGTTTCTTGCCACCCACATGGGTAGACACCACTCAGAAGTTTACCAGCCAATCACAGGCAAGATCTATCTTTTCCCAAAATTCCTTCCATTCAAAACTCAGGCTCATTCTAGGCGACTGGCTCCGGCTCCTCTCTGCCTGAATGGCGCAAACCAGGGACCAGCTTCCTACAGTCTCCCCCACTGAAATCCGGCCACAGAGAAGGAACCTCCAAAATTCATGCTGGGCCAGTGCCTCCTCTCTTTCCACCAGGCCCCAGGGAAAGTCACAGCTGACCATTTTCCTTGTCTAAAGGTGTGATTTCACGCATCTATGGACATTTTCATCCTATTTCTCTTGAAAACAGCCTCCCCAGCCACCACAGCCCAACTCAGAGAGTGCCCCTCGCACACCCGGATGAGGAGATGGTACCCAAGCCAGGTCCCGCAGACCCACACATACCCCATCCCTCACACACCCCACCTCCACTCTGACTCACAGCTGGCAACATAAATAAAACCCAACAAGTAAATAAAAGGTGAAAGTCAGAACTTAAAATAGACTCCCCACAATCAACCTCCCTCTTACCCCCCTTTTTCCCAGGCCAGAGAATGCCAAACACAAAGCCCTTGCCCTTGAATCCTGAATTTCAAAAGGATGTCCATCTCACCCTTCTTTCTCCCCTCTCTCTTCCCTTGATCAATCTTCCATCCCACCCCCAACCCCAGCCGCAGCCCCTAAATCTCATCTTCCTGAGCGCTGCAGAAACCATCAGTGCATTCTGAGGACAGGGGATGGTAGGAGAACAGGCAGCTCGATGGCAGATAATAACCAAAAACAATAGGCCACTGTCTCTCCATTCCCAGCTTGGGTCACTCAGTCTGAGCCAAGAAGATCCTTTCAGAGCCGGCAAAGTTGAGGCCTGGCCTCATTTGCTCATTACTGGAAGCAGGAGTGGGAGCCACTGGGCAGAGATAACAGGGGCTGGGGACAGGCGGTAATTTAACAAATTCTTGGGCACAACCAGCTATTGTTGCAGGTAAACAGGAGCCAGGGACTGACCCAAGCAGGGAGGCCCAGGGCTGGGGGAGAGTGGAGGAGTGAGGAGAGAGATCGCACTGTCCTGGCCCCTTGGCAGATGGTCACCCCCATCACAGGTCACCCCCATCACAGAATAACTCCTCCTCTGACTCTCTCCTTCTCCCTCCCCTTGAGCTAGGGCCTGGGCCAGCGCCCCCTGCAGGGCCCAAGACACCGGGGAGCAGTGGGACAAGAGCAAAATGTTCCAGGAGTTTGAATATCAAACAAGCAGCTAAGATCTAGCCCTCAGAAGGGTTATTTCCAGGCAAACTAGCTTCCTTCTCATGAATCTCCTCACGGGCAAAGCAGGTCTGAGTCTTCTACACAAAGCAAGGGGCACACTGACCAAAAGTCAGGGGAAGGGGGGAAGGCAGGAAGGAGGGAGGGGGACTCAGTGATGCTTTGCCATTGGTCTGGAATTGAGGGGGGAGGAGGGATGTCACAGAACCCAATATTAGAGTTCAGAGAAGCGGTGACCAGGGTGGGTCACTGCAGTCCTGACTCACCCAACTTGGGCTGGGGAAGGGACCTAGCCTCACCCCAAGCTCCTCTCGGAGGCATCAAGATTAGTACATTTGGGGAGGGGGTGGTAGCTGCTTTTTCCCTTTCCAGTACTGGAGGGATTGGGAGATGTAGCATCTCATGGCAGGCCTGGGTTTTTTTCTCCTCTCTCTCCCCTCAACTCTAGTGACAAAGTTTCAGAGCCTGGCAGCCCTTCTACTCAGAAAACTCCCTTCTTCCTTACGGACCCTGTCCAACTGTCCCCCGGGGAGAGTCCTTCCTGACCCTCTCCTCCGGCGGCCTCCCTCTCCCAAAGGACCCCCGAAGCCCCGGGGGCCACTCACTGTTTTGGAGTCGAGCTCGTGCCGCGATTGCGCCAGCACTTTATCCACCCCCGCCTGGTCCATGAAAGTGACGAAGCCGAAACCCCTGCGCGCCGTAGTGAGGGAGAGGCAGATGGTTACAAGGAGTGAGTGGCGGTGGAGGGGGGAGAGCCGGGAGCAGGAGGAGGGGGTGAGGGGCTCACCTGGATCTCTTGGTCAGCGGGTCCCGCATCACCAGACACTCCTTCACCTCCCCAAACTGGCCGAAGTATTCGCGCAGCCCTTCTGTAACCACACACCCGCCTTCGGACCAGCCCGGGCCCCGCGCCCTTCCCCCCCTCCCCCGTCCTTTGCCCCCGGTGACCCCGGCGTGGCCCGGCCGCCCCCGCGCCAAGCAGCCCGAGCGTTCTCCACTGTCCCCCCCCACTCCAGCCCTCACCCGCCTCCCGTGGAGCCTCCTGGCGCCCATAGGGGCCCCAGGAAGCCGAGGGCCGAGCTGGGCTAGAGGGGGGACGGCTCCGGCCGGGTTCCCGCCGCTCAGGGAGCCGCCTCACAAAAGTTTGAGCCGCAGGTGCGAGCGGAGTTGGCGCTGCCGCCGGCGGGTCTCGGGGGCCCAGCCCACCCCCCGATGCCCCCTGAACCCCTCATCTTCTCCCCTCCACCCGCTGGGCCGTGCGAGCTTGCCGATCGCCCTGCGCTCTCGGGGTCCCCGGGCGGGGCGCGAAAGAGAGAGCGGGGGCGCCCGGGGTCAGCAGGGCGCAGGGCCGGGCTGGGGTGTCCGGTTCCGGGGCGCCGAGGGGTCCAGGGTGCCCTGCCGGGCTGGCGGGCGCACCCGGGCTCGCTCACCCTGCGTAGTCTGCCAACTGAGTCCCCCGATGAACATCTTGCTGCGGGAGGAGGAGAGACACAAAGGGCCCGCGTGA
>NW_011888804.1:9162753-9176596 GCF_000151845.1 Pteropus vampyrus
GCCCGGACCCCGCTCCCACCGGGCTCCTGGGTCCCCGAGGGCGAGAGAGACCCCGAATCCCGATGCGGGCCGGGACCTGGGCGCGGCCGCACCCCCCACCCTTCCCAGCTCGGGGGCCGGGCCGCGGGAACGCCCTCCCAGAACGAAGCGCTTCCCGGTGCCTTCAAGGTAGCTCGGTTCCGGATCGGGGACCCCCCTCCCCCAGTTCTCCCTCCTAGGGCCCCGCTACCCAGAATCTAAGAGATCCCTAATCTCCCTGGGTCGGGAGGGAGATAGCCCCAATGCACCCAGTGCCCCCCAAACCCCTCACGGTTCCAACTAGTGAGAATCTCTCCATTCCCCCAGC
The DNA here is from genome assembly GCF_000151845.1 of Pteropus vampyrus. Classification (NCBI taxonomy): domain Eukaryota; kingdom Metazoa; phylum Chordata; class Mammalia; order Chiroptera; family Pteropodidae; genus Pteropus; species Pteropus vampyrus. The sequence continues at coordinate 9,163,100 of NW_011888804.1, forward strand.
CCGAGCGCCAAGCTGCCCTCCGAGCCCTGAATTGCCTCCAAACTTAATTTAAGGTTCTCCATCATTGGCCCTCAGTACGCTCCCAGTGTCCCATATACCCCATGTCCAATTTGGGGAACCCTCTCTCAGAGACTCACGTCCCGAATAGGGAGCCTCCATCAGCACCCCGGTAGAAACTGTCTCCGTTTCCCCAATCCCTCCTCAGCCCTTGCTATCCCTAGTGAGAATCCCCTTCAGCTCCCCTAAATCCCTTCCGTCCACAGAAAACCCTTGCCCCAAGCCCGTGTTCCCAATTTGCCACCGCCCCCATCCCCACTATGAGGAGGCTCCACCGTTTCTCTTACTCCCTGGCTCTTGTCAGCCCCACTCAGACGGTGTCTGGACTCGCGAAAGCCGGTTCCAGCCGCTCACCGCCCCCTCCCCACCTACGCTGGGGGAGAGGTCAGAGTCTCTTAGAGACTCCCGTGTTCAGTTTAGGAGCCCGGTGCCTCAGCTGTGCACCTTCCCCTCCGAATGACTCCCTTCTTTCGCAGAGTTCTAAACCCTACCCCATCAATTGGAAGAACCTAAACTGCCTACCCACTGCGTTTGGAGTTGCTTCTCTCAGCCCATCTCGATTTGAGACGACTTCCCACGAAGGCAAACGTCTTTGACTGTCCTTCCTTCTCCCACGCTCCCAATTTCTGGGACACTGAGGTTCCCCGAAACGTGCACTCAAGGCTCCTGGGGGCCATCTCACCCACCAGGAAAACTCCCTCCCTCCAGCCTGGGAACCCTGAGAAAGTGCATGCTGGATTACCTCCAGAGCCAGCGGTGGTGGCCTCTCACCCCCATCCGACCATATCCATATCCTCTCCTTAATTCCCCAGCCCAGCAAGGGTCAAATCAGGAGGCTGAGGCAGCTACTCATCCCCTCCTCCAATTTCCCATCGCTGCCGGGGGTCTCAGTGCCACACAAGCCCAGTTCCTCCCAACTCACCTCCCACTCTTTCCCCCCCATTACCTTAAATCTACCCCCATGAAACCCAGTGATAACCCTTGATGACAAGCCTCTTGCTGCTCGCCTTGACATCTATCTTCCAGTCAGCCACCTTTTATTAATGTGTGCGGCAGCTTTGAGCATCATAACCCTGACATCTGGAAGGGTGCCCATCCCCCTCTTCTTAGTACATCTTCCCTCCTCCCACCCCAACCACCACACATGTAAGAACGTGAGAGACTCAAGTTAATGGTTTCCTCGGGGACCTTCAGGGAACACTCAGCAGGTATATCCTGCCCCCCTGTGTGCATAACGAGAGAAAGCAACTTGCTTTTTCCTGTTTTTATCATCCTACTCACCCCACAGTTTCTCAGACTTCCCTGAACTGGGGGTAGGAGGCACCCCTCACAGGGCATTTCTCACCATCTCAATACAAACTGGAACATCAAGTGTGTCCTGGAAGGGATGCAGATAAAGGTCAGTAGGTAGCACCTTCAGTGTTAGGGAACTGACTATACCTAGACTTAAACTTCAAGTTCCTTGTGTGCAAAATGGGGCCAATGGGGAGGTGCAGGAAGGGGAGGACCCCATATGTTCATGAGCATTGATTTGTATGCTGGTGCTGTTGGGCAGGTGGCTTGGAGGGTAGGAAATGGGCAAGGGTCATTCGCTCAGAGCCAGCCAAGCCTGTATAAGTAGTAGATGGAGATGGGCTCCACTGATTAGCATCCTCATTCAGGACCTGTCTACTTGTGACTATGTGGTTTGAGGCACAGTGACGGGTGGGGTGGACTTACAGAAGTTGCCTCCTTCCTGCACGTTCATTTCAGCCTCACTTCTTCAGTCCCCTTTGTTCACACTAGGGACAAGGAGTCCTCCTTGGGGTAGTAGCCCTCCTAGGACAATGCAGCTGTAAATGTATGATCCTCATCGTAAATTGAGGATCTCAGCGGTATTAAGGGAAAATGATCTTCAGAGCAACTGGCCTAGACTCCAGAATTAGGCGACTAGAAGATGTGGTTTCAGATCTTTTTCTCTGGTGCTACACATACTGAGCATCACTTAGAGAACTAAAGAATAATTTGCTTTGTAATTTAAAAAAATCCTTTTGAGAAAGACAAAAGGCAAACGACATTATGCCCAAGCATTAAGATGCAACTTGGCACACTCATTCCTTCTACAAATATTTATTGAACACCTGAGATCCAGCACACACCGTCTAGGCACTATATTCCTAGCACCTACCTTTGTGAAGCTTGCTTTCTAGAGACAGGTGTTGGACGTGATAGATAGATAGATAGATAGATAGATAGATAGATAGATAGATAGATAGATAGATGATAAGATATATAGATAGATGCATAGAAAGAATAGATGATAGATAGATGGATAGAGATAGATTATGATACATAGATACATAGATGCATAGAATAGATAGATAGATAGAAAGATAGATAGATAGATAGATAGATAGATAGATAGATAGATAGATAGATAGATAGATAGATAGGATAACATAGATATGTCAGATATTGGTAATGCTGTGGAGAAGAAAGAGGGATAGGGAGGGTGGGAGGCATGGGGAGAGGGTGATATGCAATTTTAAATCAGGAAAGTTCTCATAGGGGAGGAGTGATATTTTAGCAAAGACTTGAAAGAAACAGATACATTAATCTGTGTTATCTAGAACTCTCACTTAAGCATCTCTTGAGTGCAATGATCATTGATATTCTCAATTTGATGTTCAGTGCTCTAAAACAATGGTTCCCAAACCTTAATATGCTTAAAAAATCACCCAGTGATTTTCGGTAGACCCAGGGTGGATGGGAGCTCTGAAAACTGTGTTTTTTAAAACAAGCACCTCTATCAGATGATGCTGTTAGATATTTTTCTTGGACCATTCTTAAAGAAACGTCATTCTAAAATATACTAAAGAGTCTTCTAGAATGACAACAACAAAATTAAAGGTTAAATTACAGTCTGTGTGGTTTTAGTGTTGAGAGTATTCACTGTGTCCTCATTCTTTGAAATGCAATGCCCAAGCAAAACCCTTGATTGCCCAGGCCAGTTCTTGTCCGTGCAGGAGAAGGGAAAATTGATCATAAGCTAATTAGAAACCAAACTTATTTATAATAAGTCTCCCCTTTTATGCTTTAGTTTTTTTGTTTTTGGTTTTTTTTTTTTTTCCTCTACTTCTCTCTGGTTCTGAATTTCTGTACTCAACCAGTAGGTGAATGCCTGGAGGTAATGAGAGCACTTGACCGAGAGTCAAGAACCACAGGTGGGTCCTGGAACCACCACTGTTTCTAGTTAAGTGAATGTAGGGATATGCCGCTCAGCCTTCTAAGCTTCCATTTACTCTCAAGAGTTGCTGCAAGACTTGAGTGAGATCATGTGTATGAAAGCGCCTTAAAAATCTCTAAAGCATTATGGAAAGAGAAAGAAGCTCTGTGACTGTGCATTCGCAGATCCAGTTAATCTGGTCCAATTAAAATTCAGTTGCCTTCAAGACAGTGTGGTACTGGTATAAAGATATACATATAGAACAATAGAATAGAATAGTACCTCTACCTCATACCACATACAAAAAACAATTCAAAATGGATTAAAGACCTATATGAATGAACTAAAACTATAAAAAGAAAGATAGACCAATCGGATATCATTAAAATTAAAAACTTGTGCTTCAAAGGACACTATCGAAAAAGTGAAAAACAACCCATAGGATAGGAGAAAAAATTTGCAAAGCATCTATTTGATGAGGGACTTGTATCTAGAATATATAAATATGTTGTACAACTCAATAACAAAAAGATAAATAGTCCAATTAAAAATGGGCAAAGGATCTGACTAGACATTTCTCCAAAAAAGATATTTAAATGACCAATAAGCGCACGAAAAAATACTCAATGATAATGATAGCCATAAGGAAATGCAAAGCAAAACCACAATGAGCTATCGCTTCACACCCACTGGGATGGCTATAATTAAAAAGATAGGTAATAACAAGTGTTGGGGAGAATGTGGAGAAATCAAAACCTTTGTATATTGCTGGCGGGGATGTAAAATGGTACAGCGCTGTGAAAAACAGTCTGGAAAAGTAGGCCCTCAAAAGGTTAAACATAGAGTTACCATAAAACCTAATGATTCCACTCCTAGGTATATACCCCAGAGAAATGGAAACATATATCCACACAAAAATTTGTACACAGAAGTTCACAGCAACATTATTCATAATAGCCAAAAAATGGAAACAACCCAAATGTCCATCAACTCTATACAGCGGAATATTATTTGGCCACAAAAAGGAGTGCATTACTGACACATGCTATGACACAGATGAACCTTGAAAACATTATGCTAAGTGAAAGAAGCCAGAAACAAAAGGTCACATAGTGTGTGATTCCATTTACATGCGATGTCCACAGAAAGCAAGTCTACAGAAATAGGAAGTAAACTGGTGGTTGCCTAGGGCTTGGGGGGTTAGGGGGAGACCTGGGGCGAAATGGGTTCAGGTTTCTATTTGGGGTGATGAAAATATTCTAAAATTGATTATGCAATGGTTGCACAAGTCTCTGAATATACTAAAAACTATTGAATTACGCGCTTTAAATGGGTAAATCGTATGGTATGTGAATTGTCTTAATCGAACTGTTACCAAAAAGAAATCGCTTGCCTATTATAAACCTTTCTCTGATCCCAGTGACTACGCAGCATCTTGTTTTAACTTTATCATCATCATCATCATCATCATCATCATCATCATCTAGCAATTAAGTAGATTCCATATATCAGACACCGTGCTAAGCACTTTTCAAGGATTTTCCCATTTCGTTCTCTCAGCAATTCTTCAAGGTAGGAACTATTGTATTTTTCTTTGACTAACCAGGAAAACAAGTCTTAGAGAAGTTAAGTAATTTGTCTAAAGTAAGTAATTTGTCTATAGTAAGTGGGAAAAAGAATAGCTAAGATTTATTGAGCAATCACTGTGTTCCAGGCACTGTAGTAAGCACTGCTTCAGGAAACTCATTCAACCTTTACAACAACTGTATGAGGTAGGTCCCTCTTTTACAGATCTGAAAGTAGAAACTTGGAGTGGTAAACTCACTAATAAAGATCAGAATAGTAGCAAGTGGGGGAGCTGAGATTTGACTCAAGTCTGATACCAGAATCTCCACTATGAACCACTACATTATATTATCTACCTGTTTAATGCATAACAGTTCACTTATTATTATAAATGGTTCCAGACTGTCTGTTATGTTGGAATGAAAGCTACTTAAAGGCAGGGTCCCTGTGCTAAGCCTCTGCCATCTCCTCCACCACCATCGCCATCCTCAGGACCATACCTTACAGTAGGTGCTCAATAGTTGTTTATTAAATACTTACCTAGAACCAGTCACTGTACTAGGGCTGGAAGATGTGATGGTGAATGAGATAAACAGCTCTCTCTATTCTCCAAAGGGCTTACAGTCTAGAGACAAATATTCACAAGAGTTTTCTATGTATCTTTTTAACCGAGTCATTTTAATCACCTCAGTACTCCAGTGGAGTAGGTTTTATTAATACATTTGTTTACAGGTGAAGAAACTGAGACTCAGACGCCTGAAATGACATGCCCAAGGTTGCGCAGCTATCAAGTGTCTGGGGCCAGTCTAAGAACCCAGCTCCACCTGACTCAAACATTATGCTACATCTGTCTCCATTTTTCTCCCTGACTTTTCCCCCCTATTCTGGCAAGGACAAAATTAAATAAACTATTCTGCTTGCCCAGCTGAGAACACCCACAGTCTGTCCAGACCTGCTGACTCTCCCACTTTCCCACTGTCACTTCCAATGACAGCCGGAGTCGGTTTGATGTGTTAGTGAAAGGGACATGCTTTCGGGGTTTTATGGTTTCAGCATCTGAAGTTGCCCCTCTGCTGTAATTAACTGTTTGATTTAGTCTGGTCAGTTAATAATTCCACAATTCTAGAGCTGAAGAAAAAGATGCTAAGAGCATGCCTCCTTTATTTTTTATTTTTTTAAATGTTTATTTTGGGAAACTGAAACTGCAGACCTGGAAAACAGAAACCGCAGGTCTGTCAGTAGTGGTTGTGGGGGAGGGGATGCCAGGCTGTTGGCAGGGGCTTCCGGTTACACTCAGGCAGGGCATAAAAATGAGGGGCTGGCTAGAGGAGGGTCCTCTCTGAGCTCTGTCTGGGAAACAAAACACCTTCTCCCTAGAGACCTGGTTTTCAGGGAGCCCAGGGAAATCATTTTTTGGTCAATGAACGTAGTAGAAAAAACATTGGACAGGGAGTCAGGAGCCTGCGGCTCCATCTCTGACCTTGAAGCAGACTCTTCCCCTCTCTGAGCCCTAGTTTATTCATCGGCAAAATGGAAGGTGGCCAGAATATTTCAGAGATGGGAAATTGGTTTCAGTTTTTCTATTGATTAGTAGTGGCTGGGGCTGGGCAAGGATAGAAAGCTGTGATTGATTAGCAATGTCTGCCATGGATACAGTTAATCAGGAAATATTGAAAGGAGCGTTATATATTTGCCCTCCCTGGACTATCCCAACATCTTTTCTGGTTTTGGTCTTCTAGAGACTTTAGAACAAGAAGAGCAAGAACAAGAGTTATGCAGCTATCCCCAGGGGTCAGAGCCAAGGGAGGAACCGCCAAAGTGATAATCTTATTAATAATGATAATACATGACTCTGTATGTGGAGTAAAGGTCTGAAAGAATTTCCATCAAACCATAAAGCATTAACATCAAAGCATTAACATGGCGGGGGCGGGGTGCATATTGTGTGTTAGTATGCATGTGGATTTTTTCTGTGAGTTTAGATTCAACTTAACAATCAAAAACCATAGTAAAAATAATTTGAATGAGACTATTTAAATACTTTTTCAAGAACAGTCATCGCAACATTTTTCATAATAGAAATTGGGAATAATCTAAATGTCCATAAGCAGGAGAACGGATAAACTATGATATAGTTGTACAATAGAATACTACGCAAAAATAAAAAGGAACATATGACTGACACACAAATGAATTTCAAAAAACATGTTGAGCAAAAGAAGCCAGACGCTGAAAAGTCATACTGTATGATTCCATTTATATGAAGTTCTGGAATGGGCGAAGTTCATCTGTGGGGAGAGAAGTCAGAATAGTGTTTATCGTTGGGGAAAAGGGAATAGATATTGACTGAAAAGCAAGAGAGAATTTTCTGGAGGATAAAAATTATTCTATACAAGCACTGTCCAATAGAAATAAAATGCAGTCCACAGCTGTGAATCACGTATGTAATTTAAAATGTTCTAGTAGCCGCATTATAAAAAAGAAAACAGGTAAAATTTCTTAGTAACATGTTCAAAACATTAGATTTCAACATGTAATCAATATAAAATTATCGATGATATACTTTACATTCACTTTTTATATTCTTTGATATCCAATGTGTATTTTTTGCTTATAGTACTTCCTAGAGTCACATTTTAATTGTTCAATAGCCACACGTGGTGAGTAATCACTGTAGTGGTAGACAACATAAGTATCTTAATCTGAGTTGTCATTATATATAAAAATTATCAAGCTGTACACTTAAAATTTGTGCATTTTACTTTATATAGATTATAGCTCAATAAAAGAAAAGAATGATTCTTTACTAAAAAGGCAAAATTTTTTTAAAATTTAAAGTGGGATAGGATGAGAGAGCGGGGATAGAGTAACCAAGCAAAGGAAAGAAACTACACCTATAACTCTACTTACCATCTTAGCAGGAAAATCTGCTGGCACTCAGGACCCCCAAGACTGGGCCAGAAAACTATGAAAGATCAACTTTGGTGGAAGTTAATCAAGAGCTTAGTTTTCAGTCTTCAGCATTTTATCCCAATTTTCTAGTGTGTTACATATGACATGTCACTCACAGTACTAAAAAGTAGATATTGACAATTTTACTGAACGCTTGCTGTTTGCTCAGGATGGTACTTAGAACTTTCCTGCATGATCTCATTTAATCTTTGCCACGGCCCTCTGAGGTTGGTTCTGTTATGATTCCCCGCTATTTTGCAGACCTGGAAACTGAGGCTCAGTAACTTGCCCAAGGCCGCTCCACTCAGAAATGGCGAAGAGGGGATTTCAGCGCAGGTCTCCTTGGCTTCTGGCCTGGTAGTCTTAACCACCACTTCCACCGAGGCTTGAAATGCTTTACTCTCTTTAAAAATAAATAAATAAATAAATAAATAAATAAATAAATAAATAAATAAATAAATAAATAAATAAGAAAAAGAAATAAACAAATGAGGAAGTGTGGATTCAAGGTTATGTCTATAAATAACATCACTCTTGCTCCCTGGCCTTCAGAACACGCTCTCCTCACGGGGGAACGAAGAGCTAGGGTTATATAGAGCTCCGGGCTATCTTATCTGAATGCCCATGGAAGCGTGCATCACATGGGAATGTCATTCTATCAGGAGTGTCCCAATTTCAAGAAGGTTGAGAACGGAGGCCATGGAGAGCCTCTGATGTCTCCTTGCTTTACAGGTGGAGAAACTTAAGAGATCCAAAGAGAGAGGTGTCTTGCCCAAGGTCACACAGCTAGTACTTGGTGGTTCTATTTTCACATTTTCACTTTCCATTGAATGAATCAAATATGCCTTTTCCACCGTGTCACGTACTTTGGAGGTGTCTAAACCTAAGACTGCATGCCAGTTCTTGAGGAGTTTACGCTCCAGTTAAGGGATAAATTATATCAAGCCAAGTATGAGGACATTAGGAGACTTTTGGAGGCTCAAGGGAGGGAGAGACTACAGCAGGGTGAAGAGGAAAGGGAAGATTGGCATTTGAGCTGGATGGGAAAGCAAAAATTGAGGAGTGGGCACTCTCCAAAGGAGAGCCAGTGGACACTGGTATAGGCTAAACTGTGTATTTTCCATTATTGCCCTATTCTACTGGCCAGCATAGTGCTGGATTTACATTAAGTCTCAGCCAGTGCTGGTTGACTGATACCGGATGGAACTCATTCATCAGAAACAGAGAGAGAAAGGTACATTCATTCATTCAACAAATATTTACTAAATGTCTATTATGTTTCACGCATAGCACAGGTCCACCTCTCTCTAACTTAATAGAACAATAACAGTAGGAGTAGGAGCTATAAATATCATTTATCACATGCTTACAATATGCCAGGTGCTTTGCTAAGCAATTTACATTAATTGACTCATTTATTCCTCCCCCTAAAACTGAGAGAGTCTACATTTATTGTCTTCACTTGACAGAAGAGGAAACCCAGACACGGAGGGGACATGTAACATCCTAAGGCCACACAGCAAAGATATCAAAAGATGGGATTTGAATACAGGCAAATTCTAAACTATTCTGGAGTCCAATCACTTCATTCCATCTTCTCGTTTACTACACAAGTCCGGGCACCACCTCCTCAGCATACCTGATCTTCTAGCAGCTGCCGTTGCCCTCTGCCCCAGATCAAAACCCTCTAGTGGCTTCCCTGCACTGGTTAAACAAAATCCAAACCCTTTATAGTGGCCTGCAAAGCCCTGCATGACCTGCCCCTACCTCTCCAGCCTCATCTCTCCACATCCTACTTACCCTCTTCCATCTGGTGAACTGGCCTTTCAGAGCCTGGAAATCACCATGCTCTTTCTCAACCGGCAACCTTGGAATAGGTTTCCTCCAGCCTGGAGCAAACATCCTGCAGCTTGGAGCACTTTTCCTTCTGCCCGGAGCAGTCTTTCATCAGTCTGCAGTGCCCTGCCCTTATGTGGAGTCAGACATGCTACCGTTGAGCCACGAGGTCCTCGCCCTGCCCTTAGCCCAGCCTGAAGCACCCTTTGCTTATCCTGGAGCACCTTCATCTTAGCCCTAGATGAGCCCTCCCCCAGTTTGATCATGCTTCCCCTACTGGAGCTCCCCTCTCTCCCTTCTGTGCCAGGTTACTTATCATCTTTCAGATTTCAGCATAAATGTCACTTCCCTATGAGACTTTCACTGATTACTTCTCTGATCCTTTATTCCTTTGCATTTTCCCCATTTCTTTTTCCCTGTGGCACTTGCCACCATGTGTATTTGTGATTGTGTGTTGCTTGGTTAATGTCTGTGTATCTCCAGATCATAAGCTTCTTGAAAGTAAGGACTGTTTTCTTCTTGTTCCCTGTTGTATGGCTGACACATAGTAGGCACTTTATAAATCTTGGTGGAATGAACAAATAGGTAAATAGTGTGGTAGACACTTTAACCTCCTTAGTAGTACTCAAGTACTACTAATAATAATCACTGTCGTTTGTCTAATTCTTACTGTGGGGCAAGCACTTTCACATGCTATTTCATTTACTCATTAGGTAACTCTGTGATGCAGGTATAATTATTATCTCCATTTCACAGATGAGGACACTTGGCCAAAGTCATATGGCTGGTAAGAGGAAGAACAGGGCTTCAATCTAGGCTTCCCCCTGGACTCCTTATATGTCTCACCCGTCACTCCATACATACACCTTCTCTAAGAGAGCAAGGCTAGCTCATTCTTCCTGCTTCCCTCTCCTGCCCCTGCCTTAAGTTCCTCCAATGAGGGGTTTCTGCCTTGAATTTTAGCTAGCAGAGGGGATCAGAAGGACCATTTAGAGCTGGCTCCTTAATATAGTAATCGCGATGATTGTAATTGTTTACTGAAAAGTTACCAGGTAGCAGGCACTGCACTCACTCACATCACCTCGCAGAGCCCTCACCACCACCCTGTGAAGTAAGGACTGGGAGCCAAAGCTCAGAACACAAAGCTGCTCACCTGAGGTGACACAACCAGAAAATAGATAGAGCCTCAGCTTCAAACACTTGTCCTTCTGACATCAGACTTTGTGGCCCAGAGGAGAGAAATCAGATCCAACCTGGAGAGTTCCCTCCCATGCCTTGCAGTAGCAATCCCGGCTGTCCCTTGAGAAGGACTGCTGACCTTGCTCTGCCATCAGGACCAGCAGACCCCAGAGGACTGAGGGCCCTGGGAGCACTCAAGAAGATCCACCAAGAAAAGCCCAGTCCTTCTAGATGTAATTTTTCTATTTCATTCTCTAAAAATTTATTTCGTGTATGTTTTATAACAAAGATAACAGTATAATTATATACATGCATTATCAATAAGAAAATCTATATACATTGGAGATACGGGTTTAAAGATTGTTTCCTTATTAACCAATGTCACCTCAATAAATTTAACAACAAAAGGAAGATTGTTTCCTCAGGAATGTATGATCATAAAAATTTGGAGACCGTTGGTTAAGACAGGACGAGGATAAAAACAATTATTATAGAGCGTCTACACACAAAATTTAGACCCCTGCCTCACACCATATTCAAAAATTAACTCGAAATGGATCCAAGACCTAAAACTATAAAACTCCTAGTAAAAAACATAGGGATAAATTTTGATGATTTTGGTTGTGGCAATGGGTTCTTAGTGATGTCCCCAGAGCACAAACAACAAAAGAAAAATGAAATTAATTGAACTTCATCAAAATTGAAAAAGTTGTGCATCAAAAGACACTATCAAAAAAGTGAAAAGACAATGAACAGAGTTGGAGGAAGTATTTGCAAATTATGTATCTGATAAGGATCTAATATCCAGAGTATATAAAGAAGTCTTACAACTCATAATCAAAAGACAAACAACCCAATTAAAAATGGGCAAAAGACTTGACTAGTTATTTTCCAAAGATGTACAAATGGCCAATAAGCACATGAAAGGATGCTCAATGTCATCACCCATAAATGAAATACAAATCAAAGTCACAGTGAAATATCACTTCATACCCATTAGGATGGCTGTAATGAAAAAAATTTTTAGGAAAATTACAAGTGTTGACAAGAATACTGAGAAATCGGAACCTTCTGTACATTGCTGGTGAGTATGTAAAATGCTTCTGTGCTGTGGGAAACACTTTAGTGGTCCCTCAAAAAGTGAAACATAGAATTACCACATGACCCAGCTCCTAGGTATATACCTGAAAGAATTAAATACAGGTATTCAATCGAAAACTTGTACATGAATGATCATAGCAGCACTATTGATAGTCACCAAAAGATGGAAACAACCCAAATGTCCATCAAGTGATGAATGAATAAGCAAAATGTAGTATATCCACACAGTGGACTATAACTCAGCCATAAAAAGGAATGAATTTCAAAAACATGCTGAGCGAAAGAAGCCAGACACGAAAGGTCATGTATTGTATGATTCCATTTACATGAAATAACCAGAGTGGGAAAATCCATGGAGACAGAAAGCAGGTTAGTGGTTGCCAGGGGCCAGATGAGGGAGAAATGGAAAGTAACTGCTTAACGAGTATAGGGTTTACAGAAAATGTTTGGGAACTAGGTAGAAGTGATGATCGTACAACAGTGTGATACAAAGGCAACTGAATTGTACACTTTAAAATGGTTAAGTTAACCTCAATAAAACAAATGAGTTATTATAAAATAAGTACATTAATCGTGGTAAGAAAATATGTTTTTCAAACAGCACAGAATGGTACTGTGATCTCTTCCCACTTCCATTTCCACTCCCCAAACGAAATAAACACAGATACTATAATTTATTGTGGAATGTCCTTCAAATGTTTTCTATACATATAGTAATGTGCAATATGTGTATGTGTGTGTTTGTGTGTAGATATTTTCTTTTTCTTTTACAGAAATGGGACTATATTATATTATAGTATTGCCTTTTATTTCTTGGCAGTATATCAATGACCATTCCACATCAATACATTCTTCTTAATGGCTCCATTATATGAAAGTCCCATACTTTCCCCAATTCTCCATCCTTAGAGTCCTGAGTCCCAACTCCTATCCTGTCACAGACTTGTCCATGACTTTGACCTCAATTGTTGCTTCTTCCCATGGCATTGTGAGGAGTCTCTAATACGCAGCAGGTGCCTGGTCCCATGGCTTTGTGAAAATGACAGCCCCTTCTGCCTCTCTCTGTCCTACTCTAGGACCAGCTGAGGGTACCGAAGAATAATGCTCAGGAGTCTAGACTGCTCTTCTTAGTAGCTGTGTGACCTCAGGCTAGTTCCCTAACCCCTCTGAGCCTCGGTTTCCTCGGTTGCATTGAAGTAGTAACCATCCTAAAGGATGATCCCTGTGAAGCACTGAGCACAGGGCCCAGGTCAGAGCCAGCTGACGTCATATGATCTTTCAGGAAGAAAAGAATGGGCCAATCCCTGAGTCTGTGGCCACCTGCCTTTGGGTAGGGCTCTAATGTGGGGTGCTAAGGTGGGAAGGTGAGGTCCAGCTGGGCGGCCCTGGGAATCCGGGAAGAAGGCGAGGCTGGAGTGGAAACGATTAGAATGAGAACAAACTGACTCCTGAATAGAAGCTTTTATTCCTGCCGGAGAGGGCTTTGTTCCCCAAACACGTGACACACGAAAGCCTCTACTTGAATTCGGGAACCCTAATTGGTTCTCAGGTGGGGGAGGAGAGGGGTGTCCGGATTTAGGGATTCCTTAAAGGGACAATAC
>NW_011888804.1:9177056-9193947 GCF_000151845.1 Pteropus vampyrus
ATATCCTGAAGTTCAAGTATCACTTCCTCAAGAGAAGACTTCCTAGACCCCCATGACTCTATCTCCCTGTTTCACTGTCCTCAAGGCACGTATTACTCACAGAAATGACTTGGCTGTTTTCAGATTCCAATCCCAGGAGAGCAGAATGACAGACCGTATCCGTCTTGTGCTCGGCACTATCCCCAGTGCTCAGCATAATGCTTAACACCCAGGAGATGATCAAAAGACACAACACTGGCTGGCTGGCTGGCTGGCTGAGTGGGAAAAGGGTAGCGATTGCAATAACTCCTGTCACTTCCTGGCCCCTGGAAGCCATTGTTTTTAGGATCCCCTGGGCTCAGGCCTCCCTTTGAGACATTCTAGCTGAATGGCCTTGGGCCAGTCACTTTGCCTCTCTTATTTCACTGTATTCTTCTTCAAAAAGTGCAGAACCCACCTCTCAGGAGTGTTACAAGGGTTGAAGAGGGAATTTAAGTTCAGAGCTCGCACTGACATATAATGGGCACCTGATAAACGATAGGCACGTTGGTAGTAATGCAGTAGATGTTTCTAAAGAAGGCGAGAGAAGACTCCCATGCTCTGAGCCCCAACCATGTGACAGGCACCTCCATATTGCATTTTAGCGAATGCTTATAAATACAGTACTGCTTGAAGCAGGTTTTGATAGTCCTCATTTTACAGATGAGAAAACTGAGCCTCAGAGAAGTTAAGAAACTTGCCCAAGATCACACAAGTGATAAGTAGCAGTTAGAATTCGAACCCAGCTCTCTGGCTCTGTTCTGCCCATTCTAACCCATGTGACCTCTTTGACTTCCTAGTGCTAGGAAGCTGGAGAGGCAAGGAGGGGTTCAGGACCCTGAGGGTGGGAATGGGCAGAAGGAAGACCCTGAGGGACCTGCAGAGGTGAGGCTGCCCAGCCTGGGGCTTTATATCTATAGAGTTTTGAGTTCTGGACCCAAAGGCTCTGTGCTTCAGTTACTTCTTTGAGCGTCTCCTCTGTGCCAAGCACTAGGATAACAGCTATGAACAGGACATAGCCTACAGTAGTGCATAAATGGGGCACAAAAACTCCAATGACTGAAGTTGGGAGAAGTATCGGGAAACGCAGTGAAATCCCTGGTGAGGATAGTTGTTTTCCCTACAGTCCGGGTGGTGGCATTTGCACTTTGTCAGAGCTGAAGGTATTGCTAGAGTCCTTTCCTGCTCCCACCTCCAGCCTGGGCCCTGGATGCAGGGGCCCTTTAAGAAGAACATCCCCCCACCCCCGCCGCCCCCCCTCTAATTAGCCTGCTAAAGAAAGAGCTGGCTTGAAATGGGATTGTGCAGACCCAGCTCTGGGCCCCGAGGACGCTGGATCGGGGATTGTTATGCTAATCGCCTGAGATCAGCAGTTCCCGTGCCCTTCAGATGGCAGGTAGTGATGCTGGGCTCTGCCCAGCGGCTGTGGCTGCAGTTCTGCAAGGAGGCCTGGATTTTCCTCCTGCTTCCTGCTTCCTTTGCTTCCACCCCGCCCCCCCCTCCCCTACACACACACCTACCCCGTCAGACTCGCCCTGCTTGTCCTCCCACCTGCCCTGTAGCTGAGAAGCTTGGCCTTTCCTAGAAATGCTCAGCCTAGCTCTTTCCACTCTCCAAAGAGAAACTGGGTCCCAAGCCGCTGCTTGCCTTCGGGTTGGGTGCCACGGGGGACACAGAGGCAGGAAGGAGGCACTCAGCTCCTCCTTATAGCCCACTTTTATTTCCCGGCACTGAGGCTCATCATTCCTCCTGCCCCCTCAGCCCTGGAAACCACACTGGCCGGTGGCTTTGTCACTTACTAACTATGCCATCATGAGTAAGTGACTTTGCCTCTCAGAGCCTCAGTTTCCTCATCTGTAAAACAGGTTGATAATAGCAATCTCTACCTCAAAGAACTGAAATGAGGATGAAATGAAAGCAGGCATATAACATGCCCAGCTCATCGATTGCTGCTGTCAATCCGGCACTCCACAACGGCTCTCCTGTGGAGCCCTGTGTCGAACCCTTTCATACAGCATTATTCCATTTTGCCTTCCAACCATCCTGTGATGTACTTAGCATTATCACTCCCATTTTACAGATGAAGAAAGTGGGGCTCAAAGAGGCTAACTACCTTGCCCAGGATCCACTCTGAGCCAGCCTGTTCTCTTAACATCGGCTCTGTAGTTTGCATTCGATCGTGCAGAAGGCGAGCTTGGTCAGTTCGAAATGCTCGCATACACATGTATAATAGTTATCTATTTAATGTGCAGGAGTGAAAAATAAAAATAGCATTTCCAGTCACATACACATTCACAAATGGTATCGCTTAGGTTAAATTTTTTTAAGTCCATACAATGACTAGTAGCAGCTTTGTTCATAGTAGCCCAAAACTGGAGACAGCTGAGATGTCCATCAATGAGAGAATCGAGGCTCAAACCGAGGTACAGCCACACAATGGAATACCCCTCAGCTGGCAGTGAAGGGGAACCAACTACCCATCCAAGCCACAACATGGATGAATCTCACAGACACGACATTGAGCGAAAGAAGCCAGACTTGAGAGAGTACGTACTACATATATATATACACGATTCTATTTATGTGACGTTCAGGAACAGGTAAAACGAATCTGTAATGACAGAAGTCAGAATAGTGGCTGCCAGCTGGGCAGGGAGGGTCCTGACAGCAAAGCCATCTAAGGGAACCTTTGAGGGTGATGGGACTATTCTATATCTTGATCTGGGTACAGTGACATGGGTGTCTCATAGGTAAAAATGCATCCATAGGGACACTTAATATATGTCCAAGTGAATGTATGTCACGCATGCATCAGTAAGTCACTGTTAATCATTTAAGGTTTAAAAAAATTATTTCAAGAAAAATAGTATCTATTTAAATAGTAGTTCAAGGGATGCACAGATATGGCTCAAAGAGCAAAAGCAAAAAATAAAAATAAAAAACCAACTCATGATAGAATGATGGAAGTCGGGGGGAAGTATCAGCATAAGTGTTGGGGAAAGAAATTTTACTTGGCTTCCCCTCTCAATAGGATGCCAGATAAAATATAGGATGCCTAGTTAAATTTGAATTTTAGATTTAAAAAAAATAATAATAATAATACTCTTTTTAGTATAAGTATAGCCCATGCTATATTTGGGACATACTTACACGAAAAACATTTTTCGCTTTTATTCGTTGTTTATCAGAAATTCAGATTTCATTGGAAGTCCTGTATTTTTACTTGCTAAATCTGGCAATCCTACCCTCTCGGGACCCCGCCCTGTCTCGCAGCCCCGTGCCCACCGCAGGCGGGAGCGCCCTGCGCGGTGCAGTCACGCCGCGCGCAGCCTGGCAACGCGACCACAAAGGGAGACCGGGAGGCGGAATCTTTCCACATGCCTGATCAATGGGGGCGCAGAGACGGCGGCGCAAACAGGCCTGAGACAGCGGCACAAAGAGGAGGCCCCTCGGCCGCTCCCGCCTTCCATTGATCCTGGCCCTTTGTGGCTCGGACAACGGGGGCGCGGGAGGCGCCTCGCAGGGACTTCGCCCATTCTCATTAGGGGGAGAAGGTCTGGAAGGAACCCCTCCCCGCCTGTCTGCCCCACTGTTCCCTCTCCAGTGGGCTCCGTGTCTCAGGTCTGGGGGTGTCCAGATCAGGCGCACGGGGTGGGCTGGGGTAGGGCCAGACCAGGCCAGGGGGGCCCTGTATTCCAGAAAGATCAAGAGTCTGCCATTGGGGCCAGCCACCCAGATCGGGTCTCCTGAGGATCCCCCAGTGTGCCCTGGCAGGCTTTCTCTGTCCCCCTGGTTACAAGCAGGCCTTGCATGGTCTTTATTTTTTTATTTATTGAGCAAATATTTACTTGGCGTTTGCCCCAAGCTGTTCCCACTCTCTTCTGTCCCCGTGGTCACTTAAATTGGCCAACTTCTCCTCCAAGTCCCTTCTCTGGGAAAGGACCCCTGACCCCTGTCCCACCCCCCAGGTTGAGTAGGGAGCCCCCCTCTCTGTGTGTGTCCCCCAGCTCCCTACTCTCGAATAGGAACAGCTAACAATTATTGAACACTTACTATGCACGCTGTGCTAAGCAGGTGACGTTCTCTGTGGTCCTTCATCCTCACAACAGCTGTCTAGGTTGGAGTAAATATAATTTCCATTTTCCAGAGGTGGAAACTGAAACTTGGTATATCGAGGTGGTCACCTAAGGTCACACGGCTAGCAATTGGCAGAGTGGAGATTTGAACCCAGTAGATTCCAGACCCCCGGGGCCTCACCAAGTAAAGTTCCAGTCTTTGTGCAGGACTCATTACAGTGGCCCAGCTGGCACATGCTCCATGTCTTGCTTACCCCATCAGAACATTTACTGCACTGAAGAATCTTGTCTATTTGCCCATTTTCTTCCGTCTTCCCCCACTAGACTGATTGCTCTGTGATCTCATCACAAAGAAGGTGCCCAAGGTATATTTTATTGATCTGAACTAGTGGGTTTGAGAACATTTTGCTAGGTCCTGGGGTTGAGAAGTGGGAGGAGGACCTAAAGATGAAACTGACAGAGTTGCTGCCCACTAATGAGCTTGAAATCAGACACTCAAATTATATAAGAAGAGTCGCAGGGCTCTGGTGTACAATTCTCCGCCCCCTGCCCCTGTTTTTAAAAATCGGCTTCACTGAGATATATTATTTACATGCAATAAAATGCACTCATTTCAAGTGTCCAGTTCAATTAGCATTGGCAAATGAATACACTCATGCCACTAGCATCACTGCCAGATACAAAACATTTCCATCTCCCCAAAAAGTTCCCTGGTGCCCCTTTGCAGTCAATGCCCATTCTCCCTCCCGGTTCCCAGGCAACCGCTGATCTGCTTTCTGTCACTATAGGTTAGTTTGCTTTTTTCTAGAATTTCATATAAATGAAATCATACAATGTGTATTGGCTTTCTCTGCTCAACATTCAAGTTTGGAGATTCATCCATGTTGTTCACCTATCCTTTCATTTCAAATTCGTCCTCTGCTCCTGACCTTGAGCTTCAGCCTCTTTGTCTATAAAATGGGAGTGCACGCTATGAGGTTTATTGGAGAGAATGTCTGCAGAGTTCTCAGGACTTGCACACAATAGGCACACAATAAATGTTCTAGATTAGTATAGTTTTTCTGGTAGACTACAAGTTCCATGACACGGTAGGCACAAAATCCGCGGACGGTAGGCATTCAATAAGTGCTCTCGATGAGCATAACTTTTCTGCTAGACTGTAAGCCCCACAGGAACATGGACCTTAACCGTTTTGTTCACCACTCTTCACCAATGGCTGCCATTTATTACACATGGTGAATCCGGAGGCTCAGAGAGGTACAGCAACTTGCCCAACGTCACACAGCTAGTAAGAGGCAGAGTTGTGATTGAACCTAGGCAGCCGAGTCCTGGGGTCCTTACACTTTCTTTTTATTACTATTATGGCAAAGTATATAGGTCTCTACTCTTAATAACTATACTAAAGCGCCTCGCAAGTCATTTTTCTTCTCTCCCACAGTCTATCTTCTCTTTTTTTTACCCTCATCCTTTACCTACCACCCCATGGAGGCAGCATAATGTAAAAAATAACAACTGTCCTGCTGCTAATATATATTTTTTTGAGTTTTGGGTCAGGCAGTATTCTAAACACTTTATATGTATTAACTCATGTAATTCCCCAACTATGCCGTAAAGTAGGTTCTGTGCTTCTCCGCATTTTGCAGGTGAGGAAATCGTAAGGTAGCTGAGAGCCTGCCTGTTCTTTTGGGATCGGAACATCCTCCTTTTGGAACCCAGCTTGGCCACACTCTCCACGGGACATGAAGAAGAGTGTTCCCCTCCCTGACTTGCCGTTTTTCTGGACACATCTCTTCTCCGACCCCTAGGCAGTTTTCTCTTCCTGCCCATTCTGAGTTAGTTTCTTTCCCCAGTCCCTCCCCAGGCCTTGACAGGTCCAGGCTACAGTTTTTAAAGGAGCTGAGTTCCTTCTGAAAGGGGCTGGGACCGAGCCCCTCCTCTCCCCTCTCTTCCCATAAATACCCCCTGTGTGTAGCGCCCAGGGGCCCCGAAGCCAGGCAGCTGACCTGTAATTAGAAACTTTTCTCCCTTCTCCAGCAAGAAGGAGGGAGCGCCCGAGTCTGGCCCAGCCATTTTGTTTGTCATGAATTATTCAGGAGGGGGAAGTGAAGTTGAGAAGGCCCCTCTGCTGACCAGACATCTCAGGCCCTGCCCAAAGCAGCCTACCCCCGACTCCCCAGCTCTGTCCCTTTCACCCTTTCAGACCCAGAGAATAAACAACCCGTGGGCCAGGCACATTTACAGAGGAGGCTTTCATCAGCCCTCGTGAGGGAGGGTGTTCTTCAGCTAAGGGGAAGTGACAGGGACTTACCCAAGGTCACAGTGCTAGGAAGAAGACAGCTGAGCTGGGATTCAAACCTAGGAATGATGCTGGACAGAGGAGGAGGAGGGGAGAGAGCACAGCAAGCTGGCTAGGGCCGGTGAAAAGTGCTTCCCTTTCTCTCCTTGCTGCGTCCCTTGCTGAATCTCTGCGATGGGGAGAAGGAGAATAATGTGGGGAGAACCAACTTCTTGGAGCACCAGCTGGGTGACAAGCAGGCATTATTTTGCATGCAATGCAACCCTCTCTGCCTTTTGAGGAAGGTGTCGTTATGCCCATTTTATGGATGTGGGAACTGGCTCAAAGAGATTAAGGGAGATTATTAGAAGACACATACAGCTGACTAGTGGCAGAACAGGGGCTCAAACGGAGCACATTCCTCCATGGCACACTCTTTTGCCAATACTTCTGATGGCACAAAGGAATGCAGGCTCTTAAACCCACAATGGATCAGACTTCCCTTGTCAATCCTCCCGGTGTCCACGGCACTGGGTCCATGGTGCTCTCAATTAGCATAACCTTTCATGAGAATAATAAATGATTCTAAACGAGCATCAAGATGCTATCTGCCATCCCACACCAGGTAGCCTTTGCAAGGTAGCCCTTCAGAAGGCTCAGGGCTTTCTCTTTGGCAGGAAGCTGGCAATTCTGAGAGATGGACCACCTCTAAATATATTTCTCAGGAAAGCCGAGAGCAAAGGATTTGAAAAAGACTGCCTGGTTTCACTTCTTATTATCTGTATGAATTTGGGCCAGGTCCTTAAACACTCTAAGCATCAGTTTGCCCATTGGTAAAGTTAGATAATGATAACAAATAAATATAAGGAGTAAATATGATAATGCATATAAGGCACTTAGCATATAATGCCTAGTACAGAGTGAGTGCTCAATAAGAGTAAGCTATTGTTATTAATTATTATTATTATTGTTCCTCATGAATCCTCTCCTTATGCTTGGTTAACATAACAGAGGCAGGAACAACCAGATTGTGAACACGTGTCTTCTTCTGGAAACAGCACCCCAGTTTCCCTGG
Source organism: Pteropus vampyrus (assembly GCF_000151845.1). Lineage (NCBI taxonomy): Eukaryota > Metazoa > Chordata > Mammalia > Chiroptera > Pteropodidae > Pteropus > Pteropus vampyrus. Next base: position 9,184,501 of record NW_011888804.1, read on the forward strand.
GGAACTCTCCCTCCATCAATATCAGTCTTGGATGGGGCTTACGCAGTCTTGGATGGGGCTTACGCAGACCCTGTGGCCCAGCCTGGCCACAGGATTAGTTGAAATATGGGCACATGACCCAATTAGAGGGAACCCTGAAATTTTTGCTGGAGAGAGGCAATCTCTTTTCAGCCTGGAGCTTCTGAGGACCATCCTGTTACCCTGGCAGGGAGTGTGTCTGCCTCAGAATGAAGCCACAGAAGAAGCACAACCAAGACATGGCAGGACACTAATTGAAATCTCTGAATGTCTAGATGTAGTGTGAGCCACTAAGTAATACTTATTAGCAACTGTTAATATTTTAATTGCAACTGTTTGAGTTATCTGTTGCATACCATAAGGAATTTTGACTACTGGTCTATATACCCTGAACACGTGGGATTTCGTACGATCTTGGAAGGTATATACCCTGAACACGTGGGATCTCGTATGATCTCGGAAGGTAAGCAGGGTTGGGCCTGGTTAGTATTTAGATGGGAGACTACCGGCTACTGTAGGCTTTAAAAAAAAATAAAGAATTTTTACTATATATGCCAATGGTTCTCCCTCCCTCTCTCTCTCTACATATATGTGTATATACACACACATATATGTACACACCCACATATACATAAATATGTGTATAGAGAGAGAGACATACATATATATGTGTGTGTATATATCTTTGACTAAAATGACAGTGCATTGAAGACTCACTTCTAATTATTACTTTTGCTTTACAAACTGAGGTCAACAGTGAATGTCCAGTACGACTTTAAGATTCACACCACCCAGATACAAATTATGGGCCTTTAACTCACTAAACTTATACTGTCATGGAGTCACAGACTTAGAGTCATGGCTTGGCTTTTACCATGGTTTTCCTTTCTGCTTTCAGAAAAACATTTAATTTCCACCCTGGGCGTAGTCTATCCCCGCTTCCTTGTGGTGCGCTGTTTCTGTCTGCCTTTTGTCTGCGTGCTGGTGGTGTCAGAGCCCGTAACTATCTGTTTACAGTTTCAGACAGAAGCATTAATTGCCTTTTGAACCTCCCATTTTTCCTCTAAGAGCTCCCTGTTCGACTGTCTCAACTGTCTCACTTGTGTTTCTTTCTGCACAAAGAAAAATATCTTTTCTTTTTTTTTTTAATAAAGTCTGACCACCTGCAAATCCCCACATATTCTCTTGTGAGTAGGCAACATGAGAGAAAAACATGGAGGCAGCAAAATATCTGTGTTGAACAGAGTTTACAGGACAAGTTGTCTCAACCCAGAAGTTTCTGGGCCAAACAAGGAGGCATCTGTGGGGTGGTAGAAAGAACACTGAAAATCAGGTGAGACTGACATTAGAAATCTGGCTTTGTCACTCACTCGCTGTGTGACCTGGGGCAGTTACTTCGTCTTGCTGAGCCTCAGTTTCCTCATCTATAAAATGGGCATGTTAGTACCTGCTTCACGAGATTAGATAACATAGCTATCTGACAAAAGAACTTTCCTCTGAAAAAGCACTTCCTCTGCCCTTCACTTGTCTGGTGTGAGTTCGAAATAATAATAAAACCAGCGTTTTCTGAGGACTTACTATAAGCTCAGTGTTATTTCAATTGGTATTTAGCCTTACAACGAACCCTGTGAGGGAGTTACTGTTATTGAATTCTCACTTTATGGGGAGGAAGTAGAGGATCAGAGAGGGTAAGTTGCCAAAGTCACACAGCTAAGAGGCTAAGCTGGGATTTGAACCCAAGGGTTTCACCCCCACGGGCTTCTCCTATCTGTAACTAAATGGCCTCCATTGAGGTAATAGATACCAGCCACCCCCACCAGGGGCCAGGCAGGGCCAAAGGCTGGGGTTGCTGTCTTTGCTGCAAACCACATCATTCTCTGACTTCCTGCCCATCTTGCCAACTCTATTCCACAGAGAGCTCGATGTTCCAACAGCCCAGACCCTACCTATTCTTGGGAGGCATGATGGGAATAAGGAAATGGCAATTTGGCTTTGGAATCTAAATCCTGCAAAAACCTCCCCCACCCGCCTTCCATACACACACTCACAACTCCTGTGTACAAAGGGGAAAGAGGAAAAACCAGGGAGACAGGTCCTGTGGGAACCTGAGTGGGGTCTCCACGTGCACCTACATCCCCACATGCCTTCCTTGGCCACCCTCATGCCAGCAGAACACACGCTCACATGGGCATGCACCTGTGCAGTCACACTCACAGTGAACACACAGGCACATGTGTGAACATGTGTGGCCCCACATGCATCCCCAGACTCACACACTCACATCTGCACGCCACCCCCTCCCCCGGGTGAATTCCTGGGCTTGGTCTGAACCTCATGGTCAAATGCACAGACTCTGGCTCCTAGGTTTGAATCCTGGTTTTGCCACCTACCAGCTGTGTGACTTCAGGTAAATCCTCTCACCTTTCTGTGCCTCGATTTCCCCATCTGTAAGTGGGAGTAATAAATAGTATCTACTCTCTACAGGTGTTGTCAGGAATTGTGTACACACACACACACACACACACGGTAAACAGCCTTTAAGAGATGTTATATCTTTTAACCAACAGGTCAAGTTTAAAAAAAGAAAAAGAAAAAAAAGGAAAAGAAATCTTGCCATGTGTGACGACATGGATGGACCTAGAGGGTATTAGGCTAAATGAAATAAGTCAGACAGAGAAAGACAAATATTGTATGACATCACTTATACGTGGCATCTTAAAAAACAAAAGAACAAACAAAACAAAGCAAAAACAGACTCATAGATACAGAGAACAAACTGATGGTCGCCGGAGGATAAGCAGGAAGAGGGTATGGGTGAAAAAGGTGAAAAGAATAAGAGGTACAAACTTCCAGTTATAAAATAAATAAGTCACAGGATGTAATGTACAGCATAGGGAATACAATCAATAATATCATAACTTTGGACGGTGATGGATGGACTTATCATGTGATCATATCGCAAGGTATACAAATGTCAAATCACTGTGTTGTACACCTGAAACTAAAATAATATCATATGTCCACTATACCTTAATTAAAAAAAAAAAACTAAAAAGAAAACAAAACAAAAACAGGTCAGGTTCTCTAGGAAGCTGACATAGAGATGGAGATTAGCATGCGGAGCTCCAGTAGGAGGTGCTTTTGGGGTCAACACCTGTGAAAACGAAAGGGAAGGAAGCAGGAATGGGTAGAAGAAAGAGGTGGGCTGTAATGCAGTCTCAGTAGAGGCCTCAGCCAACCCGCCAGGAACTCTGAAGCTAAGATAGTCCATCAGCGTTGTCCTGAGATTTCATGAGAGAGCAGAGTATGGCATGACCTTGGTGCCATGGCTCCCTTCAGCTGTGCACAAGCCACACAGAGCTGTCAGCCACCAACACCTCCAGCAGAAGGGAAACACATGCCTCTGTCTTAAAGGGGGATCAGGGAAGTGTGCATTGCATCTGCTACACAGCCCCCCCAGGCCACAAGCAGAGGATCCCTTCTCTCTCCTCTCATCTCTGGACTCCAAACAAGGACCCAGAAACAATGAATCAAGGAACAAGAGCTTCAACTTTTCCTGACTGGGACCCAGACCAAGCTGATCACTTTTGCCTCCATATTCTATGGCACCTTACTCAAAAGGTTTGAGTAAGGACCCCATTTAGTACATCCCTTAGTAATAATAAGTGGTGCTAACAAATTTGCTCAATGGATATAAACTAGTTCCAAGTACTTTAAATGGATTATCTCATTTAACACTTACAATAACATTATGAAGTGGATATAATATTGTTATCTGCACTGCATAGAGGAGAAAACTAAGACACAGAAAGGCTAGATAATTCATCTAAAGTCACACAGTTTGTATGTGGTAGAGCCAGGATTCTAACTCGAAGAGTCTGGTTCTATAACTCAGTCTTAACCAGCACGCCCCATGATTAGTGGTCAATGTTAACATGGACAATGGATATTTATGGTTAGACAGAAGGATGGATGAATGGGTGTGTTGATGGGAGGACAGGAAGAAGGACTGGCAAATGAATGAAAAATCAATGACTGTATGTCTGGATGAATGGATGGATGGATGGATGGATGGATGGATGGATGGATGGATACCTAGCCTTCCTGGAATTTTCCATTCTACTAATTGCCTCCACATCCTTGGCATCAGAACATCTGGGTCCACACAAGCAGGGAACATGGCCCAGCCTCAAGCAAGAAGGACAGATCTAGACCTTCACCTCCTGAGGCTCTGTTCTTCAGTCAAGAGATGATGGGACAATATAACAGAAGCAGACCTCAGAGGCGGTGGCAAAATCCCAGGCTTGCCATCTCCGTGGCCTGAGGAGAGAGCCTTCCTCTCTCCCTGTCTCTGTGCTGCAGAGGTCTTACCTGTGAAATGCAGTGGCTGGAACTTCTAGGCCAGACACCCTACAATTCTTTGAAGTAGAAACTCAGGTTAGGGCCTCTAGTCCTCGTTCGCCTTTGGGGACCAGCTGATTCCCAGTTCCCTTCTTTTAGGCATCATCTCCTCCACTGCCTTTTTGTGCAGAGTTGTCTGGGCATTTCCTTTCTCCTTTATTCTCACCACTTTTCTGTTCATCTTAATACATCTTAATACTCCTAACCATGGAATGGCCGTGGCTGAACATGCACTCAGGCTGCCCGATTTCCTCCCTGTCTGGGCATGTGAGTGCTTAACTGAGATTTCCATTTTTTTTTTTTATGACCGACAGGCAGCACCCAGCCCTGGAGGGGAGACGCACAGCTGGGGTTGTGGTTCTGAGAGACTCTTGAGTCTTGTTAGAACCCGAAGCCCCACAGGAAGGCTTTCTAAGGCAAAGAATTTTGGAGCTCCTACAGTTTGACATCCTGGATTAGCGCCCTGGGACCAGACAATGGAGCATAGTGGGAAAAACTCCAGCAGTCTGGGCTAGGCTCTTTCTCTGACTTTGAGTAACTCACATCTTTTTTTTTCTGCCTCAGTTTTTCTATCTATAAAATGAGACCTCGATCAGTCTGTGTATTTACGCAAAGGGAATCATATTGCCTGGTTCAAATCTAAGCTGTACCACTTACCGGCTATGTGACTTTGGAAAAGATACTTACTTATCCAAGCCTCAGTTTCCTCATCTGTCAAACCAGTCAATTCATAGTGCTCTTTTGAGATACAAACGAGATAATGCCTGTAAAGTACAAAGCAGAAAGTAAATGCTCAGTAACTGGCAGCAGTTACTTCAACGTCAGAGAAGAAAAAGAAAGGGGAGAGCTAGACAGAAGGATGGATGAATGGGTGGGTGGATGGAGGACAGGAAGAAGGACTGGCAAATGAATGAAAAATCAATGGCTGTATGTCTGGATGAATGGAGATGGATACTCAAATGTTCGGGTGTTTCCACCCAATCTTGCCAAGCTGAACCCTCCCCGTCCCATCTTTTCTCCTCCTCCAGAATGCCTGTGCCTGTCACACATAGTGACGTGGACAGGACATCTTACAGATTGTGGGTAGAGATATAAAAAGGGTAACACTTGAGAGATGATTTGACGGTGCTTTCTGAAAAAGACCTACTTTTTAGCCCAAGAAGGCCACTGCTGAGATAGGAGGACATTATTTGACATAGAAGAAAAGATTACATATAAATTGTTCATCTGAGTTGTTCGTAACCACAAAAACTTGGAAACGATTTAGTGGTCATTAAGAGCGGAACATTTGAGCGAAGGGTTTTTTGTTTAATTGCAAATCATTTATAATGACATGGAAAGGCACATAAAAATAAGCAAATGAATAAGAGGAAAATACAAATTTACATATATAGAAGGAATGGTGTAAAAAAAAAAAAAAAGTCCCCGAAGAAAACACTGCAGAGAAGCATTCAAAGTTTATCCACTAAAATGTAAACAGTGGTTATTTCTGAATCATAGGGTTTGAGTGGTATTTATTTTCTAACTTTTTTACAAATATATAATTTATGTATTTTTTTCATTAGCATATTTTTTAAGTCAAAAAGTATAGTTAGAAATGAAACTAGGAGGAAGTAAACCAAAATGTTAACAATGGTTGTTTTTGGATGGTATAGGGGATTATATCTTCTTTAATCAACACTGTATTTCTTTAATGAATTTTGTGTTTATTTAGTGACCATTGTATTTTCTTTGATGAACGTATATTAGAATTATATGTAGCTAAACTACATTTTTTGCTAGTTGTAAAAAAATTATAAGTATAACATATGCTCACATTGAAAGAAAAATTCAATCAGTACATAAAGAAAAAAGGTGAAAAGTAAAAGTTCTCGACCTCTCTTCACCCCTCTGGGAGACCTCTTCTCCCAAAGTAACTATTACCAGTATATGTATGTTCTTCTAGAAATTTTCTGTCCATATATACTTACATATGATTATCCACTTAAAAAACATAGAGAGAGATTTACACAATATTAATGATTCTGAAAATTGCTTTGTTATTCAGTGATCTTGGGTGTCTTCGCAAGTATGATATTCTCTTATAATGATTATAAAATATTTCACTGTAATGTTACATGATAATTGATCTAATTAATCCCTTACTGATAACCATCAATGTTGATAATGAACATCAAGGCTGTTGCCAGCTTTTGCTTTTATAAACACTGCTGCAATGAGCAAATTTGTTTATACTATTTACCTGTCTCATTCATATGAATGTATCTGTTAGAGCAGAATTTTAGGTGTGAAGATGTAGGAGCCCAAGTGTTTGTGTATTTTAAATTTCAAAATATTGCCATCCAGTTTTATATATATGTATATGTAAACATATGAAGAGAAAAGACAAATGAGAGAAAACTTCAATGTGTTAAATTGTGCCAAAGGGTTTGTGTAGTATAAGTAAGCAAAAAAAAAAAAAAAACAAACAAAAAAAACCCCCACAAAAATAAAAGCGGAAAAACTTTGCATAGAAATAAATCATCAAAGGCCATCTACCAAAATACTAAAAGTGACTTTCTTGGGGTGAAATCATGGTGGTTTTCATACTTTTTTTTCCTCAGTGTTTTACAATGAATATGAATTTCTCTTCCAGTCAGAAAACGACATCACAGATATTATGAAAAGTATCTCTTTTAAATTACAAAGGCAATACATAGTCATCGTAATTAGTCAAAAATAACAAAATATACAAAAGTGTTAATTGCGTCCCTCTCCTCACCCTCAAATTCATCCCCTGAGGTAAGCAATGTTCAAGGTCTGACGAGACTACTTCCATACTTATTTCTACAGCGTGTTATTTTTACACCGGAAAAGACTGAGTAAAAGACCTTTTGTAAAAAAAAAATTCTTTTTTAATTTAAAGCCTCCCCTGACTCTTCCCAGGCCAATCCTCCCTACCTCCCACTCTGCCAAGCTGTTTGCCCTTTCTCCACGTCCAAACATCTTGCCCTCGAAGAAACCCACTCGGGGCCCTGCTCCCCGGAAACACCTGCGCCTGTGCCTTGGCCCAGGTGCAGCAGAAATCAAGGCCAGGCCCGGGAAGCACCCGCCCCAGCCCCGGCCCGACCCGACCCGGCTCGGGACACCCAGCGCGCCCCGGCCTGGGGAGCGAGGGGCCCAGGGCCCGGCCAGGCGCAGGGCTCCCAGCGAGGCCTCCCTCCAACGGGGTGGAGTCTGTGCCCGGCCTCCCTCCCGCCTGGCGGCTTTCACTAGGAGTAATTAAGAGTGAAATCCTCCTCCTGGTGACCTCCGTGCTCCGGGGCCGGGCTGATTTACACATGAAAGGTCTACGGAGGGCCTGGGCTTTCTCCTTTTCACATTCACAATGAGGCGCGGCCTATAAATAAAACCTCTCTGAGAAACAAGAGGCTTCAAAAATGTCTTTGTGTGTGTGTGTGTGTGTGTGTGTGTGTGTGTGTGTGTGTGTGTGTGTGTGTGTGTGTGTGTGTGTGTGTGTGTGTGTGAGAGAGAGAGAGAGAGAGAGAGAGAGAGAGAGAGAGAGAAACATCCTAATAACAGCTGGTGTTTATTGAGCGCTTACTGTGTGCCAGACATCAACCTTGAGAGAGAGATGCGGTGGTCTCTATTTTATATGTGAAGAAACTGAGATTCAGGATTCGGAAGCCCTGCCCAAGGTCCCACAGTGAATTAAGAGGAAAGCTTGGACTGAGGAAATGGGATGAGCAAAAGATGCAAATGACGTTTTATGTCTCTATTATAATAGTGGTTATAGGACTGTATGTATTAGTCCAAACTCATAGGACTGTAATCTAAAAGGGAAAAATTTTACTCTATGTAAGGCATCCTGCAATAACCCTGACTTTAAAACAGTAAAATAAAGTATTATAAAATACATACACACACACACACAAAATCCCAAGACACCTGCGAGCAGGTGAGGTCTCCTGGATGCTTGTGGCCTCTCTCAATCCTTTCTTCTAGCAGAGCAGGGCTTCTTATTCACCTGTGTATACTTGGGCTCATGGCCTGATTCTGAGGAAATGTTGATACTTGGGAAATGTTTACTTGCTTAAATAAATGAATGAGCTAAACAGTTCTCGCCGGAACCATTTCTCCATCTATAAAATGAGAAATTGATGAAATACAAAAGCGAACTTCTCCCAATAAGCTGAGAAGTCACCTCCTCCAGGAAGCCTTCCTAGATCCCCTCCCTCTTCCAGACCGGATCAGGAGATTCTTCTGGACTCTCACAGAGCCAAGTTGTATTCCTACCCCTGCAGTGATCATACTGTATAGTATTTATCTGATTCTGTGTGTCCTTCACATGAATATTCAAACTCTCTGCAGTAAGGCCCATGTCTGTTTTGCTCATCTCTGTACTACCAGTGTCTAACGAATGAATGCATTTATTAGTGCTGGTCTGAGGTTCAAAACTGAATCATGCTGGTGTTGGCTGAAGCTGGGTAAGGGTTTGAAGCAGCAGAAATGGGCCAGGGATCAGAACCAGGAAATCCTTGTGCAGCAGAGATGAGTTAAAAGGCTTGACTTCTAGAGCAAGGAGAAAACAATCCTGCTGTGACCTCTGCAGGAAATTCAAGCCTCCTCCTGCCCAGGGCAGGGATGCCGAGAGGAGAACAGCCAGACTCTGCAGGGCATATGGTTTGGTGCGGGGGAGCAGCACGGGGAGCCAGCAATCTGCCCGCATCTGTTTGAGGCTGAGGATGGGGTGGGACGCTTGTGGCACATGGATGTGGTCAGGTCCCAGCTCTTCTACTTTTTAGCTGCCATTCAGCCTCACTGAGCCTCATTCTCCACGTCTGTGAAATGGGTAGGGAATATAATTATACCTGCTTCTAAACATTTATTATGAAGGCAGAGGGACATATGAGGTCAAACTGCCTGCTATTGCATAGCTGCTCAGAAATATTTTAAACTCCCTGACATCTTTTCCCTTTTCTCCCAAATGTTTTACACCCTAATTAGAGCTCCACTGGTGAGTTCCTAATAATAATATTAGCTATTCCT
>NW_011888804.1:9198467-9201620 GCF_000151845.1 Pteropus vampyrus
TCGGAAACTGAGGCTCAGAGGGAAATAAAGGTAAAGCTACTACTACTGGAAAGGCATTTAACTGACACAAGAACCTGGTCTTAGTTGATGAAGTGGCTAACTACCCCCACAGCATTTTGTTGCCTAAAAATCAGAATAAAAGCACAAGTCCTAACTAGTTGAGGAGGGGCTGCCTTGGGGCCAGAATTAAGAGGTAAGGAACAGAGACTAAGATGTGACTGTCTGATTCATCTCTAGATCCTGGTACACAGTAGGACCTCAGAAAATATGTGGTGCTTGGTTGAAGAAAAGAGGAATGAATGAACAAATAAATGAATGAAGTGAGAAACTTGGAGCAAGGCCCTTTCTCTCTCTGGACTCAGTTTCCCCAGCTTTAAGTACTTGAAAGCTAAGGTTCTCCTCCTTAGGAAAATGGACAGATATACATAATTTTGAACTCTATTTCCAGATGTTTGTAGACTACCCTTTTGAAGGCCTACCGTAGATTCCTCAGCAGAATGTCATCAATCTATGGAGCCCTGAGTGATTCCCCGAATTCAAGGATCCGACGTCCCTTCTAGCTCTGAAGTTAATAATTGTAAGGCTAATAACGATAAAAATAGAATTCAGAAGTTTTTGGACATTGACTCTGGACCAGGCACTATGCTCAGAGCTTTACCTCATTTAATCTTATTGCAGCTCTACAATGCAGTCATTATTATCATCTCTATTTTGTGAATGAAGACGCTGAGGCTTAGAGGGACCAATCAACTTGCTCAGGTCGCACAGCCGAAAAGTAGGGTCCTTGGTTTCCAAACAGAGCCCTGTGAATACCAGGGTTTTGACGATCTCCCACTTTTATTCCAGGAGAGTGTAAACACATGACTTTCATGTGGTTCTTTCAGGGCCAAACTCAAGTTGCTGTGTTTGAAGAATGTATTATAATGCTGGCAAGCATTCATTCATTCAAGCATTCATTCAACGGTCATGTATGAACACCTCTTATGTGCCAGGCACAGACTGGCTAATGAGGTCTCACGGTGATCATGCTCCCTGCCTTCAAGCAGCCTCGTTTATTGCATGGTTCCTCTGATGATGCCTCCTGCACCGGATTCACGGTGCGAAATGTTACAATGCGGATTCTCAGGCTCTACTTCAGATCTCTGAATCAGACTCTCTGAGGTTGAAGCCCCAGAATCTTCCCTTTACAAGCTTCCCAGGTGACTTCTAGACACTGAAGCATAGAAACCCATGGATGGAAGATGAGGTGACCTAGACAAGCAAACAAGCAATTATTACACAGAGAAAAGTTTTATACAGATTATGGGGGTTGCCAGGGAAGTCTTCTTGGAAGAGGTGACCTTTAAGATGAGACCAGAAAGGTGAGGAGGAGTAAACAGGCCAAGAAGGGGAAGAAACACAGCCAGGATGAAGCCAGTCTCTGCCCTTAGGGATTTCACAGTAGGGGGAATGAGGGGAGGTTGAGAGTAGAGCGGGAGAGCAGCATAGCAGAGTGGTGCGCCCAGGGCGCTATGGGAATGTGAAGAGGTGCCTGACACAGCCTGAGGAATCAGGGGCGAATCTTGAGTTTTCCTGCACTTTCTTATATATAAGCTTCTGCTTCATTTCGTCTTGAGTGAAGAGAATGGGTGTGGAAGGGACTCAGGGCCGGCCAGGAGGTGTAGTCTCCCAGGACATTAGAGGTCTCTTATCAGCCAACTAAGGGTGGGCGGAAGCCAAATCATTCTCTAATCTGGATGCTGTTTTCACTTCCATTGTCAATGCTAAGCTTTTGTTTGAACTAAGTCCTTCTATCTAGAGTTCTTAGTGCCAGCAGTAAATGGTGACATTTGAATAAGTGGAAGAGAATTCCTTTGTAATGGGACCCGCAAAACACCTGCTTCTTAGATCCACCCTATCACAGAGGAAGCAGGAGCTCTTCCCTTTTGGAATAACCCTCATGGCCACCACTGGTGACTCACACTTAGGTGGTAGTAGGAACCCGGCTAACTCGATTTCAAATCTTTTCCCAGTCACTTTCTGTCCTTGGGCATATGTTACCCTTCCAATGCCTCGATTTTCTCCTCTGGCAAAAAAGGCTATTGAGGGTACCTACTATCCCCAAACAGTTGATTGAGAATGGAATGAAATGCTTATAAGAGTGCTTGAGACATAGCAGGAACTCAGAAAATGTTGAGTATTATTCAAGCTCCAGGAAGAAAGTAAAGTGTCGAAGATACAACAACAAAAGACAAGTTAAATGTCCCTCATGGAATTTATACTGTAATGAGAGAGATGAACAATAGAGTAAACTAAAAAGAAACAACACAGATTATGATTTGTGCTACTAAAAAAATATGATACTTGCTATGAAGAAAGAGTCTCCTTTAGAGAGAGTGGCTAAGGAAAGCCTCTCTGAGAAAATCGAAATTTAAGGGGAGGCGCATCACAGGATAAGCAGGGGGAAGAAGTTTCCAGGCAGAGGGCACAGCAGTTGTAAAAGCCCTGGGGTAGAAATGAGGTTGGCTTGCTCAAGAAACAGAAAGCCAGTGTAGCTGGAATGTGGTCCCCTCCCTACTGTCGCCATTCTACAGTTGAAGAAAGGAGGCAAATGACTTGCCCAAGGGCATGCAGGGAGTGATAAAAGCAAGTTTTGAACCTTGGCTCAGACTGACCAGGAATTTTATCTAGTGTCTTAATTTCACCATTTAGCAGCAGGGTTCAAGTTCATTCAATGTTCGCACACTTGAGTGGAGACCTAGCGTCTGATTTAAGCCTGAGAATAGCCTCCGTCCCTGGCGCAGTTTTAATAGGCCTCCCCTCCACCGGAGTCATTTGTGCCACCTTCAACACGGATAATATATAATGTCAGGATCAATGCTATGTGTGTAACTGAGGGATGGGGGCTAGAAAGTAAGGAGAGAAACTGACCATTCAAGGTCAGGCTCACAAGCTGGCCAGGCTGCCTTTTGTTCCTCCCTTGAAAAGTCTAAATGAAAACAAGGTTGCAGGTGTCATTTAAATCAGCACTAGCTGTAAAGGGCGGGCCCATGAAAGACTTTGACCTTCTAATTTATTTCTGTCTGAAGTTTTTACAACAAGCATATTTTCTTTTGGCATCAGAACAACAGCAGCAAGATAACAATAAAAAATCTTTAAAGTAAAAAAAAAAAA
>NW_011888804.1:9201670-9278555 GCF_000151845.1 Pteropus vampyrus
TCCATTGTCAATGCTAAGCTTTTGTTTGAACTAAGTCCTTCTATCTAGAGTTCTTAGTGCCAGCAGTAAATGGTGACATTTGAATAAGTGGAAGAGAATTCCTTTGTAATGGGACCCGCAAAACACCTGCTTCTTAGATCCACCCTATCACAGAGGAAGCAGGAGCTCTTCCCTTTTGAAATAACCCTCATGGCCACCACTGGTGACTCACACTTAGGTGGTAGTAGGAACCCGGCTAACTCGATTTCAAATCTTTTCCCAGTCACTTTCTGTCCTTGGGCACATGTTACCCTTCCAATGCCTCGATTTTCTCCTCTGGCAAAAAAGGCTATTGAGGGTACCTACTATCCCCAAACAGTTGATTGAGAATGGAATGAAATGCTTATAAGAGTGCTTGAGACATAGCAGGAACTCAGAAAATGTTGAGTATTATTCAAGCTCCAGGAAGAAAGTAAAGTGTCGAAGATACAACAACAAAAGACAAGTTAAATGTCCCTCATGGAATTTATACTGTAATGAGAGAGATGAACAATAGAGTAAACTAAAAAGAAACAACACAGATTATGATTTGTGCTACTAAAAAAATATGATACTTGCTATGAAGAAAGAGTCTCCTTTAGAGAGAGTGGCTAAGGAAAGCCTCTCTGAGAAAATCGAAATTTAAGGGGAGGCGCATCACAGGATAAGCAGGGGGAAGAAGTTTCCAGGCAGAGGGCACAGCAGTTGTAAAAGCCCTGGGGTAGAAATGAGGTTGGCTTGCTCAAGAAACAGAAAGCCAGTGTAGCTGGAATGTGGTCCCCTCCCTACTGTCGCCATTCTACAGTTGAAGAAAGGAGGCAAATGACTTGCCCAAGGGCATGCAGGGAGTGATAAAAGCAAGTTTTGAACCTTGGCTCAGACTGACCAGGAATTTTATCTAGTGTCTTAATTTCACCATTTAGCAGCAGGGTTCAAGTTCATTCAATGTTCGCACACTTGAGTGGAGACCTAGCGTCTGATTTAAGCCTGAGAATAGCCTCCGTCGCTGGCGCAGTTTTAATAGGCCTCCCCTCCACCGGAGTCATTTGTGCCACCTTCAACACGGATAATATATAATGTCAGGATCAATGCTATGTGTGTAACTGAGGGATGGGGGCTAGAAAGTAAGGAGAGAAACTGACCATTCAAGGTCAGGCTCACAAGCTGGCCAGGCTGCCTTTTGTTCCTCCCTTGAAAAGTCTAAATGAAAACAAGGTTGCAGGTGTCATTTAAATCAGCACTAGCTGTAAAGGGCGGGCCCATGAAAGACTTTGACCTTCTAATTTATTTCTGTCTGAAGTTTTTACAACAAGCATATTTTCTTTTGGCATCAGAACAACAGCAGCAAGATAACAATAAAAAATCTTTAAAGTAAAAAAAAAAAACAAAAAACTTTTTTTTAGAACAATTAGTATTTATTACTGTGCAGCCTTCCAAGAGAAATGCAGACATAGGGGTATGGTGATTGCCTGGGTGGGGTTCAGGGTATAACCATGGAGCATATGAAATTGTTAGATAAAAACAGAAGACATGATATTATATTGCATGGTAGAGTCCAAAAGTTGTGTCAAAACTTAAAAAAGCAGAATCGCCTCACTTAAAAAATCTTAAATACCTGTTTTGTGTCAGGCACTGTGTTTACCATTGGGATATAGGAGTAAGCAAGACACACAAGGTCCCTGTTCTCACAGAGCTCCCAGGCTGCTTAAAAGTTAATGAAATGAGGAGTGGGAAGAGTACTCCTCGCAGAGGGAACAGCATGAGCAAAGGCCCTGTGGTTCGAAGGGGCTTGGCATATTTCAGAAACAGAAAAAAGCCTACCTCAAAGGTGTCTTTAGTAAAAATGGTGGGGATAGGCAGTGATTATATCCTTTAAGACCTTGGAGGTCAGAGCAGGGAGTCTGGGTTTTATTCGAAGGGTTGTGAAGAGGAGTGGTGGCACTGTCAGATTTGAATTTTAGAAAGATCACTCTCGCTGCTGCGTGGAGAATAGACTGGAGAGGGCGAAGCTATAAAGGGAGAGACCAGCCCAGAGGCTCCTGCAATCATCCAGAAGAGAGAGAACAGTGGCCATGACTTAGCAAAGATGGAGAAGATTAGAGAGACATTTCTTTCTCTCTCTCTTTTTTTTTTTTTTTAGGCCAGGCAACCCTTGGTTGACCTGCTTAGCTTCCGAGATCAGATGGCATCGGGCTTGTTCAGGGTAGCATGGCCATAGACTAGAGAGACATTTCTAAGGTAAAATCCACTTGGTGGTTGGCTGACTGTGAGAACGAAAGAGGAGACAATGAGAAAGACTGACTTTTAGTTTGTTAGCTTGGGGACTGGGTGGATGGTGGCACCATTACATGGCCACCTACCCAATGACAAGAGATGCCTGAAATTAACAATCGAGTAGGACAGCCAGGCATGGAGACAACCATCCATCACACACAGTACAATGAAATGTGCTAAAACAGAGATGTTAGCAGGGCTTCAGGAGGGCAGAGAGGGAGGTGGTAAGTTTCTGGCTGGGGAGTCTCAAAGAGTAAAGCGATCACAATAGATGGAGCAGTTGGAGAGAAGCTGAAGACAGGGAGCTTGGCGAAGACCTATGTGGTTGACCCATAAAGTGGGCGGAGGTGCCTCTGGGAAGCCCTACATGCCAATCTGAGTCAGTTCTAGAAGAAGAGAACTTGGTCCTTCCTATATTTTAGAAAATCAGTGGTGAGTATGTGAGAGGCAGTAAAAGAGGCTCTCGTCTCTGCACCGAATATCTCTAGAAAAATCATCAGAAAGCTCTAGTACGGTATTCTCCTTTGGAGTGAAACTGGGTGGTCGGAGGACAGGAACGGTGAGGCTTTTTCTTTTTTTTTTTTTCAGGGGTGGGGGTAAAGGTAAACCACATGGATGCATTACCTATTCAATACTTAAATAATTATTAAGAAAAAAACACATACTGATTGAAAGCAAAGACTTTGGGACCATTCAAGGTGCATTGGAATCTTCTTGGCTCTGTCAAGCTCGTCTCTGGGTCAGTTTTGCTTCTCTGAGGTTCAGCTTCCTCATCTGTAAAACGAGATAACTTTATGCATTGTTGGAAGGTTTAAATGAGATACGTCGAATGCCAGCACTGCAGTAAGGATAAGCTAAATAGGTGCTATTGGTATTAATAATTAATAATGGTCAGTTAGATGGGCACATACTCCCTCCAAGGAGATCCCAGCTTGACACACAGGATTTGAAATCAGACATAACTGAGGTCTGTCTCTCTAAGCGCACATTGCCTCTGTAAGCCACAAAGTCCTTGCTCTGCAAAATGGGAACGCTAACCCACCTCCCAAAATCAAAGGGCTTCCAGGTGGGAGCAGTTAGTGAACTGACAAGTGTAGTGCCCTTTGAGTTCTGTTATGAAGAGAAATATTTTCAGGATGGCCTTTCTTTCTTTATCAGTCTCCCAGGCCCAGGGGGCTTTCCGTTTCTCCTCTCTGCTCTCCACTGGGTGAGGGAGGATGGGGGTGGGCATTTTCTAGAAAGAGAAGTTTTCTCGTTCCAATCCGAGGAAGATGCAGAAGAGGTCTCAGAAGCTAGGCCTTAAGAAGGAGTCCCTGAAGTCCAGCTTGGCTCCTTCTAACCATTCTCGTAAGTTCCACCTCCCTTCCTCCCTCAAGGATCCTGAGCCACGTTGAAGGTCGCAGGCACGGCTCATCTCTAGCTAGACTCTTGGGCGGCGCCCGCATATGCGGAGCCTGCCACCCACAGGGATAGAGCGGTACTGCAAGCGCGGGTGCCAGAGAAGCCCCTATCAAGTCACCTTTCTGTCAATGTTCACTCAGCGCCTTTTCTGCGCCAGGAGGAAGGGGTCCCTCCCTGCCCTGATGAGGCTTATAGTCTAACAGGATGAATACTAGCAACGAAAGTGCTGGTAGCAACTTCATAATCTGCTTTTTGATGAAAGCCTTTATTCTTTTACACAAGTAATATATATTCACTGTAGAAATTTAAAAAATTAAAACCCAGACATAATTTCTATTAACATGTGCATATAGCCTTTCCTATGCATTTTACAAAAATGGAAACATACATTGCATAATATTTTGTAGCCTGCTTTGTTGTGTTTAACAGCTTTCTTGAGATACATTTCTCATCCTATACAACAGCTTTGTTTTTAACTTAATGTAACAGTAGGTGATAGATAATAATGATATGAATTGCTGCTATTTGTTGAGCAAGCTGCTAAGTGTTTTTATATACACCATCACATTCAATCTTTTCAACAACCTTATTACGTATGATTTCCCCATTGTCTGTCAGTGGAGCAAATGTATAATGGCCATTGCAAGGAGAAGGTATCTTCATATCAAAGAACAATGCAATTTCATAGAATATAACAAGAATTTATTATACAGTAATTTACTTACATGGATGTAGGACTGGAGTAGACAGACAACGCAGCAATTCTGCACAAATTATTCTCTGCTACCAGACCCTTGTTAAAGTAGTTTTTAAAGAGTATAATTTAGGTACTAATGATTGACAAGACAAAGGACAAAGAATTCAATACGTACCAGGGGCCATACTTCTGGTGTTCTTGTGATGAATGATTGTTTATAATCAATACCATCACCAGTTTGATACTTATCTCAATTGTCATGCCATTCTGGTCATTACCAACAAAAATATTTATGGCTACATTTTATGGAACACAGATAATCATCAACTAGAAGGCTTGGATATGTTTGCTAAGGACAGTGAGGTTGGTCAGAGGTCACAGCATGAAAACTTAAAGATAGAAGAAATCTGGGAACACAGAGATGGAGTTAGTTTTGTTCACATCTATATCTATACACCCATTCAGCAGATGAAGAAACTGAGGCACAGAAAGGCAAGTAATTCATTCAGCAAAACTAGCAGAGCTAGGATTTAATCCAGCTTTGTCTGAGAACATGAGTTCTCAATCATTTTGTTATGCCTGCTCTGTACCAGGACGCATGAGAATTCAGAGGAATCTGAAAAACGAGGTTGGCAGAGGGAATCTCCTGGAGCTCAGAGTAGAAATTTTAAAAATGGAATAGTCTTCATACAAGGTACAATGAGCTTCAATATCACTGGGGACTCAGAGGCCAGGGGGCACGGTGTAACCAGAAAAGGCTGCCTGTAGGAGGTGAAGAGTGAGTGGGCTGTATGCAGGCCGAGATGGACAGCAGGGTGGGAAGGACATATCCATCCAAGAGGGACCAGCCTGAGCAAAGTCTCAGGTGCAGGCGAGTGTATGAGCATAAACAGGGAAAAATAATTGAGCACCAAGTTCTATGGAGTTAGAAAGATACAGATAATGCCTGGGATCTGCCCTCCAAAAACTGACAATCTAGCTAGGTGGAAAGTTTGGGATGGGGACTGTAGAAATAAGTAATAGCTACACTTCACTATGTAATTGTCACATGCCAGGTTTATGCTCACAACATCCCTGGCAGATTGGCAGTTATGAGTCCCATTTATAAATGAAGAAAGGAAGCCTCAGAGAATGGCTTGGTCTAGGTTCTCCAGGTATGGAGGGCTAGGACCAAGAGACTCAACCCACAAGGCTCCGCATCCAAATCCAGTTCTCTAACCTGCACAGCTACACTATTCTGCCTGCACCGAAAGCCCCCTCCCCACCCCCAAAGAAATGGACTCTCACATCCAGCCCCCTATGCAAGCCTCTCGGTGTGCCTCAGTCAGAGATATTTCTGAATTGCAAAGCCGATCACCTCTCTCTTTGCTTAAAACCAAGGCTTCTCGGACCCTGTGGATAAAATGCTAACTCAGCATGGCCCACGGGGCCCTTTAAGTTCTTGCTCCCTCCTTCCCCTCTCACCTCCAGGTTTAAGGCTCTGTTTGGAATTCTGGATGCAGTGCCCATACCTTTTCTCTGTGGTGATGTCTGACTGGAAACCTCTTCTCCTCTCCCTCCCAACACAAACTTGTCCCTGACTCACTCATATTTATACGGGGGGAAGGGACTATGATTTAAATATCACCTCCTATAGGAGCCTTCCCTGACTGCCCCTCCAAAGTCCCGTCAAATACCCCTCTGCTTTGCTTCCGTAGGCCTTGTACCTCCTCCCCTGATCATGGCAATAATAATCATTAACCATTACTGAGCACTCACTTTGTGCCAGTCACTCTGCTAAGATCCCTTGAAATATCAAAGCAGTAATGCACAGTGGTTCAATGTGAAAGCTATGAGGCCAGACTTTCTGGATTTGAATCCTGGCTCCATCACTTAAAGGGCTGTGAAACTTAGGCAAATGATGTAACCTCTCTTTGTGCTTCAGTTTCCTCATCTGTAAAATGGGGATAAGAAAAGTATCTATCTCATAGGAGTGTTGTAATAACCAAATTAATACGTGAGTAGGCTCAGTACATACTAAGTGCTTAATAAATGTTAGCTAATATCTATTATCCTGTTAAGCCCTTATAATAACTTCAATTCACAGGTGAGATTCTATGAAGTGAGTTGACTTGCCCATGATTACATAACTAAGTAGCAGACCTGGGACTTGAACTAGATGCCAAGGTCCATGCTGTACTGCCTCTATTGTAGAACTCATCGCACTGGTTGTAATAGCTGTTTACTTGTTGGTCTCTCCCTCTAGGCTGAGTGTTCCATAAAGGTCACTGTTGTCTTGTTGCCCCAGCCCAATGACACATTTGGGACCCTAATTAAATGAATTAATGATGCTGAGCAGAGAGTTGTGGTGGTCACAACACCCTGGCTTCTCCTGTAGCCTGCATGGAAAAATACATCCAAGGACTAGGCTCTTGAGTGGCAAATATTTACTGGTTCAGGAATTGGAGAAACTACAGTATAAGTAGCAGGCAGGATGCCTTAGATAAGCTTTTCCCTAAGCAAGCCCTGTCCTTGGCTAGACAGCCTCCCCCAGTCTCTCTCCGATGCCTCCCCCATCGGCAGCTGTCCCTAGTATTGAGGTGCCCACCCTCTAGCTCCCTGTTTTAAGGAAACAGAGCATAAGAGAGAGCCTTAGTGGCTTCAGCACAAATGTAAATATAACCAGCTGCCAGAGAAGATGACGTCAAATCCAGAGCTGGCTGGTCATGGCCTTGGGGCAGCTCCCTGAACAGAAAGACCTGATACCCTGGGAGTCAGTAAGGGAGGGGCAGCGCAAGCTGGGAACTGCCAACTCAGTATCCTGAAGATATGTTTGATGGTTCGGTCCATTCTCAAGGACTCTATGACTTGAAATATTTTTCTTTCATACCCAATGAAGTCAGAAATTAAATTGTTGTTCCTTTTCTTGCTGATACTTATTCAGAGCATTTGATCAGCATGAGCTTGATGGGGTGACCTCTTGGAGTTGGTATAGTGTTCTATCTAAAGCAAAGTCTGTGTGGCTTTGAGGTTCAAAGAATTAGCTTGAGTCTCAGAATGCCTGGGTCCACCACTTGCCTAAAGCTTTGTTACTTTAGGCACTTTCCTGCACACCTCAGAGTCTCAGTTTCCTCACTTGAAAATTGGGGAGAATAGTATCTAGCTCACAAGATTTTGGTTGGGATTAATGTATTTTCAGTGAGTGTCTATCATGTGCCAAGTGCTGGGATGCTGGGATCACACCAGTGAACAAAACATAGTCCCTGCCCCATGGTGTTTGGTAAAGGAAGGCAGACAATAAATTGATAAATATTTAATATGGAAGATGGTAGTAGGTGCTATGAAGATAGATAGGCACAGTAAAGAAGATAAAGTGTCAGAATGGGAAGGAGTTATTTTACTTCAGGGCAGTCTGGGAAGGCCTTTCTGATAAGATGACTTCTGAGCAGACCTCTGATTGAATCGAGGAAGCAGTTCATTGGACTATGCAGGAAAACTCTTCCAGACAGAGAAATGAGCATGTGCAAACATCCTGAGGCAGGGGTGTGCCTGGAATGTTTAAGGAAAGGCAAGAAGGCCAAGATAACTGAAGTGACAGGGCAGGTAAAAGAGATGATGTCCAAGAGGTGGCTGGGGGCAAGGTGTGTAGGACCTGGTAGCCCACGGTAAGGACTTTGGCATTTACTCTGAGGGAGGTGGGAGCCATTGGAAGATTTTGAGCAGATGAGGAAGACAATTCGACAGGTTTTAAAAAATTCCTCTGGCTGCCTTGTAGAGAATAGACTGTAAGGAAACAGGGTAGCATGGAGACCAGTTAGGAGGCTCTTGCAATTGTCCAGATGAGAGAGAGATAACACCTTTGATTAAATAAGAAGAGGTCAGATTCTGGATATGCCTGTAGGAAGAGCTGGCAAGATTGGTTGGTTGATAGATTGGGTATAAAATGCGTGAGAGGAAGAGAGAGAGAGGAGAGAGAGAGGTGGGGGGGGGAGAGAGAGAGAGAGAGAGAGAGAGAGAGAGAGAAGAGAGAGGAGAGAGAGAGAGAGTCAGAGATGACCAAAGTGTTTAACTTGAGGAATGGAGTGGCCATTTACTGAAGTGGGGAAGATAATTTATGTAAAGTACTTAGCATAGATTTGGACACAAAATAAGTGTTCAGTAAGTATCAGTTATTCTTTGTATTGATGACTTTGGTTTCCTGGGTTTTCTAAACTCGGTTACTCAAGGCTTTGCAAATGTTGAGCATAGCTTGCAATAACACCATAGACATCATGCCTGAGCATGTATTGTGTGCCAAGCACATGATAGAATCTTTACTGAGCAGTACTGCCCTGCATGATGTTAAAAAGCCCTATGAGAAAACGAATATTGGTTGCATTTTTAACATATTCCAGACATTGAGCATTTTTCATTTAATCCTTTCTCCAGCACTAGAATGTAAGCTGCATGAGAGAGATCTTATAGCTCTTGTGTACTACTGCACAAGCCTGGCACATAGTAGACACATTAGTTAATATTCCTTAAACAAACCTTCATTATTATAGATGGAGGTTGAATAAACTTTCCAAGGTAGAGCTTGGTTTTAATAAATATTTGTTGAATAATAAATATTTGTTGGACAAAAATGCAGGTCACAAAGAGGTCAAATATACAGTGACAGAGGAAGATTTGACTTTGGGTGGTGAACTCACAATGCAATATACAGATGATGTATTATTGAATTGTGCACTTGAAAACTTATATAATTTTATTAACTAATGTCACCCCAATAAACTTACTCTAAAAAAAAAAATGCATGTTACATTCTCATTTTAGAGAAGAGGAAACGGCTGGTGGCGGACCACAGATCTGAACCCAGGATTTTCTGATCCTTGAGCTGGAGCCTTTCCGTGGGGCCTCATACACCCTCTGGCTGTGTTTGAGGATGCCTAGGGATTTGATGACCCTAATTATACCACAACGTTAAAACTCAGGCTACTCAGAGAGCTAGATCAGATTGTGAAGCTCTAGTCATATAATCCTAAATTTTTGTCTTCATGGAACTGCATGACCTTGAAGTATTCATTTTATCTAACTTGCCCAAGGTCACACAGGCTGTAAGGAGAGGAAACAAGATGTGAACCCAGTCTTCCCACACCAGTGTCCCTATTTGCTCTCTTCTCGGGGATTCTTGGCCTGACGCAAAAGGACTCTTAGCAGCTCTCAGGCCTCAGGAAGTACTTTATGGTACCTTCATCCCCCAACATTGTCTATTAAACTTGTGTGCTGAGAAGCAGGTGCATTTTGGGGGAGGAAAGAGTTAATAGCTTTTATTATATTCTTAAAGGAGCCTATGATTAAAAAGTTTACTTTTATCTTATGTATTTATTTTTTTAACTTTTATTTTTAAAAGTTTTTAGATGAGTAGAAGAAGAAATGAGGGGTGTGTGTGTAGGGGGGGGGAGAATCATAGCAGATGCCGATTTTTGTTTCTCATCATTCATTCATTCATTCATTCATTCAGAAAATCTGTGTTGAGCATCTGCTATGTGCCAGGCATCATTCCAGAGTCTGGGGATGCTGCAGTGGGGGCACTCTTGGCATCAGAGTTTACAGTCTATTAGGAGAGACAGACAAAATAATACTAATGCCGACGATTATTATGCCAAGTGCTATGAAAACATAACGCGAAGTCAGGGGATGCGGGGGAGTGGCATTTTAGACAGGGTGGTTGGTGTTCGGAACCTCCCCTTGCCGTCCACGGACTCCAACGAAGGGAGCGATTCCCAATGCCAGGGTTCACTCCACAGGACTTTCTTTTGCGCTGAGCCTCACCAGAGTGGAAACGACAGGAAGAGGGGTGTGCACAAGGGAGGTACAGAGCGCATGCTCTCTCCAGCTCCGTGGTTCCGAGCTTTTTGACAAGGACAAGGTCGGTCCGGAGGAGAGTGCGCAGGCTCCTTGGGTTGAAAGGCGCCGCCCAATAGGAACTTCCTTTGAGGTTGTGGTCCCGCCTCCACAGCCCATCTTCCTGCTTTCGCTTCCGGCGCTGCGGGGGTCCTGGTTAAAAAATAAAAAAAAAAAATGGCGGCGGCAGCGGCGGGGTCCCGGGTTTCTGGGCTGCTAGGTCGGTTCCGGCCACGGCTGGCGCGGCCCATGTCGAGTGGCGCCCATGGCGAGGAGGGCTCAGGTACTGGGGCTGCGGTCGGCGGGGCGGGCCTCTGCCCGACTCCAGAGAGGCGACGCGGGACTGTGACCTTGGCTTGAGGCCTTAGGGGAGGGGGATGAGACTTCGGCGTGCCCCGCCAGGTCTGAGCCGTCCTACCCCTCCGCAGCTCGCATGTGGAAGACCCTCACCTACTTCGTCGCGCTCCCCGGGGTGGGAGTGAGCATGCTGAACGTCTTCCTGAAGTCGCATCACGGGGAGCACGAGAGACCCGAGTTCATCGCCTACCCCCATCTCCGCATCAGGTCCAAGGTACGCCCTTGCAGTCTCTTGGAGTGTCAGTTCTCTTTTCATTCCAAATGCCCTTGTCCAGGTTTTTCATTCTCTAAAAGCGTGGATGCCGGGCGTATACAGTTTTTCATTTAACATCACCAGTTTTTATTTTCTCCGGCTTTACGGAAGGGAAGCCGAGATGGTGGGGGGAGGGCGCGGGGAAGGTCACGTCTCAGTTTCAAAAATACACAGTAAGTGCCCTTTAGTTTTCCTTTCCTATGATTCATCGCACCTTTTGTCTGATCCTGAAACGGTTGTCGGTTGTATAAAACTTGGAGGTTTGGGAAACTTTTAGATTGACAGAGTTGGAAGGTGATTCACCTTTATGGGACCTGGGCATCTGTCAGGTTTGAGCTGCATAACGAAGAAACTGGCAGCTTCTATTCCCCACCTCAATGCTAGTTATCTTCTCAACTATTTCCTCTTCTGGCTGTTGATGTAGATATACTATAATCATGTTTTCAATTGTTTGCTGTGAGTACTCTTAAAAAGAGCTTCTTGTGGTTCTTTAATAATTGTTACATCATTTAGCCCAGGTTGGAGTGGCCTCATAGACATTTAAGCTAGATTCTCAGATTCAGAAAGAATTTTTGAGTTTTTGAGCCCCACTCCCACCCTTGTACGGTAGAGTTAGCAGCCATACAGCAAGGCTTTTCAATCTCAGTACTATTGATATTTGGGGCATGGATAATTGTAGGGGTGGGAGTGGGGGAAGGCTGTTTTGTGAGTTGTAGACCGTTTAGCAGCATCCTTGACCTCTACTCACTAGATGCCAGTAGTACCCCATTCTCCCCCAGATGTCTCCAGATATTGCCTGCCCAGTGTCCCTGAAGTAGCAGAATTATCCTGGGTTGGAAATCACTGCCCTAGAGCAATGCTTTTCAAAGGTAGTATGCAGAGTAATTGAGAGTAGATTGCGTTTTGAATCCAGAAATTTGTTCCAGGTCTGGAATGGAGCCCAGGAATCTATATTTAAATGAGCATCTTCTCCCCCATACCCAGCTCTGCCATTCTGATCCTGGTAATTGAGGATTACACTTTCATAAACACAACACTGATATACTGGGCAAGGCTTATGAGTAATGAACGTGAGCTTTCTTTTCCCTTTGTCTGTTTAAGGGCTCTCCTGGAAGTTTTAAGATCTTAAATTATGGGAAGGCCAAAATATGCCAATAGTTACAGGACTAATTTCCATTTTGTTTTTATGTATTATCTGTCAGCCTTTTTTTTTTTTTTTTTAGTTTTTTTTTATTTATTTATTATGTATGGTGACATTAGTTAACAAAATCCAGTAAGTTTCAGGTGTACAATTTAGCAGTACACACACATTGTGTGTTCACCACCCATAGTTAGATTTCTTTCACCACATATTTGACCCCTTTTACCCCATCTGCTTCCCCCCTTCCCCCCTCTGGTAACCACTTATCTATTGTCCATGTCCAACAACCTACCTATTTTAAGCAGTTCATGG
Source organism: Pteropus vampyrus (assembly GCF_000151845.1). Taxonomy (NCBI): domain Eukaryota; kingdom Metazoa; phylum Chordata; class Mammalia; order Chiroptera; family Pteropodidae; genus Pteropus; species Pteropus vampyrus. Next base: position 9,213,989 of record NW_011888804.1, read on the forward strand.
CAGTGTTGTTTCTGAACTGTTTTCTGGAATATCCTAATTCACATTTTCACTCCACAGCGTTTTCCTTGGGGAGATGGTGACCATACTCTATTCCATAATCCTCAAGTGAATCCACTTCCGACTGGCTATGAGGATGAATGAAGAGAACCTGGACCACTACCCAGTGGGGACCACAGCACTGGTTTGGACCATTATACTCTGCACACGGACCAGAAAAGTGTATGGGACCTTAAGCTGACCTTTTCCTGTATCAAATGATGACCAGTATACTTATCTTCCATCCTTTTGCTTATGGCAAGAGATGGCTTAAATAAATAACTTAGATTGGTCATGAGCTGAGAGTTGCATTCTTTGGTGTTTTTCTCTCAGAAATTAGCATTAATATTATTTCTGTTTTTAGGTCCAGTTCAGGCCTTTGAATAACAGTGTTTATAACAGGCCTTATCCTTGGTTTCTTATGCCTGGTGTGTGTAAAGCAAAGAGGGTAGAGCTAGTTAAGTATCAAGGGTTCTGACAAACTTTGAATGGCAGAGACATTGACCAGCAGAATGGCCACAGTTTACACTTGAAAGAGGTATCTGTGATTCTCTGGAGGAAGTGCTTCCTCTGTGTCCTCGCTTTCTCCTATCCCACCACCAGCATTTTTTATAGTCATGTCATTTTCTCTGAAGGTGGGTGTCAAGTTCTTACATTGGGGTCATTTCTCAGCATCCTGAACGATGGGTCAGAAACCCTTGGAGAAATAAAGGCAGTGTCTTTGAAGTAGCTGAAATAGTTGGAGGATGAAGTCAAAATAGCATAAGGAACAATTAGAAAAATTATTCTCAGTAGCAATTACAATACAAAAACATGGTTGGCTTGGACCTGGTTTAATTCTCAAGGCTCAACCAGACAGTTTTGTGGTAAGTCAAGAAGCTACAAAGTTTTGGTATAAGCACATGTAGTAAACTCGTACTGCAAAAGTCAGGCATATAGAAACACAGGGTGTGAAAACCATTTACAGTAAGGAAAAAAGGATCCTGGTAGCTTTGCCATTTTGTGATCTAACCACAGCCTGCACTACCCTAGAGCTTTTGTGCCTGTGGCCAGTCCGAGTTCAGCCTTGCTACCTGGCTTCCTTCAGCTGAGTTCCAAATATCTCATAATCCTTGTAGAATAGACTTTAAACAGTCAAAATGTAAATGCGGAATGTTTTGAAATGACATTAAGGACTGGTCACATTACATGTGAAGTAGTAATTGGTAAAGTGAAGAGAAGATAATAGAATTTAGGCCTTCTGTAAATCAAGTTTCACATATAGTAAATTGCACCAAATTACTCAAGATGCGCAGTTATGATAACTATATGACATTCTAGAGTATGTAAGTACTCACCTGATCCTGACTTTCTGTCATTATATAAACATTTAAAGATATTTGTGTAGCCTACTGTAGAAGTATTAGAAGCCAGTGAAGTTTCTTCTTATACCATATTGCCTTGCTTAGATAAATCTTCACTTTTTCACCTTTAAATTATAAAACAGAAAACTCTCCCCAGTATATATATAGGATATGTGGGGTAACAGGGTAATAGTTGTTCTATAAAGTAGAGTACCAGGGGCAAATAATTCTAGAAACTAAATGATACAATTTATTCTATCTTCATGATTACAGACATTACAGGACAGGGTGGGTAAACAAGGCAAATAAAGCAAGCTCTTTTGCTCCCCCCATTTAACCAGATACAGCATTTTGATGATATATAGGTTGACTTAATTCATCAACTCGGGTTGAAAGCAAGCAACAGCAAATCTTTGCAATTTAGGATCTTCTTCCATAGCGTACTCCAAGGATCTTAATTACTGAAATACACTGTAAGCTCTGAAATAGTGTTCACTCTTAACGTTCTTGAAGCTTTCACGTCTTAATCTGAGATCTGACACCTCTTGTTAAGGCAAGGAACTGTCTGTTAAAGGCTTCCTGTTAGCTAACCCAGTCCACCAGCAATCTTAACACTGAAGTTACTATTTAAAAATAAAAATATGCTCCCAAGCGTTGATTGAAACTGTTTTTCTGGGATCCCTTTTCAGAGCATTATTAGCTCTCTGAGAGAAAAGAGGTCCTAACCAATTGCTTCCATGAACAATGACCCTAGTACAGTGTACCTAATGTCCTTTGCAGCATAACTCAAGAGGTCAGGCAACCCTGATCATCCTGACAGGTTTATCAGTATTTACACACAAGTTATATTTAAAGCTGATCCCAGACGAAGTCTTGCAACCATAATCCCAAGAAATTCAGTTTTAGCACATTAAGTTCCTGCAAGATGCCAGAGCAAGTGAGAAATCATCCTAAAGAGTGATGTTCATCATCTTTTACAAGTGGAGGAGAAAATAATACAACTCTCCCCTAAACTCCTCATTAAATCGATGGCTATCTTCACAACCTTAATTGACAAAATCCAGAGTGTTCAATTTCCTGATTTGACGAGTCCATTTTCAAGGTGACTGTCAAGGTCAAGAAGAGCTTTCAGGTTTTTCTTTGCCATGGCCCATGAACTCCAGTCCTTCAATGGGAATCTCCTTCTCCTTTATTGCTTTCTGATAGGTGGAGAAAACACATTATAAAGGTCACTATGAAGCTTACTAGCTTTGTGACTTTGAGCAAGCCTCATTTTTCCAGTCTGCAAATGGGACAAAGACAGCAACAAATGTTATTACCCTAAGGATGTTTTCAATTAACTACTTGGGAGTGTCTTGCCCAGTGCTGTTCTTACATTTCAAAGCAGTTTCACATTAATTGCGCTGGAATGAAAACTTCCTAGCTGGTAGAGAAAACAGACCAACGAAGGGATTATAACAGCAGAATGAAACCCTCCAAAATACCTAAAAGGCCAGAGAGGCTAGCATCCAGCCTCACCCCAGAACAACAGTGGGAAAGTGCACCACCGCTACAACTTGATTCTAGCAAACTTGGCCTAGTCACGTCCTATTTCTGGGCATGAGTGTTCCATTTTTTAAAATAAAAGAACACCCACTTTGCAAGTTCGAGATGAACACTAAGTGAACCAAAAAAAGTGTTACTGTGCTCCCTAAAAAGTTAAACACTACAAAAATATTTGTCATTTGGAGAAACACCAGGCGGCCTTGGTGATGACTGTAGGGGACAAGAATGCCGCTTGGCCTCACTGAGGTTTTTCTTTACCCTCCCCGTCCCAACCCCCCCGCAAAATACGAGGCGTGTGTTCGGGGACACAGCAGAGAGAGTGCTGGGCCTGGGGGTAGAGGCGAGGGTCGCAGCTCACCTGAACGCACTGCTGGTAGCGCTTGAAGAGGTCAGTGCAGGGATCCCCAGAGCTGTCCCCCTTGAGGAACTTCTCGGCGAACCAGCGATTGAAGCACTGGTCATACTCACGCTTCATGTCGGTGCATCCCTCCCCTACGCTGTTCATGGCGGCGGCACTGGCGGCGCACTCTGATGTCATCACTCTTAGGCGCGTCGCTCGGCTTTATATGAGGGCTCACTACGGCGGCTGGGAAGAGGACAAATGTGGGTTCGGGCTGTGTGGCTAGGCCTGCGGGCCTCTGTGGGCGGGCGCCGGGGCTTCACCTCCCAGGCAGGTCCTCAGGTAAAGCCTGGGGGAGGAGAGCGGGGGGCGGTCTGAGCGGGTGACCCGAAACCTCCGTCTCATTCGCCCGCCCTGCCTCCCAGGGAAGTGGCCGGCTCACCGCCGAGGTTATCGAACACCTGGAGCGTCTATCGCTTGTGAGCTTCGGCAGCCAAGAGGCCGTGGAAGGTTTGGAGAAAGCCATCGCCTTTGCCGACCAGCTGCGCGCCGTGGACACGGACGGGGTGGAGCCCATGGACTCAGTACTGGAGGACAGGTAAACTCGGCTGCGGCCCCCAACCCTTGACTGGCGCCTTCGCGGCCATTTAAGATAGTGTCTCATTTCTCTGAGGGAGAGATAGCCTTAGGCGAGATGCAGGAACTTGCCCACGGTCACCCCGCGGGTGAGTGGTTTCATTCTTTCTCCTTGTTCATATTGGATCCTCTCCCGTTTAAAATCCTCAAAGCCTGCCAGTTTAACTAGGAACAAAATCCGAACTACTTGCGATTCATCACCTTCTGAGGCTCTATGTCCCAGAGCCCCTGCCCTCCCCGCCGCGGACATACTCTTCTATTCAGTCCAGCCACGTCGGCTTCCTTATTGTTTTTCCAACATGCCAAATTTGTTCCTTCTCTAGGGTCTTTGCACTTGCTTTTCTCTTTTTCTTGGACAGTCTGTCTCTTTGGCTCATCTCGGAAGGATCTCTCCAGACCACTCCCAATCCCCTCTCCCCTTCCATTCACTAACTCCTTATCCTGTTGGTTTTCTAACGATTTTATTTTTGTTGATTTGTTATGTCTCTTGTTATTAGAATGTGAGGTCATGTCTGACTTGCTTACTGTTGGATTCCTGTCTCAAAATTTTAAATGTATTTTCTGACATAGTGGTTCCCTATGGAAATATTTGTTAAAGTACATAAAGATGTATGCACTAGTGTCCAGGGTATGCAAACCTGTTCATAATACAAAAATAAAAACCACCCAGACACAACCTAAGTGTCCTTCATTGCTAAATACTTATCATATAATGGATATTCGGCAGTTGTTAAAACTAATGAAACAATTAACTATGTATGCTGGTATGGAAAGGTATGCAAGATATATTTAATAAAAAAGGAAAAGTTCAGAACATTCTGTATTATTGATGCTTTATGTGTAATCTATTTTATATATTCTGGTGTACGCATTAAGTTTTGTTTTGTTCCCTGAAAAGGCAAGAAACTTAGAAACTGTTAAGTGGGAATGCAGAGAGGAGTTCTGACTTTTCATTTTATATCAAGGGCCAAGAACACAAATACCTAAAGGGGCAGAGTAACAAAATAGTGTAGTGCAATGCAATAGGGAGGGGCGAGTCTAACAAACTAGCTGGTGAATACTAAAAGGACACAGCCTCTACTCACCTCTACCAATTGTTACTAAATCAATGCATTTTCAAATAAAATCCTTTTTTGAAAAGCAGACTTTTGCTGTTTGGGACTGCAGCTTTTTAATTAGGATGGGTATACAGCTCATAAAGATAGGGCAATCTACAACTCTGCCCTTGCCTTTCTTGATGGAATTAAAAAAAAAAAAAAAAACTAGTACAGGTGGGAGCAAAAAAGGTTAGCTGCTATTAGCGCCAATAGAGCCAGGCCTATCTGTAACCATAATCTTTGTGTAAAGTGCTTGCTAGCCTCCCATTCTCAGCTTGTCTTTGATTCCATCAGATCCTTTGTGTCATCATCTGATGCTTAAGTCTAGAGAGGTTAACCAATTTGCCCAAAGTTTCAAGCATTTAAAAACAAATCTGATGTCGTTCTCCTACCCAAACCCTTCAGGTGGCTTTCCAGTGCTCTTTAGGATAAAGACAAAAGCTTCACCATAACCTTCGGGCATCATTTAATCTAGGCCTTGCCCACCACTCCAACAGTGCTTTAACTTGCTGTAACTTTCAATTCCTGAAGGTCTCCCTTTTTTCTTAGAATTCTTAGCCCTTGCCTTTACCTGCACTTCATCCCATCCACTCTTTTCTGCCTAATTTCTTCAAATTTCAACTGCCATTTCTTCAAGAAAGTTTTCATTCTTCTCTATTGAATCGGGTTCCCTTTCAGGACCTGTGGCTCTCTCCTGGTATTTAGTAGAGCTATAATTTTACACAACTATTTGAATATTTGATTCTCTGCCCCTCTCCTCCTACTCATCCATGTTCCAGGGAGCATGTCTGTTATTGCTCATGTTCTCAGTATCTAGCACTGAGCAGATATCAAGTAAATGTTTGTTGACTGTTCTTTATTAGTATCTTTGGGAAAGTAGGGAATAGAAACACAGAGAGTCAGAATTTCCTAAGTTATACATATAGAGGATAACTAAATAAATGCAACTATTATTCAGGGAAGCGTCTGTGAAAAAGATGAGGGATCTGTATTTGGTAGCTGGAATAGTGACTTGGTATTCAGTGATTTGCAATCTTGTCATCAATTTGGAGACCAGTTCGGGTTAATGATTCCATTTTAGAGATGTGACATTTGTAGGACTTTCACATTTTGAACACACTGCCTTAACTGACATGTGAAACAGAACCCAGTTAAGACAAATGTTAAATGGTTTTAGGTGATAGCCACACTCGCTGTAAAAGCCCTGACTGGCTAATAGAAATCCCATGGCATATCAGCCTGCATCAAACTAGAAAATTAGGAGGGAAGAGATTTGTAGATGATGGAAGTAGAGTGGTGCCCAGAGAAATGACTCCTGGCAACCTGATACCAGGGAAGGAGCAGAAATTAAAGCAGCAGTAGAACTGTCCCATTGGTCAGTCCAAGAGCCGCAGAGGCGCTTCTTCCTCCATGCTGCTATACTGCTTTCCATTAAATGCTTTTTATTTGCATTTCCCACAATTATTGGTTTAAATGCCTGTCTATGAGCTTTAGAGGGCAGGGATTTCTAGTTCACAGTTGAAGCCTTTCTCAACCAAGGTTTTTCATCTGAACCAGAACAGAGAAAGATCCAAGGGACTCTTCAATTCTCCCAAGGGTAGGTCATAATTTATATTAGTCCACATATATAGAAGTTGACTTATTATCAATATGAATGTCACAGTATTTGGGCTAAATTCTCTTGTGTAACCCAGGCCAAGAAAGGTGCTGAGGCAGGCATTTAGTCAATCAGGAATTGACACACCTAAAGAGCTCATCAGTTCCTGCTGGGTGTTTCATGCATGATTCCGAGGTCAAGAAAAGTTAAGGGACTTGCCAAGTGATGGGTCTGCTTGGTGCACCACCCTCAGAGACCCTGGGTTCAGAAGCCTGCAATTACAAAAATAGGGAGGTGTGGATTTATTCTAGAAACAACTTCATCATAAACAGTAATTAGGTGGAAATGTGTGATATTTGAAAGGGTGAACTGTTTTTCTGGCAATGTCACTTAACATAGGAAACCCGATTCCGGAGTGAATAAGTCAATTGCCATTAAATCAACTGTTGGGAAGCAGTAGCTTTTAACTACCTGTTGGCGGTAGTAGAGTCTTTGTCAAAATCTCCAAGCACCCAGGAACAATTAGTCTCTGGTCTGTAAGGACTAGGCAGGTTAAGTGCCCTTATACTCTGGGGACTGAGGTGTACTTGGGGTGCACTTTCTGAAAGCAGCAGGTATTATTCAGTACCCACTTATTGATACGTGAATGCAGCCCAGCATTATTAGATCTTTATTGATACGTGAATGCAGCCCAGCATTATTAGATCTTTTGTAACATCATTTCATTTAGTCTCCCCAGCAATTCTAGAAGCCTTCTACAAATAAGGAGACCCATAAGTAATTGCATACATGCCATGTGAAGGTGGTTGTGGTGAAATAAGGACTCATCACTGGGTGTGAATTCAGCTGTGATTTAGGATCCCAAGCTCTTCGCCATTTTGTTATACTGCCCGACAGAAATATAAACTCCAGAAAGTCCAAGGGTCACCTTTATGGATGATTTTTATTTTTGTTCTCCAAGTTTTCTTAAATGAACGCATAATTGTTGTATGGTTAACAAAAAATCACAACTTATACAACCTTCACTTTTTTAGCAAGAAATTTAAGGTCTGGAAAGATCACACTTGTTCAAGGCCAGAGAGTTAAGATAGTACCAGATCCTAGAATGAACTCCAGCTCTCCACTCTTCATACTGTCAATAAGTGTTTATTGTGTCTAGTCTTAGGTTGGATGCCACAAAAGAAACAACTAGCTCTTCCCTCCCAGATGTTCATGTCACATCCCTTTGTCCCATTAGGTTTGGCTCAAAGCAGAAAGATCTTGGCTGCTCCTCTATCAGTGACTGAACATTTATTTTTGAATCCAAGTATCTGAAAGCAGGCCTCCTGTCATGCACTTTTAAACCTCGAAATAGTGACGCCTCATAGATATATTCAGCTCCTACTTCATTTCACTAGTTTGCCATCTGGACAAATGAAGCCACTTTAATGAAGCCACTAGGCATAGAGGTACATCTTGCAAGGTGGCTGTAGTTAAAAAGGCACTCAGAGTACCAGAACTGGGCTCAAGTCCCAGTCCTGTCACTTAGGAGCTAGCACCTTTAAGTCACTTATAACCACTCTTGAGCAAGTTACCTGCCATAAGTCCATTTCCCATCCTCCCAATCTAGTTCCCCCCCTCTGCCCCGCCCATTGTTTGGCAGTGACATCACCTATTCTGAGTACTTATTCCTCACCCAGCTGGGTCAGGTGCCCTTTCTACTCCCTTGACAAACTGTACTTAACCTGTTAAGAGTTAACACATTGTACTATAATTGCTTTTAATTACCCATTTCCACGAAAAGCAGCTTACCCATAGTAATCATCCAAAAATATTTATTAAATGTATCGATCCTCAGAAATAATGACCACTTACCTCAGAGGGTTGTTGGGAGAATCTATAAACTATAAGTTGTCCTTTAGGCTACTGTTGACCATAGCTTCTCCACCTTTCAGCAGTGACCATAACTCAAGAATATGCTGCTCCCTTGTTTTCTCAATTCTTGACCCTCTCCACCCATCCCCTATAAGCCCTGTTCTCTGAGAAGGTAACCTTAAGCTCTGTTTTTGTAGATGTCTATACTTGAGATCCGACAATGTGGTAGAAGGCAACTGTGCTGAAGAACTACTACAAAACTCCCATCGAGTTGTGGAGGAGTATTTTGTGGCCCCCCCAGGTATGTGTTGCCCAAAGTGGCCGAACAGACTGTCCCACAGTGAACTGAGAATGTAGTAGGAACTGTGAGGCCCAAATTTGCTATGTGAAAGCACTTTAAAAAGCATAAAGTGGGAATTGGGTAAAGGTGGTCAAAACGCACTTCCACTTATAAGTTCTGGGGATGTGATGTACAATATGATGACTAGTTAACAATATTGTATGGTATGTGTGAAGGCTGCTAAGAGATCTTAAAAGTTCTCACCATAAGGGAAATAACTAAGTATGTGAGATGATGAATGTTAACTGGTATATTACTGTAATTTTGATATATATATATATATATATATATATATATATCTCCATTATGTTATACACCTTAAACTTATACAGTGTTATATATTAATTATATCAAAACAGGAAATAAATGAAAAAATATTAACAATTTTTTAAAAGTATAAAGTGCATATAGGTGGCATTACGGTGGCAGTAGAGTCCAGGAGTCATGCTCACCTTTAGGGGCCAGCTGGTGACAGGAATGAGCAAAACAGAACTGGGGTGGGGAGAGGTATGTACAGTGGCAAATCTGGAACTCTAGCTCTGCCGAAAGTGGCAGCTGGCATTTCTTTTCTCATTCAGTGCCAGACAGGAATGTGAGCCTATTTTTCCAGAGAACCTGGATGTCTGGCATTTCGTGTGATATTTACCAAATTTTAAGTATTGGCAACTAATTCAAAATTTAAAAAAAATAAAAGACCATGCAAAGAAAACATACCTGCAAGCCAGATGCATCCTGCGAGCCATCAGTTTGCAACCCCTGGTGTGGAGATTTGCATCTTTAAACCTCATTGCAACTATTTTAAATGGAAGCTTTAAAATAACTCTGGACCAATAATAAAATCCAGAACTTTGGGTGAGTTGAACTGTTATCATCTCATCTGCAGATAGGTGGGTGTTCAGAGCTTCTGCACCCCTCTAGATATTTGGGAATGGGACTAGCCTAAGCACTCACAGAGACAGATTTCCAAGTGCCAACTTCAAGTTCAGGAGAGCCCTTCAGAGGACAACCATTTGGAGCAGTCTCCAGAGACAAACATCAGCCCTCCAGCTCAGGAGTTCTTTGACCAAGACCAACCAGTTAAAGGAAAGCTGATTGAAGCAAGGATGGGAAGGAAAGCTAAAAAATTTGTGAACTCAACTCATAACCATGTCTCTGATTCACTAAACCACCTCAGTTAGATTTTATAGTCTATCTCAGAGCCTGATGTCACTGTTTCAGCAGACGTACTCATTGATCACATGCTATTTCTAAATAGAACCTGATGTCAGACTTTGCTTATGGGACAAAGTGAGTTCACAGTCATAGTCTTTCCTTCCACTCCTATATGCATATAAATGACTGATTAACCTGTTTTGGCTCCCTATTGAAAAGTACATTAATTAGGCTTCACTTATAACTGATTGTTTCAGATACTCATAGTTAGAAAAACAGAATAGTAGCTATACTTATTTCCATTGCTTATTTTCCATGATAAACTAAGTGATGTTAAGCTCAGTAGCCGCTGGGAAGCAGACTCAGCGATAACATTTTTTTTGTTATTGTTTTCAAACAGGTAATATCTCTTTGCCAAAGCTGGATAAATAAGAGCCCTTCTCACATGGCTGAGGAGCTATTCTGGGAAAGGGGTACCCCATGAACACATGGAAGCACGATAGTATTTTTGTTATGAACACTGTTTCTACTTCCTTCAGTAATCTGAAAAAAAAAAATTGTTGGTTAAGTATTTTTTCAGTAACTAACTCTTCTGAAGACAGAATTGAGAAAGATCTAGCCAAAACAAGGCAATGATTCCTGATGCTAATAGAAATAAAAGGTATTGTCGATTTCCAAGGAAATAGATCATGTATTACTCACAGGCTGTTTAGTTCAGAAGGCATTATCCCTCTTTTTCTCCTCCCAAAAAGACTGTCTACCAAACTGCACTTCAGTGAATTTTTCTATTTAGACATTGCAGCTGATCACTACATGACAGCTTTTTAGTTGCTGTTTCCATTGACCTAATCAGCCTTTTATCTTTACTGAACTCACTTGAATTTGTCCCTGGGTACCCATTTCGTTCTGAACAGAGGGCTAACTTTGTGCTAAGTTCTGAAGAGTATACAAAGTAGACCACAGCCTGGGAACTCCTAACCTAGAACCATCTACCATCTCACAAAGCGATTATATGCAAAAGGGATACATTAGCCACACCTACAGTTTCTCTTTCTGAAAAGAACCTATCATAAAAGCAGTCTTGGGATAGCTAACAATATTTATTGTATGTTTAAAAATGTGCTAACAGGGGAGATCTTATGTTAAATGTTCTTACCACATAAAGGAGTAGAGATGGGATAGGTATGTTTAAGGCCTTGATGGTTTCATGGATGTATACTTAACACCAAACTCATTGAGCTGTATACATTAAATAACTATAGCTTTTTACATGTCAACCATAGTTCAATAAAGTGGTTTTGAAAAAATAGCCCCCGGCCTGGGACGAAGTAAACCCCCTCCATGATTACTGAATTGAGCAGAATCCTAGATGGTGGGGGTTTTTGTTTTTTCGTTTTGTTTTTGTTTTTTTTTAAAGCTCAGATACCAAGGATAAATGAGACAGACTTAGAAGTAAAAGTGATAGAACCAGAACTTAAGAGATTTTTTTATTCTAACCAAACTGCCAAAATTGGTTTTGGCTAAGAATTTCCCAATCTTTATGCTGCTGCCCACTTATAGAAATCTTTTCATCCTTCCTATTCCCTTCCCCTATCTGCAATGCTCACTTTCCCATTAAAGCAGCTTAATTTACAAGCTTGGTCTTAAACTATAAGAGAACTCTGAACCTTCCCTTGGGACTGAAGTTCTACCACTATCAGAGCAAATAGCTTTATCCCCAAATAAAGTTATCCACTCCTGCTCCTTACCAAATGGGTAAAAGTTGCTACTACAACTCAGTGATTTTTTTTAAATCAGTGTGCCTGTTTAGTGAAAACTATAAACTTAATCAAGGACGACCACACATGTCAATTACTAAACGTTTAAAATATATTTCTAAACAGAATGGGCCGACTCAGTCACAGTAACTGCTGATCTCCATAGCAGAGTAACCCACAAAGACACAGCACTGATTTTTTTTTTTTCCCATAATCAGGGGTGAAAAATATACAACTTGTTTCTGAACCAAAACCATCATTTCCGCAGTTGAAAATGTTTCACTGCTAATATGGCCCTAGTAGAAATTATGTAGTTTTATTTCCTTAAAAAAAAAATTTTAAAAATTTACTAAGACACTAAGTCACCAATCTGGAATGTAAATTCTGAGCACAAAGCAGCTCAGTTCACCTAAAAAATAAAGAAAAAATTCCCATCACCTGTTTCAGTAGGGCCTGAAAGGAGAGAAGTAGTGTGGGGAACCCCTGCTTTGGTATGGAGAGTCACGGCCTCTTGACCCAGACCGAGACCGTGAGTAGCCATAGCTGGTGCTTCTCTCTGGATAAACGCGGATATAGGAAGTTTCACCCTGAAATTCAAAAAGAGTAAAGGAAAAAATAAGACCCTAGAGAATAAAGCATACCAACACCTAGCATGGCTGCCTAACAATAGTTAAGTACTGAGCACTAATTATTTGTCTGGCATAACATTATCACACCAAGCCCTCACAATAATTCTTTGAGGTAGGTACTCTTACTACACATTTCAAGAATGAAGAAAACTGAATGCTATCATCTACCCAAGGTGACGCAAATAATAAATGGCCACTTGATATATAGTAAATGCTCAAATACTAGCTACTAACATCTGAATTACTGTCACTGATCCCCCAGAATCTATGAACTGGAAAGAATCTCAGAGGTCTTATGTATAGCTCAATCCCTTGCCACCTTGTATATGCATCTTTTGATGGGGACCTATGGAAGGAGCTAACCTTCAGCATCTCCCAGGTGTCAGGACCGGGGCTAGAAGCTTATAAATTATTATTATATTATAAGCTATCTTCATAATTTAGCTTCCTGGCAAGTCTTATTAGATAAAGCCATTATTGTGACTTTTGCATATGGAGGAACCAGGGTTGAAAGTAACTTGGCTAAACAGCAGGAGACATGTTCAGGCTGGCCTGTCTCCAGGCCCTTTGCCCTCAGCTAGCATTCTCAGAAGATCTAAAGATGCTAAGATGAAAGCAGCCAGATGCTTTTTCCCCAGGTGAAGTCAGTAATTGCATTTACCCTGCAGCTCTGCTTTGCCATGTCACTGACCAGGTACTGTTTCAGCTCCTAGGGATTATTCTGAGCAAAAGCATTAAGCCACACAGCCTCAAAGCCATAAAATTAAGGAATTATAATGAATCCTTAGAGAAAGAACAGGCCTAGAAATTCATGTCCCCAGACATCCCTAAACCCCATAGCAAGTCAGAACAGGATAACCAGAAAAAAATAATGTCCAGTTGGTAGTCTAGTATCTGGTCTCATTGGTATCAAAGGGATAATCACCATTTGAATCATTCTGAGATATCCAAAGCAGCAGCCGCCTTCTTGAAATGAGGACATCGAGAACTAAGTCCCAAGGGTGAGGTGATCAACCACAAGAACATGCCAAGGTAGCTCAGGTTTCTAAAAGGATCCTGTATTAATACACTTTGGGAAATAAAAGTGAAGTGACAACTCAGCCCCAATAGCAGTACCTAGAAGGGCTGAGATGATGAGGTTGGCTTATAGAGCCCAGACTAGACCCAGAGGAGAGACAGCCATTAATAATTAGGTTCACAGAGGGACACTGCAGATTAAGCCAGTTTTGAAAGAGGTTCTATCACAGAATAGCTCACCACATTGACAGACTGCACCAGTATTCTTTCTGGGTTAAAAATACTAAGACTGCAGACTTCTCTGTTATGACCCTGCATGGCTTAGGCATGAAGAATTCCTTGGCTTTTTCCCCTTAAGATAGATCTTTAATGGTACTATGAGGTCATAAAGTGGCGAACACTTCTGCTAGGTCAGCTTCAGGTGGAGTGGTCTGGATATAAGCTCAGCAGAAGGTGGGGACCCACCTCATGAGAGCGGAATTTGGTGTCATCCAGCTTACGCAGGGCATATTCCATATCTTCTTTTCTGAGATACTCAACCATCCCCATTCCATCTTTCTGCACATCTGCATAACAGACGTCCCCAGCTTCTCGCATGTGATCCTTCAGGTCCTGCCAGCTGCCTGATGGAGGAAGTCCTAGGCACATAAAAGAGGCCACATCCTTCAGCCGTGTTAACTGCCCTATTAAGGGCCAGCAATACCTAGGGTCCCATCTCCATCAATCACTACTTTCAAATCCTGGGGTCCCATAATCACAAGGACAGGAAACCAGAGAAGAGCAGTAAAGTATGTGTGGTAAACCACCTTAAGAAGCTGGTCTTATCCTAATCTTCCAGAACAAGCCTTTCCAACTGAGCAAGAAGTGTCCATCTTATTATAGGTTTAGGATCTCTGAGAATTTATAGCTTTTCTCTCTCTGTCCTTCATAATTAATGCCAAACTCCTAAGACTTTGAGTTCTAATTTTTCCCATTATGTAATTTATCAGTACAATGATTTCTTGCCTGACTGGGCTCCCAGGACATGGGAATTTTGAAACCATCCAATAAAATGACCAAAGTGTAGCAGAAAGTTAACAACACAAGAAATCTAAAGTTTGGGTTTTTTTGTAGGTGTGAATAACTGACAAACTAGACAAAGTACCTCTTAAAAGATCACCAATATTCTTCAATATAGTAGGGAAAAAGGTAAGATTCAGACGCTAAAACTAGTCGGGAGTCATACAACCCTACCTGATGTCATGAAAGGGAAATGTGCTCCTGCTCTCAAAGGCTGTGTTTACCGCTCACAGCTCAGGACTGCAGCCATTTCCTAATAGTTTTCTAAGCAGCATTTCAGAGCAGCATGGAGAGAAAAAAAGATATGTATGATATCCTGAAGGAGGGAATACAGTTCTGGGGTTAAAAAAATTACGAAGGGACACAAGATAGGCAGATACTAACAGTATCACTCTTAAGCACCAATGGGAGTCTGCTGTGATTGTGTGACATTCACATCTAAAAAGGTGCCACACTCAATACACTCACTCCACCAGGGCCCTAACACACCCCTGAAATGTGCAAAAGGCCCCAGGTCTTTACCAGTGCGTTAATATTTTGAAAGATACATAAATCTCTGAGCTTACCATTTCATCACTTGTCAACACCAGACAGTTATTTCTACACTTTGTAATACAATCCCTAAGATGCCAAGTTGTTTTTGGTTTTGTTTTACATAAGTCCAAAACCATCACAAAATCTGGCCTTTTTCAGGATCCATGGCTGGATAAATTGTTCAGATCTGGCTCCTGGAATATCTTCCTATCAAGTCCAATACCAGGGTACATTCCAAAAGAAAACATCTTTAGAATTCCAGCTCAAAGGGTTTTGCCATCATCTTCCCTTTAAACACTGGAAAACTTTGTAAGAATCAAGTTTCTGTTCTCCTAAGGCTGCACTACCAGTGCAATTCCCTTTGCAAGGTACCTGCCTCACTGGCAAGACAGGGCAGGGCTTCAGACTGTCAGTGTACATAGGCTATGGAAGAGAAAGCCCCACATCCCATGTAACAGCTAACATTTCTTGGAGGCTAGCCTAGGCTAAGTATTTTACATGCATCGTTTCATTCAGTTTGAAAGAACATACCTGAAACAAGAACTCGGAAATCAGATCTTCTTGTAGGAGGCCCGTTCCTCCCACCACGGGGCCACCCACCCCGACCTCCATAAGTCCTGGGGAACTCCACACGAAGCCGACACTGGCCATAATCATAACCATTCCTTCCATAAATTGCATCTTCAGCATCTCTGCAAAGAAAAGTTTGGCATTAGTACTGCTCAGGAGGCTGACTGACTTCCCAGTGAGAGGTATGAGTAACAAGTATCAAAGAAAAACCTAGAGAAAAAAAAAACAACAACAGGATCTCGATGCACTACTGCTTTGGTTTGAAGACCTTTCATGATATTGGCATTAAACTTTACAGCTATCACTCACAGGGTTTTCTAGGTACAAAATGATAATGAATGAGTAAACATTACTTTTAAGAGGACTAACTCAGAAAAAATAAATTGTTGACAGATGACTGATTTTGCCAATAGAACAGTGTTTCTCTAACTTTGGTGGGCAGTTCTCAAAATGCACACCACACACTAGTCCTTTAATATTCTTACACAAGCCTAGTACCATCAAGTCTATAGAAAAAAAAAACAACATTTAAAGAGAAGGCTTGAAACATAAATGCAATTTAGTGTTTTCTAAGTAATAGAGAACTTTCAAGCGTAAATTTTCAGCATGGTTTGGAGAAGTCAAAATCACTCTCTGGGTG
This sequence comes from Pteropus vampyrus, assembly GCF_000151845.1. Lineage (NCBI taxonomy): Eukaryota > Metazoa > Chordata > Mammalia > Chiroptera > Pteropodidae > Pteropus > Pteropus vampyrus. The sequence goes on from NW_011888804.1 coordinate 9,230,135, forward strand.
CCATTTCGCCCAAAAAGGGGAAGTTACTTTTAGTCTTCCCTAGGGCTCTGGGAGAGTTAGGAACACCAACCTGGGTCTCCAGTATGGATGGGAGAAAAGAATGAACTCAGAGCTTGGATGAACAAGCAGAGCTGAAGATACACTAATGAAGGTATCTTTCAGTTGTCTCAGGCACATAAATCACTTATCAAGAGTCTAGTCACAGGATTAAAAGCAACAAGATCCACAACCACCGCAACCCTGGCTGTATTTATAATGCAGTGGGAAAGAGACAGAACTGCTAGGGTTTAAAGCAGACTTCGCCTACAAACTGACCTGAGTTTAAATCATTCTTCTGCTACTTACTAGTAGCCGTCTCTGGATATTTAATCAAGTTTTTACATCTCTTAATGTGAGTAATATGTCTATCTCACAGGGTTATTGCAAGGATTAAATAAGATACTATGTGTGCAGTGCTTTCCTTGAAACTTGGCATTCAGTGATAGTAAATGATAGCTTTTCTATTAAAGGAATGAGGGAAGATTGTACAATGTAGCATATTATTTCTAATATGTTTGTATTCTAAAAGGACAGAACAAGAGCTTCAAATCCTCCCCCTTAATCCCTTACTAGCATTCCCTTTTATTAACTCTCTAAATGCTCAGTTTCCTCATCTGTAAAATGTGGTTATAGGTTGTCAGAAATGCTAAATAATACATAGCATGTTACGTGACACATGACAACTGCTCAAAAACCACACGGGAACTGTTACTAATAGAAGTGCAGCCTTCTCCAGTTTAGGTGTGAAAATGCCTCCTTCCATTTTTGAGGCAAATGGCAATCAAAGCCTCAGGGTGCTTCCTGCCTTCCTATCCTCCAATGTGGGACAATACGACCATATGACCACATCAGGTAGGCAAGACACCTATGGTCAGTCCTTATAGTGAAGCCCACAGAGCACGGACTGGGTAAAGCGTTCCCTGAGACAATGCTGGAACACTGAGCAGGCTACTATTTACCCCGAGTGGAGTGACCAGTACAGTGCGGTAGCTTCTAAGAACCACTTCCCGCAGTTTTGAAAGTTCTTAGGTCTTTTCTCGGCCGTGGGCCGACAATGTTTGCAAAATCCCAAGATCCCTTTGAGTTGGTATAGGGATCAAGAGCTTCCAAATCCTGAGGCCCTTAGCATCTAGTGGTGCCTCCCTCATTAAAGGAGGAAAGTGAAATCAGAGACCCCTTCAGCCTGTTTTAGTTTTTCCAAATCCTTGATGCTTTTAGAAGAAAGAGGTCCTGCCTGGCCTTGTGGTGCGAGGCGCGCGCGAATGAAGATCTGTTCCATCACAGAGACCCCTTTACGACCTTCAAAGGCATCCACAGCCCCGCTGTCTGTGTCTCCCTTAACGGCGAGTTCGGACTGGGGGGAGGGGTGGGCAGAGAGGGCGAATGGGCACTCCTGTTCTTTACGTAGCTGGTTCAGGGGCCAATGTTCCCAAGTGCTGGGGTGCTTCTCCTTCAGGGTGCCTCTCCAGCAGTGTGAGAGGGAATGGTCATTTGTACCATTCCTGAGGCCAGTCTGCACGGGCTTAGGCCCTCCAAAGGCCCAGCTTTTGTGATTGTAAGTAAAGTAAAAAAATAATAATAATAGAGGAAGTGACGAGGGCGCAAAGGACGCCCCGGAGACTGCGGCGAGAGGCCTCAGCCTCCACTCAGGGGCGCCGTGAGGGGTCTGCGCTGAAGGGGGAGGGGAGGCTCCAGAGGGGGAGGGGAGAAGGGAAGGCGGGGGCTCGGGGCGTCGGGCCATCGGGCGGGTAGATGGAGCGGGGCCTCACCGGGGGTCTTCGAAACGCACGAAGGCGAAGGGCACAAGGCCGTGCCGGTTCTTGAGCTCGATCTCGCGGATGCGGCCGTACTTGTAGAACAGGTCCTCCAGGTCCTTCTCGCGCACGTCGGTCGGAAGGTTTCCCACGTAGATGCGCCCGTCGCCCTCGCCGCCGCGCTCGTCTGCCCAGCCCGACATTCGCACCGCCCGACGCCGCGGGCCCGCCGCAGCCCACGTCGCCGCCGCCGCCGCCGCCGCCTCAGCCGGGGTCCCCCCGCAGAGTCCCCGCGGGCTCGGAGGCGCTCAGCCGCACTGCATTGTGGGAACAGGGAGCGGAAGCGAAGGGTTCGGAGGAGCAAAAGGAATCCTCTTAAAGGGGACGCGGCTGCGAGGACTGCGCGTGCGCGCAGGCCGGCACCCGCTGAGGTGCCGGGGGGCCCCTGGGCGTTGAAACCGAGAACACGGAGTCTGACGAATTGGGTTCAGTTCTCAAAGGCAATTCATTCACCAGCTGCATGGATGTAGGCAAGTGACTGAGGCTCCCTGGGCCTCAAGTTTTCTGCCTCTGTAGCGCTGCCTACCTCACAGGCGTTTGTGAACACTCACTGAGTTGACGCGGGTAGCGCCCACAGTGCGCCCCGCGGGCTGTCACTCTGCATGCGGGGCCTCGGAGGGAGGGAGCCAGGTCCGGGCTGCAGGCTGACCTCGCTGCACGTGTACGAGTCCCGGACGACTAGGTTGGGTGGGGCTATCGCAGCCCTCCGCCTCAGGTCAGTAGCTCTTTGGGCCACCCTGTCCCTATTTTACAATTGCTTAGAACTGAGAGCGTAACATGAATTAAGTTATAAGAGGTCTGAGATGGACTCTATAACTTGAGTGTGAAGTTCATCAGAGACAGAGAGGGAGTAAAAGAATCTTAACTATGGCAACTATTATAGAGCGCTCCCTGAGATTTCTACTTTTAATCTTCACCAAAGATGAGGGATTCCGATATTACAGATGAGAAAACTGAGGTCTGCTAGTGGGGTCAGGATTTGAACCCAGAGCATTGCTCTCAACCTATGCGCTGAGTCCTTCAGGAGCTCAGGAAGACTCCCACCTTGGCACTTTTTCACATTTACAGCCCATAGTACAGGGCATTGAACCTGGGGACGTTACAAAAATGAAGCCTAGCATCAGAAGAGTCTTGATCTCAAAGATTTGTCATATTTAAAATGAAACCTCTAGGATAGATGTGGGCAAGCAAAAACAGCAGAGAGTTAACTGTAGAACCTGGACGATGTGTGTAGTCAGTGCGTTCACTTTCCCATTCTTTCAGCCTTAACGTATATTTGAAAATTTTTCATAATAAAATGTTGGGGGAGGGAAGGTAGTTGATTTGTAGTTATACCATCTGAGTCTTTTAAAATCAAAACAAAAAATTAGATACCCACCCATAACTACTGAGTGCATAACCTTTTGGGAAGGTAAGTTGATGGTATGTATACATCAGGCCCTCATAATATACATGTACCTCTTGATCCAGTAATTCCACTTGAAGATTTTATCCTCACAATAAATTATGGTTGTTCATTTTGTCGGAGAGAGGGAGAATTCCCCCCTTCTACCCTTCTTGAGTTCTTATGGCGGGACCGGTAATAAGACCATAAAACCAGATTGACAGGAGAAAAACCAATTTAATATGTGCACTCAGGAGATCATAAATAATGATGCTCCCCAAAATGCTGAACCAGCCAGCTTTTTGTACTTTTTAGACAATGAAACAATAAATTTATGAAGAAATGACAGGACAAAGACTTAAGTTTGGATGCTCATTACAGAGAATCTAAACAAAGTTTGGGTTTGAGTATAAATTAGTAAAGGAATAACAAGGTTTATTTATGTAAGCTTTCAGCCCTGGATTCCTTAACTCAAGAAATATGGTGTTTCTCTTAGCCCCCCTGGAGTATGTAGGGCACTTTTCACAGAGGAGATTTATTTCCTGCATTCAAGAAAACAGGAGTCAACATGCGTTTCTTGCACTGGCTGCTTGTCAAGTAACTTTAATTCAAAGTAATCAACATTGCAGGGTATTCTGGGGACAGCCTGCCCTGAGCCCCTACAGTTGCATTCTGTGAAATTAAAAAAATTATTAAACTCCTGATAATAAGGAAGTGGTTCAACACAATGATAGTGATTGTTACACAATTATTAGTGTTTTGAAAGACATTAAGGTCATACTAATTTAGTTATAATTAAAATGAATTTAAAATGGCGTTTAATATATACATACACATATATAAGTATATATTCTGAAGGAATCTATTAAACTGGTTGACATCAGTCTAAAAAATGCAGTTATGGGAACTTTCACTTTAGATGTTATACATTTCTGTAAAGTCAAAGATCATTACTACAACTATGTTTCATTTTTATATTCTAAAAAAACAAAAAAAGGAAATAAAATTTTATACAATATCATCCATTTCTATACAAGAGAATATATATATATACACGTATATGTAGTCATTGCTTGTAACAAAAAAGCATAGATGAAAATAGCCTTCAAAATGTTTGTGGAGATATCTCTTGATTGAAATGATTTCTACATTTTTATTTTTTTATGCTTTTCTACACTTATCAAACTGTAATTAGCATATACTACTGTTACAATTGGAATAAAATACAATAAATTATTTCTAAAATAAAACAATTGGCACTATCTGTTGTATTCTGGATTTTATACAGTTAGTTATTCTTTATTGGCCTTCAGAAGGAAAGCAGGAAAGAGCCCTGGGCAAATGTGATCTTAAGTCTAAATACACAGCCTTATAGGAGTTTACTTATCCTAAAGGCATCCTAAAGTCCAGATGCCTCCTCATTTTTGGGGTGTGCTTAGGTGTATTAACACCAGTGTATGAGTCCTACCACTCCTACATGATTTATTGCCTGGAAAGACCAAAAAAAAAAAAAAAAATGCTGTTGGAGACAGTTGTGTAGTCTCTTAGGAAGAGAGAAATAGAATCAGCTAATTGACCTAACAGTACTCTAGGAGGAAGACTACTGGTGAATAGTAATGATTCAACTTGTATTGTGCAAAGTCTTGCTGTGTGCAGTCACCAAAGGGGTTCATATCTAGGCTAGAAGATTTTGTGCCCAGATGTTGGAATATGGCAGGTATGGCCTTCCTGGATTAGAAGGAACACAGCTAAATTGTATTGAGGCATTTATGATTATCAATGGGACCCCAAAGGTGGATTTTGTTCCTATGAGCCCAGGTACTAATCTTTGTAGGTCAGAACACAAACAAAGCCAAATTTATTGTTTCATGCTCAAGGGGCCCATGGGCTCCATTCTCTGCTAAGGCCACAGACCGTAGGCAGGGATGCCCTTTTGAGCTTTTGCTCATCTAGTTACTCAGCATCATCAAGTGTATGCTGTAATTTAGGCCCTGTGTGAGGCCCATGGCATACAGTAATACAACTCTGTCCTCAAGGTATATATTCAAGTTGTTATTCAGTCATTTAGGACATAGTTGTAATAAGGGTAAGCTGCCTTGAGACCACCTAACACAGTCTTAGATATTATAAGGAAGGCTTCCCGGAGGAGGTGTTTAGGTTGAGCCCTGAAAGACCATTAGGAGCTAACCATCAGGAAGAAGAGGAGAGCTTTCCAGGTAAAAAGAACAGCATCAGTGATCGTCCAGATAGAAGAGAGCATGGTAAACCAGGGGCAGTCCCCACCACCCTATAGTATGGCTGGAGCAAGTTCAAGTGGGGAAAAGGAGAGAGAGGGAACTGAGGCTGGAGCTTCAAGTCCTTGAAGACCATATTATGGAGTTTAGGTTCTACTGAGTGCAGTGAATAGCTATTGAAGGGTTTTAAGGAATTATGTTGGGATGAGGCCTTAGTTGGATGTGGCAGCTGAGGGGATTGGAGATAGGGAGACTGAGAGCTAATTTGACTAGAAGGTAGCTTCAGGGTAGTAAGGTAAAGAAGAGAAGTGAGGGAGTGATGTGGCAGTAGCTGCCTAATTGGGGGAACTGAGAGAAAAAGAGATAATTAAGGGGTCAGTGTAGGAAGTATTGCTGTTTAATTGTAGTATAAGCCCACTCCTGTGGCTTCATAGATTCTATTAAAAACTACATTATCCATTAATGATTTTAGAGTTGGATTCTTATTCTAGGAAGATATGACAGTTTGCTCAGATTAGCTTAAAGATGAGTGTAGGTAAGAACAGGGTAACCCCAGATAGCCCATTGACTAGCAGGTTACACGGAGAAGTAACAAGGGAGTGGGTGCAGGGAGACACCAGTTTAGAGACCACTACAATCTTCTAAGTATATGATGCCAGTGGCCTGATGTAAGGTGATAGAGATACTAAGGCGGTAAGATACCCCAAGGAGATGAAGTCGTAGGACTTGGACGTAAATTGGTTGTGGGGACTGAGGAAAGAGGAGGCGTTCAGGTCGACACTTGTATACCCAGTTTGAGGACTTGATTAGGCAGTGGCAGCATTCTGAGATGGAGAATAAAGCATAAGGAGAACTGATCAACAGGGGATGGATGATAATGAGTGTAGGTATGTGTGCAGAACATAAAAGGATAAGAAGTGTGATGGCTCCAGGCTCTATGTGCCCTCTCCACTGAAAACAGAATTCCACATACATGACGTAATGACAATGGATGGTCACCGGAGTCAGATAAATGGGATAGGACTGTCCTTCCTACAAAGATAAGCTTTCATTTAAAATATACGGGAGCTCAATAAAATTCATTATTCCTAATATGATAAGAATGGCACAAATGGGCTTGTCTTAAGATTGAAAAGAAGCTTTTGACCTTGGCAGACTATTAAGAGTTAATGCATTTCTCACAGCAAATCACTTACTCCCTACCTAGGGAGTTGGGCAGTGCCTAATTAAATAATAAAATAATTAACAGTGTAGATAAAACATTCTATGAACTGGTCCCTCTGGTTTTCTTCCTTTCCCTGTGACGTCCTCTCTCTCTGGCATCCCAGCAGAATGATTTCTTCTCTGTCAGCCTCAGTCATGAGCTTCTCCCTGGCCCTTGGGAGCAGTGGGTGGAAGAGGAAGTGATGGGGGAGTGGACCCATCAGTGGGAAAATGAGTCATCTCAGAGAAACTGGTCCAGGCTGGCAGGGAGAGCTTTGGGCTGGGTCACTGTGGAATGTGTTCCTGGGCACAGCACGCTGGAAGCATTCTCTATTGTCATTCTTTGCCACTATATTTGTGTGATGGGGTAAAATATAACATCATCTGAAGAGCTACATAATAAAGAACTCGCTGTGCAGGGGAGGAAGGGGAGAAGTAGCAACAGAACTAGGAGGTTTTGAGAGAGTTTGGAATGGGGGTGCTGATAGCTTTAGAAGAAGCAAGTGTCATGTGTGGGAGGATGAGAAGAGGAGAAAGATGAGAAAGATAATTCAAGAAGAGTTGCAGTGTGTTGTGAACATTATTCTCCTTTGGTCTTTTCTTAAGAGATTGCAGATAATCTTTAACATTGTTTTTCTTTTTTTGGATATTGAACTGATGTTTCTTTGAATGTGGCCAGACAGGTAGTAAGTAACTCAAAGGCCTGGTTTTATATGAGGTGCATTTAAAGCAGTGAGCATACTAAGTTTGTAGCTGTTCTGTTGCTCTGTTTTTGCCAACTTACTATATTCTGAGATGGAATGTAGCTTGTCATATCAGGGCTTTTTCTTGGATTCATGGGTTTCAAGGATCAGTGAGCCACTGCCTGCCCACCCATCCCCCCACCCTGACCCTGCAAAGTTGTAAAAGTATCAAATTGGGTGTAAAATATTGCACATGAGAAGGAAAGTCATTTTGGGAGATTATCCATTCAGTGCTACCAATAGAACTTTGTATGATAATGGAAACATTGCATATCTGAGTTCTGTATGGTAGCCATTAGCTACATGTGGCTATTAAGTACTTGATATGTGGCTACAACTGAGAAACTGAAGTTTTAGTTATATTTAATTGCAATTCATTTATTTTAATTTAAATAGCCAAATGTGGCTAGAGGCTACCATATACTGCAGTTCATCATTCTCAAAGGTGTGTAAACTATATCCCATCTATCCTCCAAAAAATATTAAGAACAACTGGAACCGATTGCTTCCCATGATGGCCCTGTTCTGTTGGCATATAGTAGTAGGTGCTTAATAAATTCCTGTTGCTTTTATTAACTAGTACTTAAAGAAGAGTTACTCTAGCTCCGGAAAAAAGGAACTGAGGTAGAAAATGACAAATGGCCTCCTCAAGTTCACCAAGTTTTATTTTCTAAGCCCCAAATTTGTTACCCTCAACTCAAAACTTTTCCCTAAACATTTTCCACTGTCACATACCTTAGAAACTTACTTTATGGCAAAGTAAAACCAGAAACACAAGCAAAGGGTTGAGAGGTGTAAAAAGATTAATGACAGTGCTAACAATGTTTTTTGAAAGAGGATGCCTTAATTTAATAGAATCCTAACATTTTTGGACTCAAACCAATTTTGTACTAAGCAGATTTTTCATGAACTGTGTTAATATAATTTGGCAATGACATCTCAAAAATAAACACATTCCTTAAAGGTAAAAAACAAATATGGGAACTATCTGGAGATTTTTAAAAAGTAAAAAAAAAGAATAGAGTTAAGAAGCTTCTAAGCCACACATCCCTCAGTGTTAACACATGTACAGTAACTGAACTTCCTTCTGCCTGACTGAGGCTGGCTCTCCCCCTCAACCAGCACATGTGCAGGGCTTCTGTGAATGTCACATTGACAAATATTCCCTGAAGCTAGGCAGCTGGGGACCAGTTTCTTTTGTTATTCCACCCTTCTCATGGGCTGCCAGTTTGTCTTGTCATGGCACAATCCTTGACAGTGCCTGCAGGAGACCAGGTTTTTCCTTAAAGAAATGTTTGTACCTCAGCTGTAAAGGCCCAGGGTTGTATACCTGGCCTCTCGAACTTTGGAGGCTTCCCCCCTCCTTGTCCACTTGACATTTGTTCATTCATTCAACTGACATTTACTGAGCCACACAATCGCCTGGCTCTGTGCTGGGTGCCAGAGATACAACCGTGAACAAGACCCAAACTCTGCCCTCACACCATTCACAGACAATTCAAAAGGCAATTATAAGAATGTGAAATATGTGCTATGAGAAATACAGAGTGCTCCTGCAGCTCTTAACCCAGACTGGAGTTGGGTGTTCAGGGAAGACTTTTCGGAGGGAGTGGCTTCCAAGCTGAGACCTGAAAAACCAGTTGGTGTTAGCTAGGTAAATGGGAAAAGCAAAGCATTCTGGGCAGAAGGAAATGCATGTGCAAAGAATGCTGGGAGGATGGAAAACAGCTTGATGCTTGGGGGTGGGGGGAGAGTAAATAGCTCAGCACAGTTAGGACATAGGGTGGGAGTGAGAGGTGTTCTTTCTCACTCTAGAGCCACAAATGACTTAGGGTGAGATGACCTCAAAATCAGAGCCTGGCTGGGTTAGCTCATACACGTAAATCCTAAATATTTCAATTGCTCAATGGAAATCACTGTAAGTTGCCTTTACCATACAAATGTTTATTGTATATCCTTCAATAGGATGATTGTAAAGGAGATGAGATGCTCAGGCTGGGGGAAGGCGAGGGCCTGAGGGGAATACAGTTTCACAGTCTCCTAGGGGAGCTGTGAATAGCAAAAGGGTGCTTGTTTGGAAGCCAGAAAGAAAGCAGAACAAGACTAAGCAAAAATCCAATGATCCCTTGCAGGCCTGAGAAAGAAGGGCCACAAGGGGCGCTGTACTCAAAATTCTAGGATGTTTATTAATATAACTATGATTCACCCTAAAAAAAGACTGGAAGTGATCTCAAGGTTCATACAGAGGGAACTTGTTACATGGGAAATGTACAGATGAATACTATGCAAGTGTTCAAAAGAACAAGTCCATATATGCAGGTATGAAAAGATCTCCAAGATTTCTAGAACACCTACTGTGTACAGCAGTGGTCCTCAACCTTTTTGACACCAGGGACCGGTGCCCCTATGAGAATCTAATGTCTGATGATCTGAGGTGGAGCTGAGGCAGTGATGCGGAAGCGGGTGCAAATACAGATGAAGCTTCGCTTGCTCACCTCTTGCTGTGCGTTCCTAACAGGGCACAGACCAGTCTTTGGCCCTTTGGGGTTGGGAATATAGTGCTAGATCCTAGGGACACAGAGGTGGAAGAGACAAAGTATCTGCCGCCCCCTGGAGAGAACCCCATCTCTCCCCCGCATCTTGTCCCTTCATGATTTACCTCCACCAGCCTCCCCTCATCTTCTGCTACTCCTCTGCCAGCTTCTCCAGGATCTGCTGTCTTTGCAGGGGCCGCTTCTTCTGTTGGAACATTGATTTCTCCACCTCTGTCTCGCCAATCTTTTGCCTAGCCAAAACTTCCTTGGCCTTTTGGTTCCTGATTTAGTGAGTTGGTGTTCAGTGGTGCCAAGGCCTGTGTGGCCCAAGCCTAGAACTTTCAGTTTGTACCTCTGTAAGGCCTAGTTGTCCCCTATTGCTCCTTTTTTTCATTCCCTCAGTATTTTTGCCAGTTGATTTGTCTACACACATTCTAGAATCTTTTTATCAAGTTCTATATGCCATCTTGTTGGTATTTTAATTGGAATGGTGTTAAATCTAGAAATCTACATGGGGAAAATGTTTTTCATTCTTGCTCGATTTGGCCTTCGTGTCCAGAAGCTTTCCATTCATTCATATATTTTTTTTCCTCCTATTTGTGGCTTATAATTTTTATATTTATTGACATCTGTATATCTAGCACTATGCTAATACCCAGTGACTTCCTGTGGTGTCTTTTCTGACATCACTTCTGACTCCAAATGGTTTTTCCACACCCATTTTCCAAAACTAACTCAGTGTCTGACAATTCAATTCTGACACTACCCAGAGTTAGTGCAGACCCCCAGGGTTTAAGGGCTTAGTCCCTTAAGACTTGCCGTCACTTCAGACACTGGTCACAAATGGGGTTCTTAGTCTACCCAGACCTCTTCCTGGCTGACTACAGATTTGGGGGTTCCTATAGACTGAATGTTTATGGAGTTCCCAAAATTCAATTGCCACACTGGGCCCCCCTGGCCTACTCTCCTCAGTGACCTTTAGATCATGTGAGCCCCTACTTATAACCTTCAGGACCAGTGGTAGCCTCAGCACAGAGTCCACGGTCTTAACCAGGCCCCCAAGGCCCCAAAGGTTTGGCTGCTGCCCACCCCTCCAGTCTCATCTCTCCCATTTCCCCAGATCACTTCTCTGTAGCCAAGTTGGCCTTCCTTCAACTGTCAACCTCCTTCTAGTCTTCAGGCCTTTGAGCTTGGTGTTCCTTCTACCTGAGAAGCTCCCTGCACTTCCCCTTAGCCAAGGTTTCTGCTCCTTTAGATTGCTGCTCAAATGTAACTTCCCAGGAAAGACTTCCCTGCCTCCCAGGCTAGGGCAGAGCCCCCATCAACAGCACTCCTAACAGCCTACCTTCTCTGTCATTGTATCTGTATCACATTGTCATTGTATCACATCATTGGGTACATCTTGTTCAATGTACACCTCCACATGCAAAATGTAAACTCCATTAGGACAGGAGCCACATCTGATTTACTCCCTTTCATGTTCCTAGTGCCTAGATTGGGGCCTTGTAACAAGTAGGTACTCAAAAAATATGTTGAAAAAATGAATAAGTGAGTAAGAGGCAGGGCAGGAACTCTTAATGTTTATCCTCTAAGTGGCCAAAGCACTTAGGCAGGAAAAATTAAATATGTAATAGAGCATCAGGTGCCAAGGGGTATACAACTCTGTACCTGGCACCTAGCTCAGGTCCTGGCCCACAGTAAAAGCACAGAGTGTTGCCAGCTGAATAAGCATTACCTCCAACATCTGTATGTACTCCTCCCTTGATGGTGATCTCATCCAGTCCTATGGCTTTAAATGTCATCTATATGCTGATGACTCCCCAAATTATAGCTGTAACCTGGATCTCTTCCCAGAACTCATTATCCAACTGAATATTTGACACCTCCACTTGGACTGTCCGATAGGCATCTCAAACTTAACATGGCCAAAACAACTTTCAGTTTCTGTTCATCCAGCCTTCTCCAACCAAATCTATTCTTCTCATTCTTCAGGCTGCAAGTCTTGGAGTCATGCTTGACTCTTTTCTTTCCCTCACACCTTGTATTAAACTAATCAACAAATCTGTCAGCACCACCTTCAGAATATGCCCATAATCCAACCACTTCTCATCTGCCTGGTCCAAGCCACTATCACCTTTCACTTAGGCTGTTGCAATAGCCTCTACATGGCTTCTTTCTGCTCCCACTGGCTTCCCCACACTCTATACTTTACCTAGTGGCCAAGTCATCAAGTCTTGGCTCAGATGGCATCTTCTCAGAGAGGCCTGCCCAGAAACTTCTATTTAAAACAAGACCTCTTGACTTGCCACCTTTGGTCTCTTATTCTACTTTATTTTTATCCATTGTACTTATCAGGGTCTGACATTTTTGCTTGTTTATTATCTTTATTCTCTTGATAGAGTATAAGTTCCATGAAGAAGGGACTTTGCCTGTTTTGTTGTCTTGTGCATCCTTAATAGGGTTCTGGTCTCCAATTACTATGTGTGGGGAGGGACACAGTTTCCTTCACACCAATAACCAATTCTCCAGACACTAGCTGGGTGTCCTACACTTTCAACTCAATTCTGACACCCACCCAGCGATAGCATCAGATTCCACAGGTTAAGGGTTCAGTCCTGTAAGACTACCCCACTCACCCCCCTTCAGACACCAGTTGTAAGCTCAGTTTGTCACTTGTACTTCTGACTGACTGGCTATAAATCAGAGGTTTCCACCACCTCTTCCTCAGGTTTGATTAATTTCCTGGAGCAGCTCACAGAACTTGGAGAAACATTTTACTTACTAGATTAATGGTTTATTATAAAAGGATGTAACTCAGGAACTGCTAGATGGAAGAGGTGCACAGGGCAAGGCATGAAGAAAGTGCTGAGCTTCCATGCCTTCTTCAGGGGTGCCACTCTCCCAGCACCTCCACAAGTTCACCACCCTGGAAGCTGTCCGAAACCTGTCCTTTTGGGGTTTTATAGGGGCCTTATTACATATGCACAATTGATTAAATTATTGGCCATTGGTTATTAAATCGCCAATCTCCTTCCCGAAGGTTGTGGGGAGGACTTAAGGTTCCAACCCTCCAATCAAATGGTTGGCTCCACTGGCAACTAGCTCCCATCCTTAGGTGCTTTCCAAAAGTCACCTTATTAACACAAACGCAAACCCAGTTGTAGTGGAAAAGGGCTTGTTATGAATAGCAAAACATCCATTTCACCTTATGACTTTGAAGGGATTTCAAGAACTGAGGATAAGAGACCAAATATATGACAAAAGATGCTTCCATTGCTCTTGCTCAGGAAATTCCAAGATTTTGGGGAGCTGTGAGTCGGGAACTGGGGCAAAGACCAAATATATATATATATGTATATATGTGTGTGTGTATATATATACATATATATGTTATTATGAATCACAATATCACAATCCCCAGCACCCAGAACAATGATGGATACCTAGCTCTCTCTCAAAAATCTCAACAATCGTGAATTTACATGCAATTACATACTTTACGTGCACCACCTCAATCTCAAAATTGTCTCTGAGAAACAAAGACTGTTGTAATACCCATTGTACGAATGAAGAAACTGAGGCTCAGAGAAGTAGACTCACTTACCTGTGGTCACACACTTTAGTAGGGGTAGAGTCAAGATGTACATTCAGGTCTACCTGGCCCCTAAGTCTGTACATTTAGTCTCTGCTTTGGGTTGGTTTGCCCACTGATTGAGAGTTGAGGAGGACCTACTAGGCCTCTCTGGATATGCCTGAATTTACCTACTACCCCCATTGGCAGGAGGCTGAGCACTGAGCCTTCAAGGTGTCTATCCACTCAGGTGAGGCTTGGCTATTGGCCAGAAGGAGATTTTTCTTCTCTCAGTTGTCCCAGCCTGTATGACCTCACTGTCCCTGCACTGCAGTATAGTACTTGGCTCCACAGTTCAGTTCTCCTGCCAGCCCCACGCTAGTGCCAGCCCTTCTCCATGGAGAGGAAACTTCTGAATTCAGTCCTAGGCATACTATCCCATGAGGCCACTCCTTTCTGGGCAGGGGTCTTTGAGTCAACTCTAGGGGCTGCAAGGTCACATCTCCTCAACAGAGCAGGCTGGAGCTGCTACGTTGGTAACAGAACTCATAGTCCAAAACAGGGCTTCAAGTTCCAGAAAATCTTGAAAATGATTGATGGACAGGGCTAGGAACAGCGCAATCCTGGGCCAGTGGTGGGGTAGATGTAGAGCAGGCTGTGGTCCTTTCTAGTCTGTTTGCAGGAGGGTATAGCTTCAAGCCCTTCAAGGAATCCCTCAATCTTCTCATGAACAATTCTAAAAGGCTTTCTGAAAGCTCTGAGAAAGTCTAATGGCTAAGGTACAAAGGTAATTTGTCCATGGAAGATGAAGACAGTAATGGACCAACCTAGGGTTAAGTTTGAAATGCTGAAAGGAAGCAATGCTGAATTAGTTTGAAATATCCATCCTTTCTTCTTTCCATCTATCCATCTATCCATCCATCCACCCACCTGACATATATTTAGGAAGCTCCCGCCAGGGGCCAAGGCACTTAGTCTCTCCAGGGACACACATCAGCTCCCTTTGTCTTGGGAAGTAGGGCAGGTCAGATGTTCCATCTACCATGTGGGACTGTGGAGTCAGACCAGAGTTCAAATCTCAGCTCTATCATTTCCTAGCAGTGTCACTTTAGACAAGGGACTTCACTTCTCTGAACCTCATTTTCCTCATCTAGCAGTGTCACTTTAGACAAGGGGCTTCACTTCTCTGAACCATCATTTTCCTCATGTGTAGTGAAGAGACCAGCAGTTCTTGAAATACACCTCACAGAGTTGTGAGAAGTCAGTGAGATAATGTGTCCCAAATGCCTGGCACATAGTAAGATCTCAATACATAACAGCAAGAGCTACCATTTTTTGGACCTTGGCTAGGTCTTTAGATACATTATTTAATATAATCCTAGCCACCACCCTGTAATGAAGGTATTATCTCCATTTAAAAATCAGGAACCCGCCCATTTGAGAGGTTAAGTAATCTGTAGGAGGTCACACAACTTAGGCTTTTCCCAGGTCTGTCTGATTCCAAAGCCTATGCTTTCAGAAATTTTGCCTCCCCCTAATTATGATTTCCTGTGATAAGAATAGAAAATGCATATTTTCAGGCTCAGAAGGATTTTTCTAACAAATTCAGCAGCTAGGAGTGGAATAGAGTGAGTTGCCCAGATTTCTGATGCTACAGAACCCTGGATGGGCCAATTTAGGGGGACCTGATGAGGAAATCTTACATTTAGTCCAGCATTTTGGGTTATTCTAGAGCAATTATTCTTTATCCTCCTTGGGTTCTGAAGCCTTTAGTGTATCTGCTGGAAGCTACAGACCCTCTCCCTGGAAAAATGCCTGTGAGTACAACACACATTTTGTATGTAATTCCAGGGGATCGTGAAACCTGTGAAATCTATCTGTGGACCCTATTTAAGAGCCCTCCTCTAGGGCAGCATTTCCCAAGTGTGGGACACATATCACTACTAGTGTTCAAGATGAGTTTAGCAGCGTGAGGACAATACACTCTATATTCTAATATTTATAGATACCTTCTATTTATGACAAATGAGATTGGTTTTCCATCTATGGTAATGATAATAAATTTGCCTTTAAAAATATACTTATTTTAAAAAGTAAAAGGAATTTAAAGAAAAATATTGAATACACAATAGTAGAGGTAGGGTGTAAGTATAGCAAAAATAACAAGGATGATTTAGGAAATTCTTGGGGTTTCTACTCGGTGAAGTCATAGTGGGTTTACTTTAGCATCTTCTGGACTTCCAGAGGATTCTGGCAATGACCTGTTCCTGGACTCTCTAAAATCTATGATGGTTCTGATCGACCAAGAATGCTGTTGAGTCTCCACTTTCTCGCCTTCCCATGGAATCTCTATAGTGCCTCTGATGAGCTGAACCCTCCCTACTGCCAATCAGAGCTACACCAGATATAGTCTTTGTGCAGCTCTAAGTGCAGGCATTTTGGTTCTGTACCCATTCATTTATTCAGCATTCATTCAGCAAACATCACGTGCCAAGTAACAAACATAGGCTATACTCCATTCACTCCCAGAAAGTATGGAATCCCCAGCACCCAAGAATAAGCCAACCTGTCGGATGTGATGAAAAGAGCGCTAGATTTGGAGTCAGACCAGGATCTTAGAAATCTGGCCCCATAAGTAACTCACTGTGTAATCATAGGCAGGTCTCTTCCCTCTGTGTTGTCTTTTTTCTGACACCACTTCTGATACCTTGTATTTTTTTCTTCCTAACACCAAATACTTATTTTCCACACCAATTCTTCAAATCTCAAACATCAACTGGGTGTCCAACAATTCAGATCTGCCACGAACTCCCAGAGTTAGCGCAGACCCCACAGGCTTAGGGACCAGCCCCACAAGACTGTCCTCACTTCAGATGCCAGCTGTAAACGTAGTTCCCCGCTACCCTCACTTCTCCCAGCTGACTACAAATATGGAGATTCTCATGACTACTTCCTCAGATTTGCTAATTCTCTCTAACAACTCACAGAACTCAGGAAAGTTCTATACTTAACATTACAGATTTATTATAAAGGATACAACTCAGGAACAGCCAAATGGAAAAGATGCATAAGGCAAGATATTTGGGCTGTGGGTGGCACAGAGTTTCCAATGGCTTCTCCGGGTGTACCACCCTCACAGCACCTCATAGCTTTGGAGTTTTTATGGAGATTTCATTGTATAGGTATGGCCACTGGTGATTGAACTGTCTCTCCAGACCCTCTTCCCTCCCAGGAGGTCAGTAGATGGGGACTGTGGGAGAAGGGGACATGGGCTAGGGTAGGGGGCTGAAAATTTCAACCCTCTAGTGACCATCTATCTAGCTATCTGAAGCTATCTATCCCTCTCCCCACAGAGTCATCTTATTAGCATAAATTCAGGTGTAGTTGTTAGGGGTTTATTATGAAAAATAAAATAGATACTCTGATCACTCAGGAAATTCCAAGGGTTTTAAGAGCTCTGTGCTAGGAACCCTGGACAAAGGCCAAATATATTTTATTATACTACACCTATGAGCCTGTCTTTTGGTTACACAAAGAAGGTATTTGACTGGATAAGAGGTTGCAAACTGGAGGCCCATAGACCATATCTGGACTGTACTGTGTTTTAAAAAATGAATTAGTACATGTTTAAAAGTGATATTTCTCATAAAAATAATCTAGATTTCTGATCGCTCTTGAAAATCAGAAGATTTAGCAACACTAGGTCAGCATTTTCAAGTAACAACATCTGCCTGGCACCTTTAAATAGGCTTTTCTGTTTGCCACAGTCCCCACCAGTCCTTATCGCTGCCTACCTCATCTCACTCATTAATGTTACCTGCTGGGCCCCTGTATTTCTAAAGTCCTTTCAAACCCCTATGATGCTAGAAGGATTAGGTTACTGTTGACTAGAAGCTCCTTGAAGATGGACTGGAACTGATTCTAGGTACATATTTCAAGCATCCAAATGCAGTACATTTCTCTGATAATTAGGAGATATTTATTGCCTGCCTTACTGTGAGATGGATAGGATACGAGAAATGGTTCTATTGAAATGTCATAAAGGAATGAAAAAGGCAGAAAGGTTTTTGATTACTAGAAACAATACTGTAGGGGTCTTGGGGGTTAAACATAGGCCAGAAAGGTGTGAGTTTCTGATAGTGCTCTTCTTTCACATTTAAAGAAAATATGTAGGGTCAAGAACTGGTTTAGATGAGCAATTCGAACACAGGCAATGCTAGGGAAGGCAGGTGCTACAAATGGAGAAAAACGTATAGGCAAAACAAATTCCAATTTCAGTTACAACACCTTAACATCATCCCATTTCAAATTCCTTTTCTTCAAAGTTATAAACAAGAAAAAGGCAGTGTCTACTTAACTAAGCGTATTAAAGCATACTGTACTGAAGTTAGGAGAATGGATATTAGGGTCATCCTGGAACTTACTCATTAACAGTGTGACCTGGGGAAAGTCAATTTCCTAATATGTAAAATAGGCACATAACACCTGGTATTTTTTTCTATGCAAATAACTATTATTTTTAAAAAACCTTAACTATTTAAAAAATCATTTATTTTACTAAAGTATAGTTGACATAACATATTAATTTCAGGTGTATAAATAGTGATTCGAGGAGACCTGGTATTTTTAATTCAATGCATACTATGTGGAAGATGCTAAATTAGATGCTGAAGATTCAGCAGTGAACAAGACAGATAGTAACCAAGGGACAGACAGTAACCAAGCAAATAAATACATGAGCTAATTCCTTTGAAGGAATAAATGAGGCAAGTACAATAGAAAAACTGAAAGTGTCGTTGTAGGGAGTAACTGAAGGGTGGTGGTAGAAGGCAAATAGAAATAAATGGGAGTTCAGGGAAGGTGGCATTTGAGCTGAAATCTAAATGAGCAGACAGCTTTGTCAAGAGGAAGACAGGAAGAAAGGGGTCCCAGGCACAGCTGTTGTGAGGAATAACAGTGGATGCATAGCACTTGGTGGTAAGCAACCACTCAGTAAACAGCTGCTATTATTAACTTATCCACCTTAACTACTTTCAGCAACTTCTGTTCAAACAGTGAGAAGCTGGCTAAGCCATAGATCAGAGGGATAAATAAATATACATGTGTATGAAAAGTAAAGGTCCCCAAGAGTGATTCAGGTTCTGGCATCATCAGTAGATCCCACAGCTCTAAATCATACACCCAAGACAGGTAGAAGCACTAATCTAGCCTCGCCCAAGTCAGGTAAAAGCACTAACCTAGCTTTGCCCAAGCCAGGTGGAAGCATTAACCCAGCTTCACTTCTGGTGCCAACCCAACTTCTTCCTCAGAAGTGACAGCATATAGAAAACTATTTTAACTCCTCAAATCTATAATCTCAGCATTGGAAACCTGGAATTGAGAAAAGCCTCTTAATTTAACAGATGTGTATATGTTGTACCTTAGGTTCTCATTATACTCACTTCCCTCTCTTCGGAGTTGTGTGCCCCTGTCTGATTAAATTGTAAGGGGCTCTGGGTTAATAAGAGTAGGTGGTCAAGAAGAAAAATGCAGAAACGTAAACAGAAGGCTTCTGGTTACATGATTACCCTGATAATTTGTTAATGGAAGTTCAAAAGCACATTACAGGCATTTAAGGGGTGGTTCTAAATCTTGCTGTGACTTTTGGGGACAGTTCTGTAAACTAATAGTTGATAAGATTCTTTAAGCACTTACTATGTCCCACATGTTGTGCTGAGAACTTCAAACACATTAGTTCATTTAATACTCTCAACATGCCTCTATAAAGTGTTTTCCTTTTATACTTACACTCCTTTAAAGATCAAAAACTGAGGTTCAAACAGCTAGTAAATAACAATGCTGGGATTTAAATCCAGAACTGACTCTGCTCTAAACCCCCAAGACCTTGCTTTTTTTAACCACTTAGTGGTTAGCTTCCCTAAGCCAGAGGAAATACTTCTGAGGGATGCCTTTCTATTCTTTAGGGCAGCTCCGCGGTAGAGATAAATCCCCAACCAAGAAACTCCCACACAGAAAAAAGCTGCCTCATCGGAGCAAGAAGCCCCACCCTGGACACACACACCAATCGGCAATTTCAAATTCATCTAGAGGGCCCCCCACCCCCTTAAAGGAGGTCTGCATTGCCCAGCAGGGAGATCCTGCTCTTGGGGATAACCCTTTAATTCATAAGGAAACCCTCTCCTAGTACTGAGGAACCACTCCCCAATATTTCAAAGAAGGACTGACTACGTAATTTTTTGGGCCCAATGCAGAATGAAAATGTGGGGTCCCTTGTTAAAAAAAAAAAAAAGAATTTCGAGAATGATACAGTAGAACATTAAACCAAGCCTTGGGGTTCCTCTTCTGCGACTGCACTGGTTATTTGCCTAGGAAATCGGCCCTGCTTCAGAGAGAACCTTCCAGTGAAGGGATTGGCCACCTCAGTCAGCATCCGTAAATCCTTCTACCTGGGATGGATCGGACTATCCTTATACGAGAACAAACCTTGGGACAACCTCCGTAAATTTGGAATCACTTCCCTCGGCTTGGGTAGAAGGTCCCCTCGCATCCCTCTAGCCGCTGGGTGGTTCTCACAACCGCGCCCCAGCTCCACCTTCGCGGTGTGTGGGCCTCACCGCGTGCGGCCCATTGCCGGGGCAACCGACGCCACGAGCGGTGCATTGTGGTCTGCAACAAAATGCAGGAGAAAGATCCTGAGGGAACCATTGAACCCATTGACCAATGGGAGAGTCCTGGTGGCTGCGTCAAACCAATAGAGATGTTCTGTGGGGGGCGGGGCCGGCGGGAGCAGGGCGGAGCGTAGGCACTAGGCGGCGGCGGCTGGTGTGGGGCTCCTTAGATGCGCCACGGCTTAGGTAGCGACGGCATCTCTCGCTGGGTCTGAGCCTTGCCAGCCCCTCCCCCAGGAGACCGTTGCAGTCGGCCAGCCCCTGCTGCACTGTGAGAGACTCGGGGGCACAGAGGGGGCTTCGCTAACTGGTTTCGTTCTCCGCGGGACTTCTCCCGCCGTTCGGTTTGCGCAGCCCGCGCTACCTGGGAAAAGTGGGGGGTGGGGGGGGCGTCATCCTGGGATGGCATGGGGCGGGCAGAGTGGGCCAGGGGAGCTGGTGCTTCTCAGGCGCAGCCCACACACCAACTCCTCATCCCTTGCCCGGGCTTCTCCCCCTAGATAACCATGTGCGACCGAAAGGCGGTGATCAAAAATGCCGATATGTCGGAGGAGATGCAACAGGACTCGGTGGAGTGTGCCACTCAGGCGTTGGAGAAATACAATATAGAGAAGGACATTGCGGCTCATATTAAGAAGGTGAGGATGGGGCTCGGGCTGATTGCGCGCAGCTGCGGGGAGTCACGACTTAAGTTTCTTCTCTCGGATCATGCATTCCCAGAGTGCCTGGCAGAGAACCCTGGGGACACTCAGGGCAGCTCGGGTGTAGAGGTTTCCAGAAAGAACGCAAGTGAATTCTGTGCTCCTCTTGGGAAGACCAGAACCTCGGCGCCCCAAGTTTTTTTATTACCCAGCTCCGCGGGGGAAAGCGCCACCTAGCAACGGTTTCTAGGATCAGGGAGCAGCAGTTTCCCCTTCTGCATGATTCCTGCGCTTAGGATCCATCTGGGTGTTCCGAAGGGGGGAGCTGCGTGGGTGTTTCCAGCCCGGCCGGAGGGGGATCTTGCCAGCCTTCCAGTGGGGAGTTTAGTCGGCACTTGAGAGAAAGTGGGTGGTGGTGGTTGTTGAGGCCTGGGGTGGGGGCTTAGTAAATGACAATCCGAAGAGAGCTGGCAGAACTGCCAACTTCTCCAGCTCTGTTTTCTGGAAGGGAAGAAAGCTGGCAGCCTAAGCCGTGGGAGGGTTCCAGTGGAGAATGAGATGAAAGATTTCAGAAGGAACAAAAATAAACACCTTTTTTGACGAACGCATCAGTGCGTTCGTCTGGTTTGTAATAATGTTGTTCTTGTAATAGATCTAAAAGATGTTCACGTTGCATACCATATGAAAGTAGCCAAATTTTGTGTATCTCTCCACAGACTTGTAAGAATTTTATAGAAAAGAATTAGATTTGGCCCCTCCCTATAGTCACCTAGTGAAATTAACAGGCCCATTCTGGTCCCCAGAGCCTTTTGGGGTAGGGAGAATAGGGGAAAATTGTTCCTGCAATTTACTATCCTCGTGGACTGGGTGCTGGATTAGCATTAGCATAGATGTGGAAAGGGGGACTATTGAAACTGAAATTAAGGGGAAAATATGACCAGGTGGTTGTCAGGTTTTGCTTCCAGCATTCTTTTTAAAGGAGCAGTGGAGTGTAAAGTGTCTTGTCCCCTAAAATTTAAATTTTGACCCCCAGTGATTTAGATACCAATGGAAACTTTGTCTTTTTTGAAGTCTCGTTATCAGTGATACCAGAGTGCAGTTAAGGAATGAGTTCCAATGGGGTATTTATCATTTTCTTGGATTTTGGGGTGCATGACATACAGTAGGGAGATAGTTGAGTTTCTTCTGTTTACACATGAGAACATGATAAACTAGAACTGTTCAAGTCACCTGCTATCAATGAATAAGAATATTACAGAAGTTATGAAGATAGAGTTACCATGGAATACCACGATAACAAAGCACCCTGTCTTTGAGGCTGCCCTTTCTGCCTTTTACCTCCCAGCCCCCATTCTCAGCTTAGCTCAGACTGCAAGTATGTTTGCATTAATGCACTATGTAGGCGACTTGGAGCTGGGAAACATTCTTGCATTCTAAGAATTTGCAGATGCTAACGTTCTTTCTTTCTGCCCCTACAGGCTTTGCTTACCCAGGAGGTAAACTCTGGTTTAGCACTAAAATTCTGTTGTTTTTTCCTCCCCTCCCTGCCCTCCAGGAGTTTGACAAGAAGTACAACCCCACCTGGCACTGCATCGTGGGGAGGAACTTCGGTAGTTACGTGACACATGAAACCAAACACTTCATCTACTTCTACCTGGGCCAAGTGGCCATTCTTCTGTTCAAATCTGGTTAAAAGCATGGACTGTGCTACACACCCAGTGATCCATCCAAAAACAAGGACTGCAGCCTAAATTCCAAATACCAGAGACTGAAATCTTCAGCCTTGCCTAAAGGAACACCTTGATCTTGAACCTTTGTGTTTTGTACAGGGCATTCTCTGTACTCATTTGTTGTGGTTATAAAACAATTAGCAAAACAGCTTACATTTGTATTTATTTTCTATTCCATACCTCTCTGCCCCATGTTTTCTCTCCTGAAAATCCATTCCTTTCCAAAATAATAATAATAATAATAATAAATCTGTTGGAGAAGTGTGTGTTAGTTACAATTTGTTTAAATACTCTGGGTGAAGATGGCCTATAGGTCCCATACTAGGTTAGTGGGGGAGAGTCCTTGAAGTAAGTTTCTGTGGGATGTGGTAGCCGAGCCTATTCAGTACTTTGGAGTCTTTAATTCTCACCTGTTGGCAGCTGTTGTGCATGGTAGAATAATACTCAGAAGTGCATGTCAGAGAAACTTGTATTAAATCTTACTCCTAATCTGATAAATACTATCAAGTGCTCATTTTGTTAGATGTTGCTATAGAATGTTCTGGGCCTTAGGCCTTAGGTGGTGGTGGTCAATGTGTGGTAGAACTTCACATAAGCTTTCTGTGGCTGTAAAATGGAAATTAGCTAATAACAAAGTTGGCTAATGAGAAATTTGAGCTCTAGGCTATCCCCTTTCCCTGCTGAGCTCCAAAAAGATAACCTTAAAGATTACAGGTGTTTTTAAAAGGGAAAATGAGAGGTTTTGAGCAGCAGCCTTACAAGCGATTTTTAACAAAGTCTGCAGGAATTTAAATGTCTAAGCCTGCTGTGCTGGGCTTCAACTGGCCGTGGTCAGAAACCCAATTAAATGTGAATTGAGGCTTTCATTAAGAGACCCAATTAAGGCTGGATAAGTAACCTTCATTAAAGGTTTCCTGGTACAAATTTTAGGAAGACTTGTCTTTTAAGAAAAGCAAATATGGCAGACTTGGCTCTTGAAGGTAAAAAGGAAATACTCTAGAGGCCGAAACAACCCAAACCCTTCTTGGACTTGAAGTTCCAAGGATGGTCCTGGCTTTTAAGTTACCTTATGCTCAGTGTTCACATGAGGTAAGCCTTTTTGTTTTAGGTCTTAGGTGTGTCAGCTACAATTAGGATTTCTGAGCAGCCAAGCTATTGCTACATAGAAGGGGAAAATGGATTTGAAATGATAGGTAATGACTCCATCTTAAAAGCAGTGTTAGGTCTGTAACATCTTTGGAAGATTATTTTTCTTTATCAGAACTTGGGGTTTTAGGACTCTCAGCGAAGTTAAGCTATGTTAGGATATGGAAAGTTTTGGGGTAAAAAGGCAAAAATGTTTTACTGTTTATTGTGGCAGAATGGGAGAAGTTTTTCTCCTTTCTGCAGGAAAGAAGGATGTACTGCATTTGGGGTGATTTGGGTTTGTATTTATATAAGTGGACTGAAAATGTTCCCATAATTAATCTTTTTACGGTCTCCCTTCCCTCTTTAGTGACCTGGCTATATTTCTATTTGAAGCCCAAAAGGAATTTGGCTTCCAAAGCTGTATAAATCTTGTTCCGTTAACCTTACTTCGAAACGGTCTCCAGCAACAGACCCTGGAGCTGACTTAAGTCCACAAGCAACTGGACATTGGGAGTTCTGATTTGATTAGATCCATATCTACCGCCAGGAAGTGGCAGCTTTTAACTTTTGTTTTTTGATACTGATGTGAGAAAACTACATTGCCTTGGAGATAGGACTGGGTTGATGGTTTATGAAGTTCTTTCAAGTGCCTGCTCCTTGTTAATTTTAAAGGCCAATAGGCTTCAGCTGACTGACAACAAAATAAGCTACAGCTTTTCTAAGGTTTAGAATTTCATTAAATGCTCTTAGTTGCTGTTCTTTGAGATAGTTACATATAGATAGCTTTATCTGGAAGCTTTTCAGTGACAGGGCAAGGTCTTATGAATGAGGTGAATAAATGACCCTTACTGTCTACTGGGCCAAGAGGCAGCATATCAAGCCTTTTCAGATAGCCCTGAACTAAGTTATTTACAATTAAACTGCCAGCCAACTCACAGGTTGATTTATGCAATTTCTTAGCAAGACCCCACAAAACCTTAAGCTTTATCCACACTCAAAATATGGCCTCATTTAAACATCAGTGACTGTATTAGAGATATGAGAGCTCTGCCCTCCTCTGCCCCTGAGTACTGGAGGGAGTTAGGCTAGATAAAGTTATTAAACTTTTTTTGGCTATAAAACCCTTCAAATGTATTCTGACAAGCTCCCTATGTAAGACATGAAAGCAGGAGTTTGCTGTTACATTTTTTTTTCTATTTTTTACTTTTCAATTACAGATGGCACACAATATCAGTCTCAACGTTTATTCTTTTGACAAGGAATTGAGTTGTTTTCACGACAGGCACTGAGGACACAAAAGTGGCTTTTGGTAAAAGAGCACAGGATACATGACAAATATATTTCCCATACCCCCTCAAGAAAAAAAAAAAAACCATCGTACAAATTGTAAACTCATTTAGTGGTTCAGCACATAATTATAGTCATGATCATTAGCCCTCTGACTTGGGCCTGGTTTTTGGCTCTCAACCAGTCCTAGGCTGAAAGGTTGACTCGGCTACAGTTAGGAAGTTTTCTGGTTCAAATCATCATTAGCTTCAAATGAATCATTATCCCCCTAGAAGGCAGCACCAGCAGAGAAACTACAAACACTTCAAAACTGAGTTTTAGTGCTGGTTTTACCTTAACCACACATTGCACAGCTGAGAAAAATTAGAAGGAAAATTGAGCAAAAGATACTGACACAATGCCATGGGGAGAAGGCCTAAAGCAACTCTTAATGAAAGCTCCAGTAAAGTGACAGGAATTTGTTTCTTCCACTTTGAGATTGGCCACACCTGAACAAGGCACATATCCTTGAGAGGAGATGTTCTGTTGCTGGTCTCACTAGCCTGATTATCCTTCAGTTGCAGGCATTTGACAGGATGTGATGGGTTCACGGTCCAGGATGGTGAAGGAGTTATAGTTTGAAGCCAGAATGAATGGCCACGATGCCTGATGTTAGACTCTCATAAGTCACTTTCTGGAAACCTGCATCTTCTATCATCTCCTTGAACTCCTCCTACAACACAAAGGAAGATATAGCAATCTTTGGATTTCACCTTTAGGGTATTTGTCCTAAGCCACAGAAGTTTTGTACCTGAGATGGGAACTGTCGGATACTCTCAACGAGGTACTGATAGGATTTCCAGTTTCCTGCGATGACCTCTCCCAGGACAGGAATGACCTGGAAGCTATAGAGATCATAAAGCCTAAACAAAAGGGGAAAAGATTAAGATTGGAACATGCCCCTTGATAAGAAGCAAGAAGATCTAAGCCTCGGATCATAAACAAATGCCTAAATATAGGGGTCAAGCAAGAACCTAAAATAAGTGAAGTGGGCCAGGTATAAGATCAGTAAGGAGTATTGAGGATGTGGTGACAGGTACAGTTAGGAAGTACTATAAAAATAAAGAAGGGGCAGTTACTACTCAACTCTGACCATTGCCACGTGGGAATATGGCTTACTCAGTGTGTTGCCATATATCTGATTTCTCAAGTGAAGCTGAAAATTCAGATTTTTATGTAAACTTTCCTGATTTTTAAATTATGGACATCTAAGTCAACTTCTTAAAATACCAGGAGTCTGATATTTTATTTGTGGACCAAAATATCTGTGGACCGACTGGATCCTCCAGTGGCTGGTTTGAGACTCTTTTGGCCTAGGCATTGTCATTCAGAACTGGCTGACCTCTTAGATGGCACTGTCACAGCCTCGGGGAGTCTGCGACTCTGAACTATGAGGTTCATGCTTATAGCTTACTGGCTACTCTCTGTCTATTTTGGGATGGGAAACCCTTGGCTAGACAGCAAGAATCCAGCCCCGTTAACAATGCCAACCTGGATACGAGGGGATTGTTCACTTGGCTAAACTCCAGACAGAGAAACCGTCCTCCTGGTTTCAGGACTCGATGGGCTTCCTGGAGTGCCTGAGCAAGAAAAGGAATAAGAGAACACACTCCTCAGCAGACCTCATTCAATTCCATGAGGCCAAGACCACTTCAGCTTCTGTGGGGATTATATAAGTTATTTCCCACAGATTCTTTTTTTCATCCTCAGTTGGGAAGCTATAACAACAGATATAACCCTAAACTATCCTAACTTTTATAGGCCTTCTGCTGCCCATGAAGAGGTTACTTGGAGTAATCTAAACTGACTCACCTTGGTATAACCCCCATGGAGGGCAATTTTTGAATTATCAAAATCACAATGGATGTCCTCTTTGATCAAGTAATTTTACTTCAAGGAATCTATCTTACAGAAATGCTTCTACTGTGGAAATGACATGTATATGGGTTATTCGTTGCAGTACTGTTTGAGCAGCACAAGATTAGAAGCATCTTAACCATTAATGAGAGACTAGTAAAATTATGGAACATCTATACAAATGGAATCTATGAAGCTATTGAGAAATGATAAAAGAAAGGGCCAGTGTTCTTTATATACTGACAGAAAAAATCTCCAAGATAATCTCCAAGATATATTTTTGAGGAAAAAAAAAAGTAATGAGAAAATGTTCTATATGTTAATATTTGTATGAAAATAGAATAAATACATTTACTACATACAACACATCTTTGTAAAGACAAAGATACACAAGAAATTGGCGATTGAAGGGAGAGGAGGAACTGAATGGTTGGGACGCAAGGGTGAGAGGAAGACTTTCACTGATACACTCTTTTTTGCTTCGAACTTTGAATCCATTCCAAATTTTTTAATGAAAAGAAGTAATGACTGGCTGTAGACACAGGATGGGTCATAAAAACCAACCTAAAAGCACCATAAAGGATGTCCTACCAAGAGCAGGAGAATCAGGCAACTGGAGCCTGCGTTACAGAAACAAAACTGGTTGGTGCTTCGCACGTTGTCTTCAAATGCTTTGGACAGAATATTAAAGTAGAAACAAAAAAGAGTTGCATTAGATTAAGAGCTGGACATTCTCTTCTCTCTAAAGAGGAACCATGAGTTTACTAGCTACTCTCTGCCAAAATGGTGTATGAGTGCCTTTTTCTGCGTCAGCCTTGGAAATGCCTGTGATCTGCAAACTCACGGGGTCACAAGGCTTCACAAATGAGAGGAAACAGATGAAATATCAGAGCAAGACGGATAGTATCAAAGATGTAAATACCAACCCAAACAACAAAGGCTCCTGTGGGGACTTTCTCTATGGTTTTGGTCTTTATCAATTTTGTGACTGAGAATACTGGCAACTTAAAGGATTGAGGTCCCTAAGCCTGAAACTGTCATTTTACTCAAGAGCTGAGCCCAGAGAAAAATCTCTTCATCCTTCCTCATTCACTGTAGAGCTACTCCAGGGGAACTAATATCCTGAGAATCACACAAGCTGAGGATGCAGCCATTTGTACCCGATCAATGTGTGTGACATTCCGGATCCCAAAGGCAATGGTGTAAACATCAAACTTGTCATCATCAAAGGGCAGTTCTTCAGCATCTCCCAATACCCAAGAAAGTCCTGAAAGAGAAAATTAGTTCTAATCTCAGTCTGGGTGGCTGTCTCTTCTGCACTCTGCAAACTGCCAAACCTGAGGAGGGGGTTGTAGGAACCCCCGAATGTGTAGTCAGCCAACAAAAGTGTGGGCAGCCTGGACACCCCATTAGCAGCTAGCTTCTGAAGTGGGGGCAGTCTTGTGGGGCTGAGCCTTGAACTTGTAGAATCTGATGCTAACTCTGGGTAGTTAACTGTCAGAATTTAATCAAATTCTTAGACACCTAGTTGGTATGGGAGAACTGGGAGAACTGTTTGGTGCTGGGCAAACACCACACATTTGGTATCAGGAGTGGTGTCAGGAGAGTGGCTCCATAGTGTAGTGGTTAGCACATCTGCTTTACATGCAAAAGGTCCTGGGTTCACGTCCCAGGTGGAGCGACGGACCATACCCCGGGTGCGCCAGGCCCCGGGTACGACTGGTCCCGGGTGTGCCAGGCCCCCTGAGTGTGCCGGGGGTGCCAGGCCTTGGGGGCACCAGGCCTGGGGGTACACACCATGAATGTATGGGAGGAGACGCCCTGCCTTCAGAGATCCAGTTCTTAAGGGGAAACAGCAACATCCAAAGGAAAAGTGGTGTCAGGAAACAGCACACACCTGTCTTCTCCCTTGGATTCTTTAGCCACTGTCTTCATGGGTATTCTCCAATCCTGAGGACTTGGAGCTGGTATCCCTGAAGTTGAGGGGAAGTCCATTGCCCAAGGCTCTAAGTAAAACCTGATGCTTGCTTAGTTATGCCTGCTCTCAAGCAATTTTTACCCATCTAAGTGTTTTGTATAGTGCACTGTGGTTAGGAGCCCAGATCCTGAGGTTTAGACTGCCTGGGTTTCTAGCTTCACCATTTATTAGCTGTATAATCTTGAATAAACTACTCTGCCTCAGTTTTCTCATCTGTGAAATGGAGTTAACAATGGTACCTATTTTAGAAGGTCATTGGGAGAATTCTAAGTACAGAATTTAGCATTGCTATATTGGTTCCATTGGTGTCATAGAGAATCAAAGTGTCTAGACCCCCAAGTCTGGTGGTTGTGAATTCAGAAAACACCTAAGGGAGCCCCCATCAGGGTGGCTATGTCCTCTAGGGTCCTGATTCTGCTTTAACATTATTCAATTTGCAGCAAATTAGACATAATATGATATACAAGGAAGATTCTATAGTGGAAGGCAAATGAAAACAACCTTTCTGTAAAACAAACTAGCAGTATTTAAGAAGAACCTTGAAAATAAGCATACCCAGCTCTTTTGATTTTTAGGACACTGATGACATCACCATAGCTACTGCTTACTGAGTCCTTTGATGGCAGGGTCTGTGCTACCTTTTTCAATTAGCGCCCCCTTATCCAAGGTTTCGCTTTCTGTGGTTTCAGTTATCTGTGGCCAACTGTGCTCCAAAAACATTAAGTGGAAAATTCCAGAAATAAACAATTTGCAAGTTTTAAACTTCACACCCTTCTGAGTAATGGGATGAAACCTTGCTCTGTCTCACTCTGTTCTGCTCTGTCCTGCCCCTGACATGAATCATCCTTTTGTCCAGCACCTCCACAGTATATGTGCTCCGCACCTGTTAGTCACTTAGTAGCCATCTGGGGTATTGCAGTGCTTGTGTTCAAATAATCCTTATTTTACTTAATAATGGCCCTGGGGAACAAGAGTAGTGTGGCAATTTGGATATGTCAAAGAGAAGCCATAAAGTTCTTCCTTTAAGTGAAAGTGAACATCTTCCATTTAATAAGGAAAGGGAAAAAAAGTATGCCAGGGTGCTAAGATCTAAAATAAGAACAAATCTTCTATCCGTGAAATTGTGAATAAGGAAAAAGAAATTCATGCTAGTTTTGCTGTCGTACCTCAAACTGCAAAAGTTATAGCCACAGTGCATGATAAGTGCTTAGTTAAGATGGAAAAGGCATTAAATTTGTGGGTGGAAGACATGAGTAGAAATGGGTTCCGACTGACAGCAACGTGTTGCGTGAGAAAGCACTGAGCCTACAGGAAGACTTTAGCACGGACTCCTGAAATGAGTGACCACATTTACATAATTTTTATTACAGTATACTGTTATAATTGTTCTATTATTAGTTATTGTTGATATCTCTTACTGTGCCTGATTTGTAAATTAAAACTTTATCATAGGTATGTTTCAAAAAACCATAGTATATATAGGATTCAGTATAATTGAAGGTTACAGGCATCCACTAAGGGTCTTAGAACATATTCCCCATGGATAAGGAGAGGTCTACTGTACATACATCATCTTATCATATCCTCGGATCAACTCCATGAGATAGTTGTTACTATCATCCTCATGTTTCAGGTGAGCAAAGTTGAGTATCAGAGGTTAAAGTAGTTTATCCAAGGTCACACAGATGGTTTAGATGCAAGTAGTTTTATCTCAGAGCCTGTGTTTTTAACAGCTATTGTATAGTACCTCCTATTATGAGATCGTTATTATTTTCTCCATTTCATAGATTGAGATTTAGAGAGTTTAACTTGTCCAAGGTTATATAGTCAGTAAAAAAAAAAAAATTAATGAATGCATGCCAAAATTTACAAATAAAGATTAAAAATATTGCGCTGTGTGTGAAAACATTAAAAAAATTACAAATCAATTGGTTATTGGTTAGGTAGACTGATATTACTCATGAAACATCCATATGGGAGAATATCATAAAAATGATTTTAAAGAATTTTTAATGACGTGGAAAAATCTCATAATACAATTCTGAATTAAGGCAGGATATAAACTGTTTATGTTCTTAATTTTACAAAAATGAAATGATTAGAAAAAAGATATGAAGGAAATTTATTAAAATATTGAAGAGTTTAATATTTCTGGATGTTGGGATTATGGGTAACATTTACTTTATTTTTCCAGAATTTTTCCAGAATTTTTCCAGAATTTTGAATTTGGAAATCCAGATTTTCTCTCAAATATATCACTTCTGGAATACAAGGCAACAAGTTCTGTTGTCCTCAGAACTTCCATTTGGGGAGGAAGTGCTATATATAAACATTAAAAAAAAACCCACATAACAGTGCTACACATAAAAATGCCTTTACATATTAACTTATACATTTATTAAAGAGTTACTAGGATACTCCTACTTAGTTTCAACTATTTTTGTATGATATATATATACACAAAGGCGTTGTTAGTGGAGACTGATAAAGCAAGGAGGAAAGATAAAGACAACTGTACTAGGCGGCACTTAAGGACTCCTTGCAGGTGGCTTTGTCTCGGCAGTTAGGGGAGCTCGAAGGGCAAGTAGTTATACCACAGAAGAGCTGATCCCAGAAATGGAACGTCGCCTATCATTTCTGTCTTTGTTCTCCATTTTATATGGCTGAGCACCACAGAGAAGGGACACGTTTTCAGTAGGAGTAAGGAAACATAGTGCCTTTGTCTAAAAACACCAGCGACTGTCTGCCTTCTGGTCACTGCTGAGGGTTAACAAAAGAGCCCTTCATTTTGGGGGCCAAGTGAGTTGTGGTTCCTATAGGCAGCTCCTTCTGGGGGTGGGGGAAGGAGGAGGAGAAAGAACTGAGTTAAAATAACCACAGACACTCCTGGTGGGGGACGGGGAGAAGAGAAGTGCTGATGTTGACCTGAGGGACTCTGTTTTCTTTGTTGTACGCCACTGCCACTGCGGCTCACAGTGGCTGCCTGCAGAGCTTGGCCAGCATGGGAGACAACAGTCCAGCAGCTCTGAAAAGCTGGGTAAACATGGTGCAGCTGCCAGGATCATTACTTCTACTTGAAAATATTTGGTGGGCGGGAGGAGTAGTAATTCGAAGTATTAAAAAAAAACAGAAAGCCAAATGTAAAAAGTACATCTTTAAGCTAGGGCACAAATAATCCATTCTGAGATTGCAGTGAGTTCCCGGAAATATGCAAGCACTCTCGTATCAGCTGTTGAGAGCGCTGTGTAGGGAAGTTTTAACAGTACTGTAAGTCCTCACTTAACATCATCCATAGGTTCTTGGAAACTGCAATTTTAAGAGAAATCATGTATAACGAAACCAATTTTACCATAGGCTAATTTATATAAAATAAGAGTTAAGTTCCAACGGTATATTTTTGGTCACGAAAACATCACAGAACTTCTAAATAAAGACCCGAAACACTTCTAATGTTAAATATTAAATATTAAAATAAAATTAAAATAAATGTGAACTATACATCATTTAAGAAATATTAAAATAAAGGTGAACTATACATCGTTTAAGAAAGATTAATAAAAACAAGTCAGATAATGATTTTTTAACCTGATTACTCCAGGTCAGGGTTGCAGGTAGCTGGAGCCTCTCCCAGCAGCTCAGGGTGCAAGGTGGGACCAATCCTGGACAGGACACCCTTCTATCACACCCACACTCACTCAGATTGGGACAATTTATACATGTCAATTCACCTCATGTGCACAACATTGGGATGTGGGAGAGAACTGGAGTCCTTGGAGAAAACCCACCCACGCAGACAAGGGGAGAACCTGCAAATTCCACACAGACAGTGGCCCTGTTGTGAATTTTTTTTTTTCCTCATCAACATTATAACAAAATGACAAACAAAGAAACATTAGTTCAGGACCTGCTGTACTGTTTACGGGTGTTTCTTCGACTTTATCAGTTGGGCCTTCTGAAAAATTGATGCCGAGATAGAGCTATATCTTTTTTAAATATCTTTTTCAATATATGGGATTATCTTTTAATTACATTTTCTAAATGAGAAGTTGTCAGCATGCAGAAATGCTACTGGTTATGGTACACTGAAGATGTAGGCAGCTCTGACTGAACCCTTTCTGTATAAGTTTTTGGGCTTTTTTTAGACTCAATCTCTAGAATTAGAATTGTGGGATCCTAGAATATAAACATTTTAGCAAAAAAGTTTTTTTTTTGTTTTGTTTTTTTTGTGGTGGGGAGGTGGCGGGGCAGAAACCAGGAAAAGATGAAAGGAAGAGGAAGCATGGGGAAAGCTGTTAGACCTTGATGCTAGTCTCAGCCTATGGACAGGGAGCACAGGAACAAGGAGTCCTACCTGGGAACTGTCCAGGCCCCAAGAACGCTTTAGAGCTCAGCCATCAGGAAAGAGCCTGGCTGGAAAGCTGAGGCAGGGTTTAAAGGCACTAAGAACTGGAGATTGTCAGCTAACTGCATTCCTGTGGCTGAAGATCAAGTCCCTTCTTTAAGGGCAGTGTATCTGCTTGGCTTCCACATCAATCAAACCATCCTAGCACTAATAGGGGAATGGAATGGCTCAAGAGCAGGACATTGGGGTCATCCGGGACCTGCTGGGAACTGCAAGCAAAACTTCTGTCTCAGTCCAGGAGCTGAGATCTGAAGATTCAGCTCCAATTCGGATCGCCGTTTAAGTTGTGTTACTCTTCTGGGCTTTGGTCATCTCTACCATTACATAGGACTGATATCTAACTCCCTAGATTGGTGTAATAATGTACATAACCATACAAACTGGATTCACCCGCACAAATTATCTTCAACTCTTGTCTACCTAGAAGTTTTTGAAAGATGGAAAATAAAGCACTTCAACATTTTCCATATTCCATCTTTTTTTAAAAACATACAGACATATCCTCTGTGTCTACTTGCTATAGAACTTACCAGCTTTGTATCCTTGAGCACAAGCTTTCTGCTTTCCAATCTTTAGCATCTCCTTGTTGATATCACAGACCACGACGTGGGAACCACCCAAGGAATCCTCTTCATTCTGGTATTTTTGGGCAATTTCTTCCCAGGATAAATTTTGCTGGGCCCTTACCTGCCTCTTCTGCTTTCCCTGATGCTGTGCCTGAACATAATTAAGGAACCGGAATGCAATGTCACCTGTGGGAAGCCAACAGAAGGAAATATGCAAACATAAAAAAAACAAAACCCCAGCATTTTCTAAACCCAAAGGGGGCAACAAAGGTACTCATCCCTACAGGAACTGTTTTTTTTTTTTTTTTAACAGCAAGTTTTTAATTTCTAAGATTTCTTAAAGAAACTTTTAAAAAAAATTATATAAGTAATACATGGACATATTTTTACTATAAAAGACTCAATATCTCAACATAAGAATAAAGTATGAAAGTCTCATTCTCTGTCCACACCCTCTCCAGACATAACAAGTGTTATGGGCTTAGTGTGCAGCCTTCTAGTCCTTTTCTAATAATGATATATGAAAATAACATAAGGGTATAGTTACAGGTAACAATTCCCTGTCCCGCCACCTCCACTCCTAGTTCGGTTTCCCAGAGACCATCTTTCCCAACTCTTTTAGCTGTTTCTTCTGTTGGTTAGAGCTATTTTTTTACTTATCAAATTTTTAATGATTTCCTGACCCTATCTGTGCATCCCTCTGTCTTCTCAATATAGTCATATAAGCTTTCCTCATAGATACTTTTATAACCTAGAGTAATAAACTAATCAATATTTTCTTTCTTATTCTATCAACTATAGATGGTATCTCTTGACTCCCTTCAACTTTCTTTTATATGTACTTTTACTCCGTCAAGACTAGTAACATTTTCTGTGTTCTATAGCTATAATTAAGTCTTCTGTGCTTTGTTGATGGTTTGAGTCCAAAAGCTGAAAATCAAGTGTTTACATTATTGTGACAAAGTAAATACTGGGCAAACCCAATGCTTTTCAGGATCACATTTCCTTTCTTATAATGCTGCTTCCTTATCTTGGTTTTCCTTACACTATTTGCAAGAAATATATCCTTAAGTTTTTCCAGTCTCTTCATCCAATTAGGTGTTCTCCAGCCACCTTTCTATATATTTAAATACTTTTATATGTACTCAAATGAAACAATTGAAAAACACAAATGAGTATCATATTATATACATTGTTAGACAACTCATTTTCTTTTTCTTCCCACCTCATGTCTTTGAGAACTTTCTGTTAAGTATTTATAGGTTTTCCTCATAATATTTCATAGAATGGATATATCTTAATTTAAAGCCATTTCTTTATTGAGGAATAAATAGGTTATTTCTAAATTTTTACTACTACTAAAAGTGATACAGTGAGTGTATTTATAGCTATATCTTTTTAAAATGTCTTTTTTTAAATATATGGGATTACCTCTTAATTACATTTTCTAAATGGGAAGTTGTCAGCATGCAGAAATACTACTGGTTATGGTATACTAGAGATGTAGGCAGCTCTGATTGAACCCCTCCTGCAGCTTTATCTTTGTGCAAATTTTTTTTTTAGACTCG
This sequence comes from Pteropus vampyrus, assembly GCF_000151845.1. Classification (NCBI taxonomy): domain Eukaryota; kingdom Metazoa; phylum Chordata; class Mammalia; order Chiroptera; family Pteropodidae; genus Pteropus; species Pteropus vampyrus. The sequence goes on from NW_011888804.1 coordinate 9,265,521, forward strand.
ATATCTAGAATAGGAATTGTGGGATCCTTGATTATAAACATTTTAGATTTTGATAGATTCTGCTAAATTGTCCTCCACTGAGCAAGGTATCCTACTGCCTTCTGAGCTTCCATTTGGGGAGAGGACAACACCAACAAAGTTGCCCATATACATGTTTCAAATATGGAGATTATTATATATTATTCTGTTGGTATAGATGATCATATTATGTCATTATACTTTATTCTAACGTAACTTAACATGTTCATTAACCATGTAATATTACCAAGATGCATTTTAGAAACCTATTTTTCTCCCCAAATGCCTAGTGTTCACAAAGTAACGAACATGCATAAACAACTAAACTTTTGATATTTGAGGTGATAGTGTATTAAGAGAAGAGGCTGCCTACAAAGCTTATATAATAAGATAAAAGGCATTCTCCCCACCCAGAGAAAGAGGGAAAGTGGGTTAAAAGTTAAACAGAAGGTAAAACACTTAGATGGTGAAATGTCACTGGTGAAATGGCCTTTTTACTTTATAATCCTGTGAAATTTAGAAAAGTGACAAGCACAAAGCTGATATTCTGTGCTTTTGATCGACATTCAGTTAAAAAGAGTAAACTTTTCTTAGAAGTGTATCGATTTTCAACTATCATCTTTAGAATAATGGTAGACGAGCTTAGCTCATTCCAACAAGAGAAACCAATATTTGCAAAAGATGTTCAGTGGTACCCAAGGATGCTGACATGGACATTACCTGTGCCTCCAGCAACATCAAGCAGCTGGGTCCCAGGAAATGGGCGCATCTTCCGGAGCAGCAAATCCTTCCAAACACGATGAATACCAAAACTCATCATGTCATTCATCACATCATACTTCTTGGCCACACTTTCAAACACCTGATAGACTGACAACAGAGAAATACAATACAATTGTGCTATTGACAAGATTAACTTGGAAAAGTCCTAAATGAAAGCAGAGGAAGCCTTTTCCCCCTCTGAAATTGCCTGTCTTTGCAAGGGAACCTAAGCCATAATGCTTGACATCCAAATGTACGCTTTAACATTACCTCTTTTAGAAAAGACTTATATTGCTTCATGTCAGAAATCAGCCTATTTTCTACTGTCTTAGTTATCTTATCTAGGACCACTAACTCATAATCATTCCATGCACATACTTGGTACTAAACAGGTTTCTGTTTCTTAGAGGATGGTGTGTGTGTGGTATTTTTCTAATGGATGGGAAGGCCTCAGCTCTTCTCTGCCTGCAACACTGAGAAAAACCTCGGGGACAGTTTGGTGGGCAGATGGATGGCAAGATGTGAATCAAGGCTAAGTCACACTGCAGGGTCTTCATGAATCTTCTCCATAGGATCAAGGCAGAATGTGAAATCTGGTCTAGCTGGAGAGAGAAGGTAATTACCATTCAAAACACTTTAAAGTTGCAGTAAGGCTGAATTAGGTAATGAAGAGATGATTTTTAGTCCCTCAGATGAAATGTGCCCAATAGATCGAAACATTACTGTCCTCTGTGGATCAGTGGACCATAGAGCTCCTCCTTTACTTTACTCTTGAATGCCTATTCTCCAAGCTTGCTTTTTTCTTTTGAACATCTTTTGAGGGGATTGAGGGACACTAAAGCTCAACACACGTTGTATAAGCACTCCTAGCTTTGCGTAGTTCGGACATGCATGAATTTCCGTTACTTGCGTGGTCATTTTTACCATCCTGCATCACTGTGAAGTACTGCCTGTACTTCATTCTTGGGTCTCAAATACACAAGTCATGTTTAGCTCAGGGGGTAAATCCTTCCTGCTTGCCATTGTGTGAAATGTTTTTTATATATTGTAAAGCACAAAACACAAATTATGCATCATTATTTTGGAAGCAGCCCATCTAGATTCAAATGCGAGCTCTGTGATTTACTAGCAGAATCTGGGCAAGTGACTTAATATCTGTTTCAACAGTATCTTCCTCTAGAAAACTAGGCTAATAGTCCTACCTCATTGGATTATATTTATAGAAATTAATGTAAAGTATTTTAAAAGGTTTCAGGTTCTCAATAGTTTACTACTGTTTTACTTGGCTCCACTTATTTCACTTGACAAGCAGTTATCAAACTCTTAATATGCATCAGGCACTGAAAATATAGACATGAATGAGCCACTCTCTTAGCTTTCTGAGGATTCACAGTGAAACAAATGTTAATTTAAATTCAATATTCAAAGAGTTACAGAAGAGCTATGTATTTAGTAAGGTTGAGGTGAGAGGTAATACAATGTAGTATTCTTTAAGAAGATCGGAAATTCCATTGCAGGCTCTTTCTTGTATTTCCTGGGTGACCATAGGCTAAGTGAAGGAAGCTCTTAGAGCCTCACCTTAGCCATCTGAAAAATGGGCATAATACCTTACCCATTAAAAATGGCACAGTTGGGAGTTTTACAACAGTTCTTTTCCTTTTCCATGACTGTGGCACAGTGCTGGACTCAAAGAAACTGCTCAATAATATCTAATATTTATTGAACAATTACGGTGTCCGGCATTGTTCAAAATACTTTAATTTTAATGTATGAAAACATCTAATCCTCACAAGAACTCTAAAAAAATAAACAAAAATAAAAAAATAAAGAAAAAATGGTTACTATTATTCCTACTTGGCAAATTTGAAAGCTGAGACAAAGAAATACTTTCCTTCTTCCTCTCCATAAAAAATGACTTGTCCCTTTAGCAAGAGGTTAAGAATGCGGGCTATGTAGTCAGACCAAAATGGATTGGAATACTGGTTCCACCACTTACTAGCTATGTTAAATTGGGCAAGTTCTTGCTTAACCTCTAAGTTTCCTTATGTGTAACATGAGGATAACAATACCTACCATCAAGAAGTTTAAATGAGAATTGAAAACGTCTGCACGGTGCCCGTCACGCTATAGACGCTAAATTAATGGGATTTAGTGACAATTACTCTGCTTAAAAAGAGGAGGTGTCTAAGCTCTGCAGGGTCACGCTGGGGGGACTCCTTGGATTTGAGGATTGACTGCACAATCTAGAGCATCGGAGCTAACGGGCCGTTAAATCAACCCTTAGTTGGGCAGAAGAAACTAGATCGTAGACAGTCAAATCCCTCCATCCACCCTCTCGCCTCTTTCACCTTTGCCCCCCTTCTCCTCCTCCGACACAGTCTCAAACCCGAAGTGCGTTTCCGCTGCTCGCTTCTCTTGGGACAAGAGCCGCGCACCCAGCGGACTTCCCGGCCAGGAGCTACGAAGCCCGGGGAACCGGTAGCGCCGCATCACCCGCGACCACCCACGGCCGCAGTAGCCCCATAGAGCGCAACTCCTGGGGGCCGCCATCTTGACAGGTGACAGCTGCCGCACAGTGCGTTGCGTTGCATCACTAGACGGCCGACGGCGGCCGGCTGGAGACATTATTAACCGAACGCGTCCTGAAACCTGATATTAAGGAGCTGTGCGCGATCTCTGGAATCCGGAGGCTACTCAGTCTTTGAGTACCTGAAATCCTTTCTCATTCTTCTCAAATGAATATAGAATTCACCAGGAATAAGCGTACCTTAGGGAGAGCCCGCCCACCCCCTCGCATCTCAGCGGTTATGTCTCTGAATCTCGCCAACCATTAGTACCAGTACTAACTCCCCAAATAGCTAGTAACTCCTGTTTTCTGGTGAAGAAAGGGGGAACTGAAGTACAGTGTGGTAAAAGGCAATTCTCGCAAACTTTGGTGCACATAAGAATTACCTGGTTTGATTTTTTTAAATGTAGATTCCTGGGCCCGAAATACCAGACAATTTGAATTAGTAAATCTGGTATGGGTACTGGGAATCTTTATTTGACCAAACTTTGCTGGTGATTCTGATGCAAAGAATTTGCAGACCATTCTTGAGGGAAACATTGGCTAGACTAAAAAATTAAACAGGAAAGATTGTTCTTTGGTCTTTCTATTTTATGAACCTAGGAGTACATAAACGGAAAAGAAAGCTCTGGTTATCTATCTATCTATCTATCTATCTATCTATCTATCTATCTATCTAGGGTAATGTAGACCATCTTGTACAAAAGAGGATGGAGGTGGTGAGTTTTGCTTGGATTTCTGTATGTTTCTGCTTTGATTCCCTTTTTAAATGTATATTTCCTATAAATATTTCACAAGGAGAAAGCACCAAGAACCCTAAGAAACTACTTTGAAAATGAAAATCTCTTTCTGGTTTAATGTAGTCTGACAGATGGTCACCTACCTTCTGCTTTTTTTGAAAGGACTGCACTGGGATTTCTCTTTCCCTCTCTTTTATTTTTAAGAGTGATGGAAGGAATGAGTCGTCCACGTCATCAGAATTCTTATATCTTTGTTAAAGGAAATAAAAGTTAATAAAAGAATCTTAACATATCTTCCAATTCTAGTCATACATAAGAATGGATCTCAGGCTTTGGGGTTGTTCTTTTTAGAGATCTAATTAAGTTTCCAGATCAACATTATATAGCTATTCTCTCATTTTGATACGATCTGTAGGGGAAAAAACTGGAAAAGGTGAAGCAAGACAAGGACTGGTGGAGGGCATTTTAAGAAAATTTAAAAATATGAGATTAGTATCCAATATTCTTTATCCCATTTGGAACCATTAATTTCAAGAAATTGATTGACATATATACTTATTAATGTTTTGTATAACATGATAATTAATAGGAGCCAATTCACATATTAGCTGGACTTGGATTTTCTGGAAAGATTTTAGTTGAGGAACAGGAATAAGATTATAATAGCTTTCCAACTACTACCAACTATAGTTTCATTGGCTGTTATCTTCAGCTCCCTTAGCTGGGCCTGGAGGTCCAAGTTCATCTCCAGATCAAGGAGAGCCTGGGATATGCCAGACTCATACCGGTCTGGCTTCTCACCACTGGGCTTCATGATCTTTGTGCTTGAACTGAGTATGGCCTTTTCCTTGGTGAGTGCTGGCCTAGCCACTGTAGTTTCTTATTTGCTTACCTAAAGAAACCAGGCGTATATTAAAAGCCTCAGTCTTAATGTATTTTGGCATTCCTTGTGCTCAGCACAGTGCCTCGCTTATAACAGGTTTCGAACTAGCTAAGGTTAGTCTGAGAAAAATTACTTGTTCATCTTTTTAAAAGTGTGTGCATGCAATCCTTTGAATCCCAAACTGCTATGGTTGGAGGGGATCATTTATAATTTTCCAAAGTACAGATGAATATAATGTGATACATCAAAAATACATATATGATTTTCTAAGTCTTAGTTTCCATAGGTCGTTGAGAACATCATTTATTAGCTATGTGACTGTGGGTAAATGGCTTAAGCTTTTTAAGCCTGTTTCCTTGTCTTTAAATGAGTTATTGTGAGGATTAAGTGTGATAATCCATATAAAGTGTACGACATAGTGCCTGTTAACGTTAAGCACTGAATAATAACTATTATTAATGAAATGAATTATTAACAATGGCTTATATTAATAAATGGCTTATTAACAATGAAATGAAGTATTGTGTGAGGAAGTGCTGTAAAGTATATTAGATGCAAGGTGTTGCCATTATTGTCACCATTGTTATTAGGAGATAGAATAAAAGCCATAAATAAATTGATACTAATACTAGCAGAAGAACTATAAATTAAACGAGTCAATTCCACAGGTATTCCGATGTTTGGATGGGTTATTCGTGTATATTATTATACAGTACACACTTTTAGCGTACTAAAACTAAAACCTGGACTACAAGTCCCATCATTCTGTACGCCCTCGCAAACACTGAAAAAAAAAAAAAAAAAACCAACTCTGGACCTGGACGAGGGCCGAAACCACACTTCCCAGAGTGCCTCACTTCCACATCTCCACTATATATATAGTCCATCCGGGTTCTTCGAGATGCTGTTTGGCGACTCGTCGCCATTCCCGGAGCAGCTCGGCCTCGGCCCAGAGGCGAGTGTCGGTCGCTGTGTCGGAGACCCCGGTCCCCGACACCAAGACAGCCAGCCCTCTCTCCTGCCCCGCGGCGGGAGAGCGTGTCCGGCCGGCCGGCGGGGCTCGCGCACCCTCTCTCGCCTCCCCTTCCCCCGCAGCCTCCGCCCCGCCAGGCCCGGCCCGGACCTCCGAGCCCCGGCCTCCTCCTCCTCTTCGGTCACCGCCGCCACCGGGCTCGACAGCCCCACCCGCCGCTTCTCCTCCCAGTTTGAGAAGCCAAGTAAGGAAACAGGGAAAAATGTCGCCATGAAGGCCGAGAACCGCTGCCGCCGCCGACCCCCGCCGGCCCCGAACGCCATGAGCCTGGGTCCCTGCCGCGCCCGCTCCGCTCCGACCGCCGCCGCCGCCGAGGCCCCCGTTGATGCCGCAGAGCTCCCCCAACGCCGCCGCCTCCGCCTCCGACATGGACAAGAACAGCGGCTCCAGCAGCTCCTCCGCCTCTTCGGGCAGCAGCAAAGGGCAACAGCCGCCCCGCTCCGCGTCAGCGGGGCCGGCCGGCGAGTCTAAACCCAAGAGCGGTAAGGGCGGGCTCCCCTTGCGGTGGGCGGGGGGCGACTGCCCCTGAGGCTGGGGCGGATCCTCGCTCTGGTGTCTGCTGGGTCACACCAGCGACGAGCTCTGTTTTCTCCTGTGGTTCCATCTACCTTTCTCCTATTTTCCATGGTCCCATTACTTAAAATGAACATTTAATGAGCCCTGTACTGCATGGTAAATCCTTGCATTAATCCTCGAAACAGTTCGTGAAGTAGGTGCTATTCTTATCCCCATTTTGCGCGTGAGAAAATTGAGGTTCAGAAAAAGAGCAGGTGGCCTAGCTACTATGTGCCTCACAGCAGGCCTTAAGACCTGGTTTGTCTGATTCATCAGTCTTAGCTCCGAAAACCACTAAGTCGTTCTGCCCTTTAATGTTTATTTAGCATTGAATAGTATTCAAGTTTAAACTGGAGGGTGGGGCCCAAGGACTTTTCAAACTCGAATCTCATATTTAATAACCTGGCCCCAGAGCCATCCCTCTGTTGAAGAGGACTGACTCGTCTTTGGACGGCTTTGTTCAGCGTGGAGTAATGTTTAAGAGCACAGGCTCTGGATTCAGTCTTTTTAGATTTGCCAGACCTTGAGCGAGTGTCTGAATTTCTTTACCTGTAAAGGTGGAGATAATGAGAATTAAACTAATTTAGAAAACAAGTGAACCTGAGGGCTTAGGAGAGTACCTGACACCTACTATGCACTTAATACACGTCATGCCTATTTCTTGATGTTAGGTTCCGATAGTGTTTTTTTACAGGGAAGATTTTGTTATTTAGTTTAATATTGAGTCAAGCCTCTCAATATTGAATTGTGACCATCATGAATATAATAGTTACCATTCATTGAGGGCTTCTTATGAATACTTCAGTCACTAACCTGGCCAGCAAGGTGGAATTGTTCATCTAGAGAAGGAAAAAAGTTGAGAGGCCAGGAGTTTAGAAGTTGGCAGAATCTGGAGTTGTAATCTCTGCTCTTTTGTATTGTGATTATATTAGCAGTGGTGGGAAGATGTTTTCAGTGGGAGTGGGGAAGTGTGTCAGAGAGGGGAACATTTGGAGTCCCCAAATGTGGAGGTCCAGTTGTTTAAAATTTTTTAAGATTAAAAAACTGTAAGGCTGACTTGAGTTCAGAGTTTGCTGTATCTTTGCTGGATACAGCAAAGTTTGTTTACTTGGTGTGCCAAGTAAACAAGGGCTTCTAGAGATTGCTTATGGAACTCAGGTGTCTCAATAATAAATGAATGCTTTAAATATCTAGGCAAGGATTAGTGTGGACTCTCAGGCTATGTCAGGCAGTGTTATGTAGACTAATTTTGGGGTTTTGCACATGTTGGGTTCATTCTGACTAAAGTGATTTCTGTTTTGTTTGTTGTTTTTTTAATGGTTAAATACTATAAAGCACTCCTAAAACACTTCCCTTTTTAATTGAAAACTTCAGAGGAAGAAAATAAAAACTCATGTGAAAGACTTTTGCTAGGTTCTATGAAATACACAGAAGTGCCCTCTGGTATTATTAGTTTTTGTTTAATGTATTTGTTAGAAAGTTTGACCATGTTTGCCATTGCCGGTGTCTACTTTTCTGACTACTGCTATGTATTTTCCCTTAGCAAAAAGGAAGGTTTCTAGCAAAGTACAGAGTTCTTCATCCTCAATCCATTGCATTGAGGAACAAATTCAAAGGTCATGTAGGAAGAAATTAAAAATTGAAACTCTGGATACTGGCTAATTTTTAAGGTTGAAATGAAAGGTTGCATATGCTGCCTTTGGAACATTAGGGACCACTGCTGTCACAGGAGATACCATTCAGGGCCTCTTAAAAAGTAACTTCTAGATGGTTGCTCTAACAAAAGGGTAGACTCAAATTCAGCATAATTTCGTAAAAAGATGTCTGTAATTTCAAAAGCTGGCTGAACACTTGCTGTACTTGATTCTGCTAGAAATTGTTGAAAGGACCTCTTGAGTTTCAGAGTACTGAGTGGAAGGAAGAACAGGAAGAGTAAGGTGAAAAGACATAACTTGCCCTTCTTTTGTCAAAGTAATAAGAGTTTTTCAGTTTCTAAATATTTGATGCCTTTTTCTTTCTCCTTTCCCTCCCTCCTGTGAGGAAAGAACCTCTGGTTTCTATTCTCTAAATCATGTATGTCATAAATAGTTACTTGCTTCCTAGCTACATGATTAATATACTTGAATCTTTCTTGCATCTGGCTTAAGTTTGTCCTTTATGCACACAGGAAATAGGTAAATTTGGCTACTGGGATTTATTTGATCTTTCCGGCCAGAATAGCATGGCGCAGTTTCTTTGCCTGGGCTAATTGCTTCCAACATTCACATAACATTCCTTTTCTTGGATATATTCCCACAGCTTTGTTTTGATAGGGTTAAGGTGTACTTCTAAGAGTGTTAAACAATGACTATCCCAGGAATATAGTCCAGAGGAGAGAGGTGGGTTAGAGTTTGGGGAGAGTCTTTTAGAAAGAGCAAAGGAAGTAAAAAAAGGCAAGAGAGCGGCTAGGCAGTTTATGGGTAAACAGTGGACCCTGGCCCAGAACTGGGCTCTTGCCCTATCTCCCTGGGCAGAGGATAGTACTTCCATGGAGGTTAAGAGAAGGTCAGGTATTATGAAGCAGTTATTTTGAGTTTGGTGATATGAAGCACTGTCCTGACACTCTTCCTCTTGTTCTGGTACCAGAGCCAGGTTACTAGTGGTAATCTGCCTTGAAGAATGCCTCTGGAAAAAAGAAAAGAAATAAAAAGAATGCCTCTGAGCTGTAAGTGGACCGACCTGGAGGTTTGATGGCTTTGAAAGTTGAGGTGACTTGAAGCCTTCAATAAAAACCACTTGGAGAAGTTAGAAGAATTCTGGGCCTGTTGGCTGGAGTCTTTGGTATATATGGCTTTGTTGGAAGTCTAGTGAGTGCTCTTGACCAGAATGAATTAGATTTATTAATAATAGGCTTTCAAAAAATAGCAATAACTATGCGCCAAGCACTGTGGTAGGCTTTTACGGAAGTTTCTCTTAATTCTCATGACCCTGTAAGGAGGGAGGATAGACCTGTTTTACAGACAAGAAAACCAAGGCTTTAGAGGGAATAGGGTCATTTACAAGTGAATTCTTAAATACTAGGCAATATTTATAAGTACATTTTGTATAAATCCACTTAGGAGGTAACTCACTGGCGGTAACATCATTTCTGATACCACCTCTCTCTTCCTTTTATTCAGAATTACTAATTTCACCTGGATTCAATTTGTTGTCAGTTGATTCTGTAGTAATGTCGTATATTACCCTTCTGGAGGTGTTTGTCAACCACTCTGGATGATGGGTAAGCAACTTGCTTGTGATTCAGCATGAATCAGCAACAGAAACTTCTTGGCTGATGTTCTGACCTCTAGGCTGTGCCACTTGTCAGCACTAGAGTTAGAAATGTTGATGCCAAATTATTTAGCTGGAAAATTTATGGCCTTTAATTTGGTAATGGAGGCAAGAGACTGGGATATGCTTACTGTTATATGGTAGAGACCTTTCTACTAGGGAAATGTGAAATAACAGACTCTCTGGATTAAGTTTTCAGTTCTTGTTGATCTTGGGATCCCGAGTTCTGGATTTGAGCTATTTAATGGTCTTGTCCTTTTTGGAATATGTCTTGAAAGTAGTTCTTGGCAGTTAGTTGTTCTCAGCTCTGGCTGTGCATTAGAGTCTCCTGAGGACCTTTTTTTAAAAATAGGGATGTGTGCGGTCCTTCCCTAGTGATTCTTTTAGATTCTTTAGGTCTGGGATAGGCCCTTGGGCCTTGACATCCATAGTGTGCAGCCAGGATTGAGAACCACCACTTTGAAATTTAAAATTTTCAACAGAGAATGTTTTTCTCAGGAACTTACTTTGACTTTTTTTTGTCTACTTTCCAAAGTCTAAAGCAGATTATTTCCTTGCTATCTCTCATAGGAGGACAAATTCTTCCCTTAACTTACTTACATGTATATCCTGGCAAGTTGTCTATCAAATGTTTCAAAAACAATACTCTAAATTTTATCCCTGGGTTCCCAGACCTGACCATACCTTCAATCTTTAGCTGCCTGTTGCTTGAGTCTAGAGATAAGAGCCAACCTCTTACTCTAGATGTCCGACTTCATACTTTTAGGTAAGTGGAAAACAAGATGAAGGAGTCGATTTTCACAACTGAAATCATAAATCCATATATGGTCAGTTGTTGTAATTTGTTTTAGAAATAGCAATTCTCTTGTCCATCAAGTTGTTTTGTAAGCATTATGAAACTGTTTCCTTGCCAGTGTGGTAATAAGTGGCTACATGAAAACAATCCTTCTACTGAGTGCCAGTTTACCTTCTTCAGCTCTACAAGTGTGGAATCTGGCTTAATTTAAATCTATGCAAACTAATCTATGCTTGTCTTGAAAGCAACGGGGTCAGTGCAGGATCATCTGAAACAGTCTTGGGTAATGAGGTTAGGGGAAAACGTGGTTTCCTGTGTTTGCCTGTCCTCTTCAGAAGACCTCATTTGTCCTCATGGTAAAGTTAGCTGGAGTTCTGTATCCTTCTGAATTTTCTATTTATTTGAAATCTTATAAATGAATTCCGTGGGTTGAGAGCAAGGCAAAATATGAGATCTGAAGCTTCATTTTCTAATTGTTACTCTGCCATGTTTGACAGTAACTGTTGCTAACTGAAGTAGTATTCTAACTGCAGATTAAATTCTGGTAACTTTTCCTAACTGGGATTTAAAGGTAACTGGTAGGAGTGCTCCTAGCTTGGCAATGTTTCTGTGACCCATCTATTCTGTGTTTACATTGCTACTGTCACCTTTGACTATTAGCTTGTCTCCCAGGTCATCATTTGGTCAGGTTTGGAGAGGATGGCAAACCACTCATTTAGCCCCTGTTGACAAATCAGGTGCACGGTGATTGCTGTCAAAATATGAACTCTGATTTATCAGCTTACATTTCCTTTTCTCTGAAGATAGGCTTCATCTTGAATTTATTTAGTCTGCTGTAAAATAAGCTGATCATTCTGCTTGTCTAGAAATAATTTCTTATAGGTACTTATAGTTTTAAAAATTACTGAAATAATAAGTATACTGAAGTCAGAATCTTAGGATGAGGACTGAGCACAGGAATCCCTTGAAAGCTCATCCGGGTGATTCCTATGAACTGGTAAAAGTAGATAACTCTATTTCCCAGAGGTAACAGTCATAGATAGCCTGCTCTGATGCCTTTTCAGACATGTTTCTATTTATGTATTTTTAACATAAACAGGATTAAGCTATATATTTTGGGGGAAAATTTTGGTAGTTTCCGAGGCTTATGGAATCCTCTTGACTTTGTAAACCACCACTCCCTTGAAGTTTGAGGGTAAGCCTAATGAATTTCTTCATTAAAAGTCCCCCAACTTCCTTTCTGAGTTTTTTGCTTTTAAAGCCATTAAATTAGTATGCAGACTTGATTTGGTCAGATTTCCATGTTGGAATAAGATAACATGGAATGAGCAAAGGGACAAGAATGGTAAATTAGTCTTTTTTCGTAGAGACTAATTTGGGCACCTCTTTCACCTTTAGTTATTTAGCTGTGTATGGTTTTCAGGTTTTATTTTGCCCCCCTCTGCTTTTTTTCTTTCTTTTTTTTAAAGTTGGTAAACCTTGGCACATGTTAATTATGTCTGGTCAGGGTTCTTTGTTCAGTTTGGGACAAAATAATCTATGCAGTTCAGCTCCCCAGCAGGAAAAAAATGGGGCAAAGAATACAAACAAGCTCTTTACACAAAAAACAAATGGTCAACAGACTGAAAAGTGCTTGTTCCTAGTCATCAGATAAATTCAAATTTAAAACAAATTATTTTTGACCTTTCAATTTAACAAAGTTTATTCAACTCGGTATTATCAAGAATGTAGTGAATTAGACTCTTATAGAGTTGTTAGAATATAAATAAATTGGTATTATGGTTCTAGAAAGCAACTTGAGGATGTATAAAAGGCTTTAATGATTATACTTGATTTGCTAATTCTACTTGGAAAATTTGACATAATCTTAGAGGCCACTGTATAAAGAGTCTTCCAATACTGTTATATTAAACTGGCAAAAAAAAAAATTAGAAGCCACCTAAATGTACAGCGATATAGGATTGGTTATATTATTCTGTAAGTGTATGGTAGGCAACAACTCAGCCTTTAGTGTGTGCTTTTGAAGACTACGGATGCATGAAAATGCTCATGGAGTAATAGGTAGAAGACAGTATATCTTGTATGCCTGTCATTTTGTGGAAGGTGTGTGGCATGTGGCTAAAATGGAGAGTAAAAGGAAATTAAACACTGTTTATAGGTTGGTATTTTCTTGGTACTGGCAAATGTAAATTATTCAGGGTTTCAAAATCGAACATATATTTTTCCCTCCCCGGATTTATTGAATTATAATAGACAATCGCTTGTATTTACATTGTACAATTCAATGTTTTTTTCGATTATAGTTGGCATACAGTAATATATTAGTTTTAGTTATACAGCATAGTGATTAGAAATCTATATAACTCACAAAGT
>NW_011888804.1:9279580-9332750 GCF_000151845.1 Pteropus vampyrus
CCTATGACACATATTTTTACATTTAATTGTGTCTCAAAAGCTCCTTAAATTATTATAGTCTTGGCTTCTTTTTTCTTGCTGTTCTGATTGAGTGTCCTTGGCTTCCCTATCCCCTATATCAGTGTTTCGATCCTCTTCTTTATCCACTCTGTTTATTCCCTCTAATGTGCTCTTCATCTCAGATAACGTGTTCTTCATTTCTGACTGTTTCCCTTTTATAATTTCCATTTCCATTTTAATGTTTTTTTATCTCTTAAAGTTCTTACTGAGTTGATCTCTCTCCCTGAGTTCATTGAGCATCTTTATAACCAGTGTTTTGAACTCTGCATCTGTTAGGTTGCTTGACTCCATTATTCTTGGATCTCTGTTCTGTTTTCTCATATAGTTTCTGCTTCTTTGTCCACCCATTTTGGCTGTCTTTCCATGTCTGTATCTATGAACTAAGCAAAGCTCCTAAGTCTTCCGGTCTTATTAGCATGGTTTTGTGTAGTAGGTGTCCAGTGGTACAGTTCTGAGAGGGTTTCAGTTGCCGGCCAACTTTAGCCCCAGCCTGTGCCCCTCCAGGGCCACCTATAAAGGTTCAACAAGCAGTCACAGATGCTGTGCTTCTAGTTGCCTCAAGAGGCCACACCAGAAACTGAGGCCAGCTGCCACCAGTGTGAGTCTTGGACTTGGCTCAGCAAGGAGCACTGCACTCCCCAAGAACACAATTGGATGTGGCTTGGGTGGGGCTGTAAATTGGGGGAGACAGAGTTTCAGGGAATCCTCTGGGCAGAATGAATGATGTCTATTATCCAGTTCCATGACATCTCAGCTATGGCTGCGCTGAGTCCTCACCCTGGGAGGAGAGAGGGCACAGCAGAGGAGCAATGGATACCACCAGCACTTCTGCCCCGGAGAGAGCCTCATCTCCGGCCCTTGCTCCTGGCCCTCGTCCCAACAACTCAGCACCCCCCTGTAAGTCCTTGGTGCCCCTCCAAGCGGCTGATCTGGCGCTGGTGCTCAGAGCAGGCAGGTCCGTCACTGGAAAGTCTGGTTGCGGACACGGCGCGTTTAAGAGGCATCTGCAGCTGCTGCTGCAACAGCCTCCGTCTCACTCAGCCACTTGGGGCTGACAGCCTTGCTTCCCCCCATCCTACCTTCTACTGGTGTAGGTGATTTCTTATTTCTCTCCCTAGTTTTAGTGCTTCCGTTCATCTGGATCTCAGGTGACTTTGCTCGCTGTTTGCTCTGTGTTTCTGTCACAACTTCGATTTGGTCACAGTAGGAGTGAACAAAGCCTGTATCATCTATGCCATTTTTTTTCTCCTCCTGAACATATGTTCTTATAATTGTAGAATAAAAGCAAGAAATATTTTTTAAAAGGGTATAATTCATGCTGCTTTAATATGCTCTTAGAGCTCAACAATTTTTGTCAATAGCTTCTCAGTTTGACCTGCAGAACATGTGTAAATATTGTTTTGTTTTATGCCTCTTTAATAGATCTGCTAGGGCCTAGGCCAGGATGTTGCAGTATAGAAGCTAGCTATGTTATAGTAATTTAAGGAAAAAAATGTCTTCTACCCTGCTTCCAGATAAAATACTTTTCCTTAATATAGGTAGGCTATTCCTTTTTCTATCACTTTGTCTGAATGGACTTCACAAGAGCAGTGGTTAAGCTCTGTAAAATAGAGAGACATTGTGAACTGAGAATCTATGTGGTTGGTTTGGTCTGTACGGTATTTGTCCTGAGGAAGGGAACCTTTAGTTTTCATTATTAAAAAACAACAGCAACAAAGAACATCTTACTGTCATATTTTGCCTAAAGCACTAATGGCTCTGGCCCAAACCCAGAATTCTTGACAGTCATGGAAGGGCCCATTTTACTCTTGTTTAAACACAGTTTTGTTGTGAGGTGGAGAGCAATTGACCGAGTATATGTATCATTTCTCATATAATTCTTTTGTGTTTTTGCTTTTAGATGGAAAGAACTCAAGTGGATCCAAGCGCTACAATCGCAAACGTGAACCTTCCTACCCCAAAAATGAAAATTTTAGCAACCAGTCCCGTCGCTCCAGTTCACAGAAAAGCAAAACTTTTAACAAGATGCCTCCTCAAAGGGGTGGCGGCAGCAGCAAACTCTTTAGCTCTTCTTTTAATGGTGGAAGACGAGATGAGGTATGAGACTTTAGAAGTGTTCTTTTTAGAACATAAGCATGAGGTTTGCTTTTGTTTTGTTTATTAATAGTTTGGGCGGTAAGGGAACAAAAGGTGGAAGAGGGAATAACTAAAGAAGTCTTAAGTAATGGAGGATTAACTAGGTTTAGAACTTTGCCTTCTCACTTCCCTCAAAGGTTATGAAAATTTCCATGAAGATAACATAATCATGAACTGTGAGAAATGATAGCAAATTTTGGTTACCTTAATTTGTATAGTCTTTTCACTCTTGAATTATAGGTACCCTTTGGAATATTTAGGTAGTAAAATGACAATAAATGACATTTGTCTTGCAAATGTAAAATGTTATATCCTTAGTCACAGGTACTCTGATTTTAGGAGTTTCTTAGATATCCTTCTGTAAGTGCGTAAAGATTTATATGAAAGAGAGTTCACTGCAGCATTGTTTGTAGTTGCAAAATTTGGGAAACAACCTAAATGCCACCAACAAGAGACTGGTTAAATTATCCTGCTGTTTGAATGTTCTATACTGTGTAACCATTATAGAATAGGACAGATTTAATGGATGCACTCATGGTAGAATTCATTCATTCACCAGAAATTTACTGTTTGCCTTCTGTGCACCAAATACCCTTTAGGAGTTTGGAATATAATATCAAGTTGAACATTGTCTTTCAGGAGCTTATATTCTAGCTTGCGGAGAGAACAAATAAACCATTATGTGATAAATCTGATAGTAAATGCTTATTGAATTGAAAAAAGAGAGAGGTAAAGGGATAGAGAATAACAAAGAGTACAGTTTTATTTATTTTTTAAGTTATTATTATTATTTTTTATTATTTATTATTATTTATGCCTACAGCACCTGGTCTTCCTAGGTGGTCTCCCATCCAGGCACTAACCAGGAAGAGTACAGTTTTAGAAGGTGGCTAAGGGAAACTTTGAGGAGGTGAATTTCATTTAGAGTCCTGAATGAAGCAAGGGAGCACAACATACAATTTTGAGGAATAGTGTCTTAGCCAGAAGGAATAAGTGCAAAAGACTGGAGTTGGTAATGTTTTTGGTGTGTTTGAGGTAAAGCAAGGAGCTTCCATGGGTGGAGGAGAAGTAGGAAATGAAACCAAAGAACAGGAAAGAGGGGTCAAGTCATGTGGGGCTTTGAGGACTTTGGCTTTTGTCTGGAGAGATGGGAAGCTATTGGAGGCTTTAAGAGGAGAGAGGTGAGGTAATCTGACTTGGAATCTTAAAGGGGTGAGTGGAATCGGGGAGGCTGGTAAGTAGGTATTAAGATATTCCTGGTGAGAGCAATGGAAGCTTTGAAACAGAGTGATGGTAGTCAGATTTAAGGGAATATTTGAAGGTAGAGCTAACAGGAATTTTTAACATTAGATGTGGGGTCTGAGCAGATAAATGAATGACTAACATTTTTTGGCAGGAACTCAATACAGGTACCATTTACTGAAATGGGAAATATTTCAAGAGGAGTACAGGATTTTTTTGTCAGGGAGAAGAGGGGTTGAGATAAATAACCTCATTTTGGAAATGTTATATTTGTGTTCAGATGCCTATTAGATCTCTAAGTAGAGATAGGCCTGGAGTTGAGGAGACCCAGGCTAGAGAACTGTCTGCATGCAGTTGGTGTTTGCAACTATGGAACTGGAACTAAGCAAGGTCATTAAGGAAGTGCGTGTTGCAAAAAATGAATGGATTCAGGGACTGAGCTCTGAGTCAGAATGATAAGGAACCAGCAGAAAGGGAGGAAGGGAACTGAAAGCCATTTGGAGAAAGTGATTAATTTTGTCCTGTGCTGCTGATAGGCCAAGTAAGAGAAGGACTGAATGTTGACCATTACATTTGGAAATGTGAAGGTAGTGTAGGTTGTTAGCCTCGAGCTACTTTGATGGAGTGGTGATGATAAAAACCTGATTGGCATGGATTTTTGAGCGAATGGGAGGAGGAGAAGAGGAAATGGCAAGTACCTAGACAGTACTTTCTAGTGGCTTTGCTCTGAAGGGGAGCAGAGGGGTGAGGCAGTAGCTTGAGGGGAATATGACTTTGAGAGAGATTTTTAAGGTCAGAGAAATTACAGCCCGTCTCTGCTAATGGGATTTTTCTGGTGAAAGGGAAAATGTGATGCAGAGGACAGGGAGAGAATTGCCAGAACAGTCCTTGAGTCCCTGAGGAGTTGGCTTAAATAGGAGCTTCACCAGTTCATCCACAATAACAAGAGGAAGGCAGAGTTCTTGGTAGGAGGGTATAGGAGTTCTTTTCTGATTGTTATTGTCTCAGTGAAATAAATGAGGTGAACTGAGAGAGGAAGTTTGGAAGCCTAAGGAATGGAGTTGTCTGGGTGGCTATGGGAATTAATGGAGTACACAAGTGTAATAGGATTGTAATGTGACTGCCAGGCAGCATAAGGGTCTACTTTAGTGAGACTGGTCAGTGTGGTGTGGTTGTGTCCTTTAGGTGTGTTTAACTGCTCCAGGCGCCAGTGTGGAATAGGCAGAGGGATTAGTTGGGGGGAAGGTTTTTGCTAGGTGAATACAACTGATTTGAGAAGCGAGGAATGGACCATAGTATCTAAGGCAAATTAGGAAAGAAAATTTTGAGGGTTGGATCACTGACTTGCAGATCCCAGTGGGGGTGAACAATTGTTGGAATCAGGACCAGAGAGAACAGACTGGGAAAGGAGTCAGAGCTGGTTGGATGTAGGATGCTCAAAATTAAGATGGTGGGAGCGATGCAGTTAACCATCATAGTCTAGCACTGTAGAGCAGTACTGTCCAGTAGAAAGAAAGCCACATATGTAATTTAAAGTTTCCTAGTTGCCACATTGAAAAAGTAAAATTTAATATATTTCACCCAGTATAGCTAAAATGCTGTTTAACAATGTGGTACCGGCAACATTTGAGGTACAAAAGCAGCCATATCTCACTAGTGGTGGCTGCTGTACTGGACAGTATATATCTAGACAGTATGCCCATGGGAATGGGTGGCTGGCTGAGTAGGGTGGAGGGCAAGCTGATTAAAGGAGAGGTGGTCAAGGAACTGAGAAGTTAGCATGTTGGAAGGATAATCAGGAATTATGGGAGTATCAGAGAGAATGACAGTGAGCTAGCTAGCTAGGATAACAACATGAAGATGATAGAGGTTGAGAATGTGGGGGATTTTGTTGAGTGAGCACAAGCTCTTATCTAAATTTGGGGCATTGGGAGTGGAAAATTCTGGTTAGGGGATAGTAGAGCCATGTGGAAATGAGAGTGTAAGGGATGAGGTATGGGATGATGTGAAAGTCCTGGGCTTCCTGTGTTGAGTTATGTAAACAATGGGGAGTATTGTCTCCTAAGATCTATTGTTAAGATAAAAGGAAAGTGCCTAACTCTATAGTATGCCACTGTACTTAATAAAGGTCATGTACTACTATGATTCTGTATGCATAGAATGCCTCTAGAATAGAAGATATCTTTCATTGCATCTCTTGTTTGTACTCTTTAGATTCTTTATCACCTATGTGCAAGTGCTGCTTACTACTCTCTAAATTCGACTAAGTAGCAAAAGCCTTGAATTTTCATTTTCTTTGACCCAATAATTGCTACTGTACATTCAAAAGAAATAATGTTAGATGTTTAAATATTTGTGCACAAAGACCTTTCCAAAAGTGTTTATTATCACAGCGTTATTTTGTTGCACAGTAGAAAGGTACAAATAATCTGTCACACACTAGGACATTATAGTTTATCCCTGTAACGTAATGATGTATAGCCATTTAAAGTTACTGTGTACAAATATTTAATGACATGGCAAAGTGCTATGACATTAGATGGGAAAGTGGGATTAGAAAATGCATTAGCTGACTTATAGCAGGTAACTGTACCACTTCAGTTTGGGAATATTGGACTGGAAAAGCCTCACTATGATTTCTTCTATCGCGTGCAGTGGTATTTCTCATGTTGTTTCTTGCCACTTTTCAAACTGTTTCTGAGTCTGCTGATTGGGTTTATATCTGGACACAGAGCCAGTCTGCCCACATGTTCTATTTCTGTCAGTTTTAATTAACAATGAATAGCAGTGTGTGTCTTAGACTGGAGGTCTCTGGCAGGACCCTGAAGCCTATGGCAGTTAGCAGCTGCCTGCAAGCCTCTTGCAGAGTGTAGTTCCACAGACTTGCTTTTGCCAGAAACAAACCAGAGAACAAATAGCTAACAAGAGTGAAGATATGGGAGTCTGATGGGACTGTGATAGGATTAATTCTATAAGTAAATCTTTGTGCTTCAGGATAGCCAGAGGAGTTCATTTTGCTCTTTAATGGTTAACTGCCACTTAGCAGGGCCTAGTAAACAGTTTAAGTAATTGTATGTTAACCTCTTTTTTCCCTCTCCACTTCCATCTGGATCTTGGATAGACTTTTGCATTACCCCTTCCTAGGAAGATTGTGTACTTTAAGCCTATGTTTTAATTAGTTATTATTTTAAGCAATAGAAGGAGTTTGTGCTGTTTTCTGCTCTAAATCAGTAAGCGTCATCCTAATTGAAATATTCTGATTCGTTGTCATTCTGTCTAGGTAGCAGAGGCTCAACGGGCAGAGTTTAGCCCTGCCCAGTTCTCTGGTCCAAAGAAGATCAACCTGAACCACTTGTTGAATTTCACTTTTGAACCCCGTGGCCAGGCGGGTCACTTTGAAGGCAGTGGACATGGCAGCTGGGGAAAAAGGAACAAGTGGGGGCATAAGCCTTTTAACAAGGAACTCTTTTTACAGGCCAAGTGAGTATGGCTGCTTTCAGGAGGAAAGTAAAATTATGTCTCCAGGCAGTTGTGGTGCTGAGAGGAACTTCTTTTAAGCTACTGTGGGAGGGAGGCAGAAAGGGAGTTGATTTGAGTCTTTTTCCTTTTTTTTTTCTTCCCTTTTTCTTTTGGCAAGTGTTGAAAACCCATTTTCCAAGTGAATGGACTTAAAAGAATATAATGCTAAAATAAATGCTAAAAATAAATAATGCTTTAGTATCATGATGAGGTAGTAAAACTATTTTCTTTAGAATTGGACCCAGATTTGAATCTTGTTTTGACCTTTGATCTTTGGTAATTTACCTAACCATTTTGAGATTCAGCTTTTCTAGAGAAGAGAAATTACTTAAGGGGGAATTGAATGATAAGTTGGAGTGCTTGGCATACTTTTGCTCAGATACTGATTTCCTTTTTCCTTTTGTGTGGTGTTATGATGTAAGATTTAACCTTGGATCTAGACTGAAGTAACCATTTATTATGTACTTCATATAAGCTGGTATTCAAATGATTGAGAATAGCCTTTTCTATTGCCTTGAAGACTAGCTATGTTCCAGGGTTTCTGAGGGTGAGGAAGCAAATCTGGCTTCCTGCTGGTCGATGGAGCCACAGTCTGGGTTAATTTTAGTTCAGGGGAGGCCTGTAGGCAGCTTGGCTGGGCTTGGAAGCAAAAGAAACAAGAGTTCATGGGTTTAGACTCCTACCTGCTGAGTCTTTGGATTCCCTTCATAGCTGAGGCTCAGATCTGAAGCTGAAGGCCCAGTTCAGTCCTTCACAAACCATGGCTGCTGATGGTCTGCATTTGATTTGTAGGTGAAGAGATGATGAATTTCTGCTGAGGGCTTGTTGGTAGATTCTGACAGTTTGCCCATTCTTTATTTTCCTTTTTCTAGCTGCCAATTTGTGGTGTCTGAAGACCAAGACTACACAGTTCATTTTGCTGATCCTGATACCTTAGTCAATTGGGACTTTGTGGAACAAGTGGTGAGTAGCTCAGCTAAGCTTATAAGCTGTTAGTGGGAGAGAGAACTAAAGAAAGGGACTGTGGTGACACAGCAGCTGTTGGCTCGGTCACTGCTGATGCCCTTTTCTGCATGGCCTTACTGTAGACTTTTCCCAGAGGTCAGTCCTAGTTTTTCCTGGAGCTCATTTTGTGCTCTCTTAATTGGCATTGACTGCAGGACCTAGGGAGTTGGAGAGCTCTGATCTGAAGGTATAAAAGCAGTCCTGTCTACTACCTTCTCTCTCCTGGGAAGAAGCAACCAGGGGAGTATGTGAGGGGCTTTGGTTACCCTCCTTACCTAGGGTGGGCTCATTACACGGACATTGCTTCATTGGTAGCCATTTGTAGTACCTGTAATATCAAATCAGGTCTCAGCCTTGTGGCTGGTGAATGAGCCACACAGCTGCACTTTTGTCCAAACTGCTGCTACATTTGTGTTCTATTGAAGTTATGAGCTCTGGGTATCTTTTCTGTCCCTGGGTTATATGAGGTAAAATACCTTTCAAAACCATAGGCCTCAAAGCCTGGACTCCCATTACTGTGAAAATTCATAAAATCATCTGAGAATGACATAAAAGACCTGTGAAGTTTAAGTTTTATATGCATTGGTTAAAAACAACAACGATCCATATAAAATGAAAGTCTCATTGACTCTGTTAGAAATTACTGGTACATTACTTCTAGACCCTTTTTAATGCCATCATACATGTATGTATAAATCATTTTTTGTAAACAGGATCATATATTGATATCTGTCATTTTTTCTCTTTAATATAGAACCCCCAAAATATCTGTTATGTAGTTGGATTTTTTTAAATATTAAACTACTATTATGGTTTCCTTAATGATTTGCTTTAAGTGCCATCATACATATACTTGTAATGTTGAACAGCTTTGTGAAGATGTGTTGAGTAGAGGTGTATGGGCATGAGGATGGGGATGGGAGAGAAGAGACTTTAATTTTGGTAATCCATAGTCATTTCCGAAAGCAGTGTAACCTGTGGTGATATTTTGTTTCAGCGTATTTGTAGCCACGAAGTGCCATCTTGTCCAATATGCCTATATCCACCGACTGCAGCCAAGATAACCCGTTGTGGACACATTTTCTGTTGGGCATGCATATTGCACTATCTTTCACTGAGTGAGAAGACCTGGAGTAAATGTCCCATCTGTTACAGTTCTGTGCATAAGAAGGATCTCAAGAGGTGAGATGGAGAGATTTACTAGATTAGACCCCAGTCTGCTCACTCCTTACCTTGCTACATCTAAATGTCCATGTTACAGTGTTGTTGCCACAGAGTCTCGTCAGTATGTTGTTGGTGATACCATTACAATGCAGCTGATGAAGAGGGAGAAAGGGGTGTTGGTGGCCTTGCCCAAATCCAAATGGATGAATGTAGACCATCCTATTCATCTAGGAGGTAAGTTCAGTTAATCTTGGGGGCAGTGATCCTGGGTACACCCATTAAGGCTACTGTGAACATATTTTCCTACTATCAGAAATTTAGTCTTTGGGCAAGCAGTGTCTAGCATTTCCAAATTAGTTATAGGATTCCAGTAGGTTGGGGTATAATTTGCAGAGAATAGATTAACTCTTGGTTTCAAGTTTGGTTCAATTATATATCTTTTAAGTTTTCATTTTACAAGGCTTTGTTGAATAGTATCTGGCACTGTGCCCAGTCTTTGGGATTCTAGTCAGCCAGTCTTGGCACCTGTCATCCTAACTCGCTGGTCTAATAGAAGAGACACACTGGTAGCCGGGCAGGGTATTGAATATGATAAGTGCTTATGGTGTGGAAAGTGCAAGGGGTTGTATTCCTTTCATTTTCTGTAGACGTGAGTTTTGGATTAAAGTGGCATTTCAATTTCTGGGCAAAAGAGCTTTCTCAATAAATGGTATTGAAACAATGTACTCTTCTTACAGAAAAAAAAAAAAATTATATTCCTATCATAACCATTCATAAAAATCAATTCCTGATGGATTGAAGAACTAAATGTAAAAACATCCAAAACTTAAACCTTTAAAAAAATATAGGACAATATCTATATAAATCCTTAGGTATGGATGGATTTTTGAACCAGGCTGAAGCCATAGATGCTGTAAAAGTAAAGAAGGAGGGATGGAAGGAGGACAAAGTGGGTAAAGGGGGACAAATATGTGATGACAGAAGGAGACTAAACTTCAGGTGGTGAGCACACAATAGAGTATACAGATGTTGAATTATATACACCTGAAATTTACATAATGTTATTAATCAGTGTTACCCCATTAAAGTTAATAAAAAAGAAAGATAAATTTGAAATCTGTAAAGATTCCTCAAAGTTAATAGGTGAATAAACTAGGGGAAAATTTAAACATTTAAAACTAAAGATTAGGGGGTAGGGGGGAGGTAGATGGGGTAAAAGGGGTCAAATACGTGGTGACAGAAATCTAATTACGGTGGTGAACACACGATGCAATATATATATATATGCCTTATTGCTAAATTGTACACCTGAAACTTACTGGATTTTGTTAACCAGTGTCACCAAAATAACAAATAAATAAAAATAATAAAACTAAAGATTAACATCCAGAACATACAGGTGTTCTATAAAATAGATTAACAACCTAGTAGAAGAATGGACTAAACATAGGACGAACTTTTCCTGAAAAAAAGCTATCGGGATAACCTCCAAGTATCTAGAGATTTCACTTTGCTAAGAGTTAATGCAGATCAAATTGCAGGGATGGGGAAATAGGTACTCTTCTTCTTGGTGGGAATATAAATCAATACAGCCTTTGGAAAGAAGCAATTTGGTGGTGTTTAAAATATTCATAACCTTTGATCCAGCATTTATACTTAAATATCATAAAAATATAATTTGTATTGAGGCACATAATAGGACTTTTTTACCCTGAAATTGGCAATAACCTAAATGTTCCAAAAGGAACTTATTAGTACGTAATACTGTGGCATGCTATACAGAAGGTAAAAACAGAATAGATCTCTTTATTAATATTTCGAAAGATTTTAAGACTTTGAAAAATAACAAAATTTATAGTTTATCATTTTTGAAAAATTTTTTTTATGAACATGGGCATATAAATGTATAGAAAACGTTTTAAGGATGCATATTCAGATTTATAAATGGTTTTCTCTGGGCAAGTACTAGGATAGGAGAGTCTGGAAAACTTATAGGGTGTTTCAGGAGTTTCTCAAAAAATAACATTGTTTTAAACTTTTCACTCTCTTATCGGAGTTACCCCCAAAAGTTTTACTTTAGTTTGGCATCCGCTTTTTTGTCCAAGTAGTGCAGATATTTCTACATGTTACTAAATGTCTTCTCTTTAGAAAACCATTTTTCATGTCTGCAAAATTCTCTTTAATGAATATATCATCATGTCATTAACCATTTCTTTGTTATTGGACTGGTTGGTTGTAGCTTTTTTGATATTGCAGAATATTGTTTGACTAAATTTTTTACTGCATTTTTAGATTTCTTAGGATAGTGTTTTTGTATAATAGGGTCAGAGTTAGAAACTTTATATTAAGATCATTGTTTAATTATTTTTAGTAAATTATGCTGAATTATTTTATAAGCGTCACCTTAGAAAAAAAGCTGTATGCTTTGAGTGTTGTGAGCTTTGAGTGTTGCATTTTGTGATCTTGCTGGCTTTTTTGTAGATGAACAGCACAGCCAGTACTCCAAGTTGCTGCTGGCCTCTAAGGAGCAGGTGCTGCGCCGGGTGGTTCAGGAAGAGAAAATAGCGCTTGAGCAGCAGCTGGCAGAGGAGAAGCACAGCCCTGAGTCCTGCTTTATTGAGGCAGCCATCCAGGAGCTCAAGGTGAGACAATGCACTGGAAATAGACGAGATGGTGGGAGTGTTACTTTGGCTCCACGCTTAAGATAATAGCAGGGAATGGCTCAAACGGATTTGCTCTGGTCTTTGATGATGGGAGGGAAGGGCTGACCTAGTGGGTTTTCAAAAGCACTCTCCGGGGGCTTAAAAGAACGCATCAAAATGACTTATAAACCATTTGAGACACTGGAGTTTCTTTGGTTAGCTGTGTTCTTAGTTAAGCAAAGCTATAAGTTTTTGTTTTCTAGGAAAACACTTGGATTTATTTTCAGAGATGTTTTAGTGGAGAAAGTATTATGGCCTATCCAGCAGGTCCTAGAGGTATCTACTGAGGATTTTGGAGTAGCAAGAATTACCCAAATATAGAATCCCCTGTCTTATATATCCTCTATGACAGGGATTCTTAAGTGTTAACAAGCATCAGAATCACTGGTTGTTGAACTCCACCCTGAGAGATTAATTCAGTAGATGTGTGCTCGTTGGGCTCAATGATTTGCATTATAACAGGTTCCAGGGTGATTCTGATGCTGCTCATCCCCAGACCACATTTTGAGAATCACTGATCTATATTAGAACATTGACAGCCCTTTTTTATTGAGTGGCATGTGACAGGCCCTGTGCTAAGGCACTGTACTTCATTCATCTCACTTTAGGCTTCATATCCTGGTGTGATAGATACAACTACGCCCTTTCCTGGATGAGGAAATGGAATCATGGGTTAGGTAGTTTGCTTGAGAACACCTAACTAATAAGAGGTGAATTTGGTATTTGGCTTTTTGTCTAACTCCTAAATCCTCTTTGGGCAGGTTCCTGTGTATTTAATTTTTATTTTCTCTCTACAGAGCAGAGCGTTTGTTCAAATGCATTTCAGTTAGAAAAACTACATAGAAATAAAGCTGTCCAGGTTGAAGTGGGTGTTGGGCAAACCCCTGCCTCCTGCACTGGGGTTCTCTCAACGTAGTTTGTAAAAACTAGAAGACTGATTATATGTTCTTGGCTTTCTGTTCAGGAAGCTTTTGTATAATATTGTCATATTCAGAGACTCTAAGCAGAATATATTACCCTGTTTGAGTATCTGATACTATTTTTGCTTCCTGTTTCCCTTAAAGATTGAGGATTTTAAGTACTTAAACTCTTCCCATTGGGTCTTATTGCCTTTTAACTTTTGTTCCTGTTGAGAGAGGCTGTTATAAAGCCCTTGCCCTTCAAACTAAGTTTCCGAAAACTTAGCTTTCTCTGGTCTTCTCTCTGGTGGTCTAGACTCGGGAAGAGGCTCTGTCAGGATTGGCTGAAAGCAGAGGGGAGGTCACTGGTGTCGTGGCTGCTTTGGAACAACTGGTGCTGATGGCTCCCTTGGCGAAGGAGTCCGTTTTTCAACCCAGGAAGGTTAGTGTGTCCCTTTTCCAGACTAAGTGGCTACTGTTCCTCAGATGCTGCTGTTGCGTTGCTGGGCAGTGCTGTGAGATCTGGACTTTCTTGGGAGAAGAGGGGACTATGTTTCTTTTGTGCTTATAAGTTCTTTCCCCAGGAGTATTAAATCAGTGAATGTGAAAGCTAAGGTAAGCATCTAGAGAGTTTGTTTCTTATGCCCGCCTTTGCCCGCATATATTTCCTGTTGACCTAGAATTTGTCCTTACAGGGTGTGCTAGAGTATCTGTCTGCTTTTGATGAAGAAACCACCGAAGTTTGTTCTCTGGGCTCTTCTCGTCCTCTTGGTCTCCCTCTGGTAGAGGAAGAGGAAGCAGTGTCTGAACCGGAGCCTGAGGGGTTGTCAGAGACCTGTGATGACTCGGAGTTAGCAGATGACAATCTTGGAGAGGGGACCATTTGTACTGAGTCAAGCCAGCAGGAACCCATCACCAAGCCAGGCGTCACACACCTGAGCAGCTCTCCTTGTTACTACTTTTACCAAGGTGAGGGTCCCTGAGAGGAAGAGCTGGGTTGCCACAGAGATGTTTCAGAGAGATGAACTGACTCTAAGCGGAAGGAGATATTGCCACTAGATCCTTGTGCATTTTGGCTTGGGGAGGGAGATGCAGGCCTAGCTATAAAGAAGGCCCTGTCTCAAGGGCTGGCCAAGAATACTGTGTAACAGAGGCTTTTGTCCTCAGCGGAGGATGGCCAGTACATGTTCCTGCACCCTGTGAATGTGCGCTGCCTCGTGCGGGAGTATGGTAGCCTGGAGCAGAGCCCTGAGAAGATCTCGGCAACGGTGGTGGAGATCGTTGGGTACTCCATGTCTGAGGTAAGGCCTTTTTTTGGAGATCAAGGGTTGGGGGAGCAGCATTAACCTAATGTCTTTGAGGTGGGCGTAGCCAGCCCAAGTTCGCAGACCTTCAAGGCCTTTAGGTTTTTTATTTTTAGGGCTATTTTTGTCAGTGATGGTGCCTGTGAATTTTTTTAAAAGTTAAATGGGGCTACCTTACTGTGACAGGGTTTTGTTAGTTACCGCTGCTCTGTTTCACAAGTTATTTTCTGTGGTTTGGGAGTACAGATGTCTTCTACTTTCATTTAAGATGAGTTTGTTTTGTTTCTCTTTCTCCTTATTGCTTGGGAGAAATGTCCAAGAAAATGAAAAGTCCTTGGAGGCTTTAAGCTAGTTTATGTGAGCTCGAAGTGCATTTTCGGCTTAGCAATATCTGAATTTTTGCCCTTTGAGAGTTATCCCTATATTGATTACTAATTTGTTATAAGCTTCAAATTTAGACTTTTTGAGTACTATAAACTTTATCAAATATGCAAAAAAGAAAAATTTTAACTTAAATTTATGGGCTTCATTTTTTACTGTTTTAGGCCAAACTTTGTTCAGTAGAGAAACCTGCCGTATCTGACTACCTAGTTATCATTAATTCTGTCAGCGGTTCCCAGATTTTTGCCAGAATATAACTCACTTTTATCTTATTTATTCTTTCTCCTATCATGGACCCCAGAAAATCAGAAACAGCTGATCAGCTTTAGATAATTTGTTACCAGGCTCAATTCATTCATTTGTAGCACAGACCAAAAAAGTGCTTTTGGTTGCTTATCCTACCTTACTATAGGATACTTCTGTTTGGCTTTTCGAAATGGTGATAACTTTAGTACTACTCTTTGAGCCTCAGTGCTCTCTGTGAGTGTGTGTATACTGTTGCATGTCTGAGGTGGGAATCTGCCCTCAGAGTTAGGCCTGGTCTTAGTTCTGAATATTAGTCCTTTTTCCACTGTAGGATGTTCGACAGCGTCACAGATATCTCTCTCACTTGCCGCTTACCTGCGAGTTCAGCATCTGTGAACTGGCTCTGCAGCCTCCTGTGGTCTCTAAAGAAACCCTAGAGATATTCTCAGGTGAGTATGCCCCTACTTTGCTTCTCTTTATAGTGGAGTTCATGGATTCTTTTGACTAGAAACCCAATGTGGGAGGAGTTAGGAGTGGTATCAGGAGTCTCAACCTACTGATACAATCCATCCGTTCATAGTCCAGCTGGGCCCACTTATGTGGCCTTAGCTACTAGGCAGCTGGGAGGAGGATATGGCAAAGTTGTCCTGGGTCTACCTCCTCCCAACCTGACCAACCCACAGATGACATTGAGAAGAGGAAACGTCAGCGCCAGAAGAAGGCCCGGGAGGAGCGCCGTCGAGAGCGCAGGATTGAGATGGAGGAGAACAAAAAACAGGGCAAGTGTAAGTTCAAGAACTCTCATCTTTGACTAATACAGCTGTGTATCATTGTACAGAGGCTCAGTGCCCTGGCCCCGGAGCCAGACTGCTTAGGTTCATATCCCAGCTCTGCCACTTCTTTCAACTCTTAAATATGAATCGTGAGAGTATCTCTTTCATAGGCTTATTTGAGAATTAAATGAGTTAATGCAGGTCACAGTGCATAGCACATAGTAAGGAATAAGATTAAATTCATCCTTGGCATAATGGGTGAAAAACCTGGCCAGGGAAGAAATGGGAGATCTGCTGAATGCTGTCTCATGTGTTCTCTGGATGGATCATTGACTTCACCTTTGACTCTATAAAAGGGACATTTATACATAGCAAGTCTGCCAGGAGGGTCTGATAAGAGTAGAAAAACCTTGACAAACTAGGGAATGTATGCAGGAAGTTAGATTTAAGAGCTTTTTCATATCATCAAGTACAGAGTCTTTTCATCTGGTTCACCAATATAAGCTTCATGGAACTCAAAAGATTAGTGTGACATGAGGGCCTGCTTATCTTCAAAAAAATTAGGAATCGAGTCCTTGGCTAGGGAAAGGATTTAGCTATTTTGACTCCATATGGTATGATAAACAGATTTTACTTCTCCATCTGGGACAAATATATAGCTGGGGTCCCGATGCTGTGTAGCTGTTTGGCACATGTCCTAAACATTTGAGAAAACATGTTTCAGGAACAAGGGCTTTTTAACATTTGTATTATGGAAGTAATCAAACTCAAGTACATAGAACAGATGATTAACTTCTATGTTTATCATCCAGCTTCAATTATGCAATAGTTAGGACAAGGGTTTTATAGTAAAACAAAGACAGACATAAAGTGACTGTTATAAATTTGGGTTTTAAAACTTCTGTCTACATCCTTCAGACCCCTGAGGGATTCATGTTGGCTTTCTTAAAATGTTGAGCAAGATTTGAGGAAATCTGTAATTGGGTCTACCATTCTCATCTTTCCTTTGCAGACCCAGAAGTCCACATTCCGCTAGAGAATCTACAGCAGTTTCCTGCCTTCAACTCCTATACCAGCTCCTCTGATTCTGCTTTGGGTCCCACCAGCACTGAGGGCCATGGGGGTCTCTCCATTTCTCCTCTTAGCAGAAGTCCAGGTTCCCAAGCAGGTAAATAAAGTTGGAATTTAAAGAATGAGGTTGGCCACCAGCCATAGACCTTAAAACAAAGCCATTGTGTCTGAATTTACAATACTCAATTTATTTGGCATGGCGGAGTCTTTAGTAACTAACATTACTTTGGGTAGTTTTTAACATATTTCAGAGATACATCAGATTCTTGCCATTTAATTCACCTTTCCCATTGGCTGCACTGACTGCTTTATGCCTTAGCTTCTAAAAACCTTAAAGCAGCTCATATAGAATAGTTAAACATTGATTTTTTCCCTGCAGCCCTGCTGTTTTATTTCTAGTTTCAGCCTTTGAGATACATCCTTTGTATGCTTAAACATGTTTGCATTGTTTATAATAGCACAGGGGAGAAAAACAGTCTGTAAGGTCTACTGGTAGGGCAATGGCTAAATTATAGCATTTATACTATAAAATACTTTATACCTATTGAAGGAAATAGCTCTCTTCACGAACCTTTGAGTTAAGAGAAAGTTGTAAAACAAAATATGATACCATTTGTGGGTTTAGAGAAAAGCCACAAA
Source organism: Pteropus vampyrus (assembly GCF_000151845.1). Classification (NCBI taxonomy): domain Eukaryota; kingdom Metazoa; phylum Chordata; class Mammalia; order Chiroptera; family Pteropodidae; genus Pteropus; species Pteropus vampyrus. The sequence goes on from NW_011888804.1 coordinate 9,296,722, forward strand.
GCATTTCATTATGGATTTATATTTCTAAATGTATAAAAAAATACTGGGATGATTATGTTCCAAACTGGTAATGGTGTTCCACTCTAGTGAGTAAGATCAGGATTGCGAGGTTGTTCAGAGGCCTTCAGCCTTAAATTTTTTTCCATATGAAATTAAACACTTAATAATTGATATCATTTTAGAGAGCTGTCATTTCTGATTTTCATTTACCTGGCAGTTATTTTGATACTTAAAATTTATCTTCTGTCAGGCATTTTAAAGAAAATGTCCAAGATCAGACTATTTACCGTTGTGATCATACGCCTATCACTGATTAGGAGCCCAAGGCTAAGGCTGAGAAACTAGGTTAGTGGCAGGGACTGGAACTGGAACCTGGATCACGAGGGCTGCATGACCATGATGCTCTTCACTTTGACTCAGAAGAGAGCTGCTATACAAGGAATACGGCAGAACATCGACTACATCATTTATGATACAGAGATTGTGTTTTCATGTACTAGCTTTGCTGAAGATTTGGGTGGGCTTTGATGTGCTTAGGCAAGAGTAGTTGGATGGTCTTAGGAATAAAAGTACTAAACAGCTCTGGCTGACTATGGAAGAGCCTGCTACTGGGAGAGTGAATAGGCCTCATCCAGCAGTGATCAGCGCAGCAGGTAGACTAATCTGTGGGAAATGTGCAACGTAAGGTTGGAAAGGATGGAGACTATTCCCGAGGGAGTATCAGGGAAAAGCTTGCTGCTTTGTGCTGGATTTTGTTGACGTGTGTTTTGGATTCTAACTGAATATTCCCAAGTCACAGACATCTGCTGGCTGGATCATAAAGGCTGACCTGATTAAATTTTATTTTTTTTACTCAGAGCTTTTTCATCTATATAAAACCAGTTTATGACAGTCCAGTACCTAGGCCTTGAGAGCCAGCCGATGTGGAGTTTTTCTAACTGGGGGAATAGATTCTGCCATATCTTTTGGTGTTACTGTAACCACTAAATTTTATCTATATACTGATCACTGGTGTGAACATTAGGCCATGTTCTTGGCTTTTTAAGAACATAGTAACGTAGAAGTTGGATCAAAGTTTGCTTTTTGAGGTGAGGTTGGTAATTATCCAGGCCTGGTTCAGAGGTGAGGTTGATAATTATCCAGACCTGGTTCAGGGTTCCTCTCTTTGGAACTTGACTCGTATAATCAGGTCTCTGGTTCCCTTTCAGACTTTCTGCTAACTCCTGTGTCACCCACTGCCAGTCAGGGCAGTCCTTCATTCTGCGTTGGGAGTCTGGAAGAAGACTCTCCTTTCCCTTCCTTTGCCCAGGTAAATCTTTTGCTTGTGAAGCAGCCCAAGGGTATTTATCATGAACTCTACTCTTTCTGAAAACTCCTTTGTTGGAGAAGGGAGACTTACAGGCTAACATTACACTGACTCAGTATAATGGAAGGTTTCCTTAAGAGGGAAGCTCATGGATTTAGTCGCAGATATTATTGTAGATGTACCAAGGAAAGAGGCCAAGAGTAGTTGAGGGAGAATCAGAGTTTTCATTATTTATCAAATCATTAGATTTCTTACCCCTTTTTCCCACTTTGGCAGATGCTGAGAGTTGGAAAAGCAAAAACAGATGTGTGGCCCAAAACTGCTCCAAAGAGAGGTGAGGACGGCCCTCCAGGTAAAGGGGGAATTTGGCTCCTTTCAGAAAGTGTAAGTCTCTTGAGTTGTTTCCAGAATTGTAACACTAGTATTTTTTAGATGAAAACAGCTTAGTTCCTCCTGCCCCTGTGGACAGTGATGGAGAGAGTGATAACTCGGACCGTGTTCCTGTGCCCAGTTTCCAGAATTCCTTCAGCCAAGCTATTGAAGCAGCCTTCATGAAACTGGACACACCACCTCCTTCAGATGCCCTCTCTGGTAAAGACAAAAAGAACTGGAGTGCTCAGCACAGGGTTGTCCTGCCCATCTGGATCCAGTGGCAGACATCACTAATCAGTCAGGCACTTTTCCCTGAGCCTTAGGGCTCACATTCTAGTGTCAACTAACATTCCATTTGGTATGTCATATGGGGCCCTTTCTGCCACCTGAGATTCATTCTTGAGGCCTGGATGTGAAATTCTGAGGAACTCTTTATCCCTTCTAAGACACAGTAGTGGAGAGTAGATTTTGGACTGAGATGCAGAAGTTGGGCTCAAAGCCCACCCCGACTCTGATATTTATGATTAGACAAGAATAACATTCATAGTGTGCTCCCTATGTGTGCCTAGCATTGTGCTGATTTTATTCTCCCATGAACCATATTCAATGGGTGTAACTCATTTTATAGATGAGGAAAAAGGTCTAGGGAGATAAAGTGACTTGCCCGAAGACAAACACATAGACTATGCAAGAATTGGTGTTTGAATCCAGGCAGTCTGATTCCAGAGCCTATACTCTTAGCTGCTACTCTACGATTCTCAGTAATGAAATGGGCCAGGGGACAACGGGATGGCATTCTAAGCTAAGCTTTCTTTCTGTTTCCATTTAGAAGAGAAAGGAGGAAAGAAGAGAAAAAAACAGAAACAGAAGCTCCTGTTCAGCACCTCAGTCGTCCACACCAAGTGACACTACTGGCCCAGGCTACCTTCTCCCATCTGGTCTTTTTTTCTGTGCTTTTGTTTTGCTGCTGTAATTTTTAAGTATTTGAGTTTGAACAGATTAGCTCTGGGGGGGAGGGGGTTTCCACAACATGAGGGGGAACCAAGAAGATTTTAAATACAGTGTATTTTACAGCTTCCCGTCTTTACACCAAAATAAAGTATTGACACTCAAAAGAGATCTCTTCCTGCCAAGGTTTTTAGTTTGTTGCTAGGTTAGTCTTTTTGACCCATGTGTAATTAGTTTTTCTCAACCCAAAATAAGTTTTGAGTCCCTTCAGCATCCCTGGGAGCAGCCTAAACCAAAGTATTAAATAGCACTGTTCTGCTGTGACATCATGTGTCAGGGTGTCATGGTTTCAACACACCTATCTGTGTCTTTTAAAAAGTTGAAATTTCCTCTGTTCGGTTCTCTTAAAGAAACCAGAGGGATGGCTTTAGGATACTCTGCTTGAATTGCAGTCTTTCTTCTGACAAAAGACCAGGCTGTGGGGCCAGATCTGGGTTACACTTGCATGTGTGATGGAGGGTTTTGCCTCTTGCATGTGGTTTCTGTTTGGCAAGGAAAGCTGTAACTGTCACGAAGGAAGCTCCGGGACCTGCCAACCTTTAGATCAAACTTATTTCAAGTGACAGTGGCCTAAGTTGTTATAAGAGCAGGAGTCCAGCACACCTGGAGGCAGAGCAGGACAGGATTGAAAGCAGTGGGGTTGCCACTGCCTCCCTGTTGTCTAGAGTAGTCTCTTGCCTTGGTTTGAGCTAAATTTGAGTGATGTGAATTCTTTCGCTGCTTAATAAAGTAACCTCTAGGTGTAATAGAATGTGATGGTAAATGGTTGCAATAAACCACCTGCACAAGCAATGTGAGCTTTCTGTTTTTTTAAAGTTCATTACAGGTCAGCTAGACATACTTCCAAAGTAACAGTTACCGTGAGCTTGAGCAATTCTTCTGTCATAGAGTAATGTCTTTCCTAGTGTCAGGTCTAAATAAAGGGATCTTGAGCTGGGCTTAGCTTTAACCTGTCCTTGTTAAAAGGTTCAGAAATCCTGGGTCAGGAACTATCCTGGGTAGATGAGGGTGTTCCAGCCTCAGGTGAAAGCGTATTAAGCAAAAATCACAAATCTGTTAAATGTATCAGACTTTGGCATCTATTTTATTACAGAGAAAACATCCTAAATATGTCATTAGTGGGTAGATCAAAAATGACTACAATCTCTTGTCCCTAATTCATGTGTGTGTGGCTGCCTCACCTGCCAGGAAGGATAAAGGGAAGGGTGGAACTGCCGAAAACTGCCAGCTGCTACTTGGCTTTAGAATAAAGAGATCAGATGAGGCCAGGTTTTTTCCCCCTCAAGAAAAGTGCAAGAACTGCATTATTTGTCAAGTTACCTAATTAAATGCTGATAAAGAATCTCATATTTTCAAGTTTCTGTGGGTCAGTATTGAGATCAGCAATAGATCTGTGCCAGTTCAGTTGCTGTGTCTCAGTACTTCTACTCTAAATGCCCTGGATTGCTTGGGCCCATCCTAGGGGCCGGGGGTACAAAGTCTCAAGTGGGAGGCTGTGTGTCTCGTACCACATAAGGAGCCACTCCTTCCACTGAGGCCAGGTGTAGAGTGGGAAGAAACTTGTCCAAGCATGAACTGCCTCAGTATGCTAAATGCTATAGGAGCCAAATACAATTTGTTAAACCTCTCAGCCAGGTATGGGGAACAAAGGTATCTATAACTACAGAGGGTTCACAACCTTCAGAGCCACTTGACCAGGCAATGCTAGGTAAAGGTGACTTCAGTTTAAGTGAAAAGTCCTCCATTTTGAGCCAGTAACTTGCATTTGGTTGGCAGTCGTCCAGGTTGGAGAACTGTAGAAGATGCTTCTGCCTCCCAGAATGTCTTAACAAGTGGGCCCTGAGGCTCGGGCACAGTGCAGCCTGCAGAGGTTCACTCCATTGCTTCGGCAGCCTCCTCACCACCACCATCTGAAAGCTCTTCCTCACCCGACTCCTCCTCTAGGAAACAGCTTCTTGTGACAGACTTCTGGATAGCTTCCCGCTCTCCTGGAGAAAGGCAGGCAGACAGCATGGATGAAAGATGTCTTTGGGAGTGTGACCCCTTATTCAGCTGGAGTCAATGCCTAGTGGACACTGGGCTAGTGTTGCTTACCTTCATCAGTGCAGTTCTGCAACAAGATCAACAGCTGTCTCCTGTTGTACTGAATCAGGAACTTCTGACATGTTCTAATCGTACCTGGTACATGAAAGTGCTTTGTGGTCAACAGCCTGTGAAAGGTGTCTGCCTCAAAGACTGAGTTAGGGGAAAGCATTTTGTTCTTGGCAGGAACTCCCACCCATGAGTCAAGACTGAACTCTGAACCTGTTACCTACTGAAAATCAGCAGCCATACCACATGCATCCCTACCTCCCACATGTAAGGTGTTGAGAAAACATGGGTAACGGTGTCCTTTGTTCTCCAAATACGTGATGAAGGGAAGAGCTGACCACACAAGCTGGTAGAATTCCTTCCGGCATCGAAGTAGCACTATTCCAGTATAGGCATTAAGATAGCGCACTACAGGAAAGAAAAAATAGTTTTGGGAAACTTTGGATTCTCAGGAGCAGGTTAAAAACAGAGTAACTGAGAGCTTACTATGTGCCAGAGACTGTTCAAGGCAGTGGCATTAGTAAAAACATTCCTGAAGGAAAAAAATTTTAGAGGGCAGACCTTCATTTATGAATGGGGACCAGACAACACCCAGTGCCTTGCACAGCACTCAGAACTGGCTGATTTAGAGTTTTAAATGCTCTTCTAATTCACTAATTAATGAATGGAATGGGGGGGCGGGGGCACGGAGATCCATCTTCAGAAGAAAACTCTTGGCTGAATGAAAGATTCTACTGCATATAGGCTCGGTAGGTTCTGGTAGCACCCAACTAGAATCTGGTAGCACCCAACTAGAACCTGATGTATAATTGTACCTTTGTTCATTTAATTCCCCGGGATTCCATTTCGAGCACATGGTAAAGGAGGGAACATTCTGATACTGTGGAAGGCCCTCTTCATTTGCATGCACAATTTGTTCTGTACTTTACCGGCCCTATTAAGGGCTTTTCATGAGTAATTCTGACAACAGGTTTTTTTCCCCCTGTGATGTCAACATAACCAGTCAAACAATTTACTCGGAACTGTACACGGATCCCCTCATTTAATTCTAACTATCCTATTAAAATAGTCACAATCCCCAATATACATATGTCAAATAGGTACAGGGAATTCCTGAAGTTCCATTGCCTTCTGCTATTAGCTTTCCTCCTAATCTTGGATTCGTCCAGACCCGGGGCTCGGGGTCCCAAACGCCGAAAGAGGACGATATCATACAGAGGATGGTGCACAGAGCTTGGCAGCTCCTGGGGTCGCTCGTTCCCCTTCTTAATCCTTCCTTCGACCCCTGTGCCCTCCAAATCTTGCCGTCCGCCAGGTTCCCCAGCACCCTCGCACCTGCGAAGCCGATAGAGCAGGCGGCCGAGCCGAAAGTACCGTGCACGCGGGCGATAGTGTCCCGTACGAGGCCGCCCAGCACTCGGTCATCCAGACTCAGGCGGCAGCGGGGGTCGTCAGACACCACTTCGCAGAGCAGGTACCTGTGCCGGGCAAGAGGGAGGTGAACGCGGGGCCAGAGCGGCGGGCACCAGTCAGAGGGAATTGAGGGGCCGAGCAGGTACCGCTTACCTGTGCTTGAACCGCACCATGGTGCCTTCCGCGCCCGACGCGCAACCGGATGTCAGTGTTCCTTCTGACGGCCAATGGAAAGTTAGCCTTCGCTGTCTTACAGCCACTCAGAGAGGGAGGCAGGATAGGGGGCGGAGTTATAGTGTTGAGAGGCCAAGCCCAGTGTCAGTCTCCTTTAAGCCTCGCCTCCCTCTGCGTGTGCAGAGCGCATGCGTCCTGATGAGACCCAGGGTGATTTGGTTGGTCCGAAGCTAGAATCCGCGTTGGAGCGATTTGTGGATGTGCTGGGTGTTTCTGCTCCACGCCAGTTTGCAATACTGTGTAGGATGCAGCTGCTGTATTTGGGGTCCTCGGTACGTTTACTTTCTATTATCTTGTAACACACTTGTGTATGCACTTACATTCTCTCCCCAAGCCGGACGGTGGAGCTTTTCAGGGCAAGACCTTTCATTTACAGGCCAGGGATTGACACAGAAATTAGACTCTTATTTTCAGGTTATGGCTTCTTTTATTTTTTTTTTACACAGAGAAATATGTTATTACTGTTTGGGCCTTTCAACAGTCTTACGGAGACAGGTTTATTGTCTTGTTTTTTGTTTGCAAAAGCAATCCGTGGTCGTTTATTTTCCAGTTTTTTAAAATGAAAAGCACAGTGAAGCAAATACAAATAAATTATAATCCCAGTACTGAAAATAATTATCATGTAGTTTATTTTTCTCCATTATTTTCCCCCTATGCCTGCGGTTCTCAAAGTGAGGTGCAGGGACCACTGGGTTTTCTGAGACAACCCCAAAGTCAAAATTACTTTCATTATAACACTAAGATGTTACTTGCCTGTCTCACTCTCTCAGAGTGGACAAAAAAGTTTTCCAGAGGCTACATGACACATGCTGATTTTATCGCTCTGATGGCTAATAGAAATTGTGTGTTGTGTTTTAAACATTTCTATGTTCATGATATTTTTAATATTCATGGTAAGTATCGATAAATCCCACTAAAACAAAAGCTCTTTGGGATCCTCAATAATTTGTGTGTAAAGTGGTCCTGAGACAATGAAAAAAGTTTGAGGTGAAAACGGCTGTCATATGTTAAATTGTATTTTTTCTTTTAACAATAGGATCATATTGTTTAGTACTTTTTTTCTGCTTGACTATCTTTTTAAAAACCTTATTGAGGCATAACATATATAAAGTGCATATTAAGTATACAACTCAATAAATTTTTACATGTGCGGACTTGTGAATTAAGATTAAGAGATAGAGCTTTTCCAGCATCCAAGAAGGTTCCCATGCCCTCTTCTCAAAATCCTTCCCAGAAGAAGCCTTTATTCTAACTTCTATCATGATAGATTATGAGTCATTCTTGTTTGACTATATTTTCACTTCAACTGTTCTGCAATGTTATTTTCCAGCTGCACAGTATTGCATTCTTTGGATGTACCATTATTAAGTTGGTCAATATTCCCATGATGGATGTTTAAATTAGTTTCATATTCTGTTATACCCAGCACTTTATGCACAGCCTTGTGACTAGGTCTTTATACCTATCCCTGACTACTTGTAGAATTGTCATGGACTTGGCTAGCGCTGAGGACCGTGAAAGGAGGCAGGTTTCACAATCAGTTATTTGAAAGATCTGGAATGAGCTCTCAATTTTCCCATCTCTCACTCTTCGCCACCTTAAAGGAGGGAAACTAAGGAAGAAAGGGAAAGAGGAGAGGGAGAGCAGTGGCCCTGCTGAGGGACCAGTGTCTGCTCTTTCTCCTCACACAAGAACCTCACTCAAAAACCGTCTCGCCAGCGTCCCCCTTTCACCAGCAGGGGGCGTCGAAGGCCCGTAGCGCGTAGAGAGAAAGACACAGCCTCAGAGTACCCCGCTTCTCCCTCCGGTCTCTAAGATAACGCCCCTAACTCTTCCCAGCCTTTAACTCACTTAAACTCAACATTTTATGGGATGCAGTTGGGGCTGAGACCAAAGTCGCATCCAGTAAGAAGCAGGATCAGAATTCGAACCCAAAGCCAGTTGACTCCAGAGTTCTTGCTTTCGTCCACACCACTGATGTACGGTGCACGGTCCACTTGATGTACAATGTAGAGACTGGAGACGTAGGTTCTAATCCCCTCTCCGTCAGTGTCCAGCCACGTACTGTCGGGGAGGTTAATTCAGGTCTCTAGATCTCAGTTTCCTCATCTGTGCCATAGGATGATAATGGTTCTTCCCTCAAGGGTGGATGTGAGATTTAAACGCGATAACGTGGGAAAAACGCCTGGCATCGAGTGCACAGTAAACGCCGTTTTGAATGTCTGATCTACCCCTGCCCCCAAGGAAGCACACTGGGGCGGACCTGGTCCCCCATCCTCCTACCAGGCCCGGCCCCTCCAGGATCTGAACGACGACTGCGGTAGCCTTGCGGGCCCGGCGGCCCGAGCAGGCGTCAGGCGCCGCGCCGCCCGCTCCCCGCGGTAATTAGCCGGTGTCGGCTTGGGTTCAGCCAGCCGCTAATTACACGTCTCCTAATGAGGCCGGCGGCTGTTTGCAATCACAAGGGTCCCCGCCGCGCGGCGCGGGAGGCCGCAGGGGAATCCGCCCGCGGAGGCGTGGAGGGCGGCGGGGGCCGCGAGATCCGCAGGGCGCCGACCGGTGTGTGCCGGGGCCGTGCGCGCCCGCCGAACGCCAGGCCGGCGGGCGGGGTGCTCACCGTCGGTCACTTCGATTCTCTCCCAGCCGTGCCACAGAGCCGTTATTATCCCCATTTTACAGGTGAGTAAAGGGACTGAGGCCCAGAGAGGCGGACTCACGCGCGCACAAAACTCACCAATTATTTGAAAGATCTGGACTGCGTCCTCAATTTTCCCGTCTCTCACTCTTCGCCACCGTTAAGGAGGGTATTGAGGAAGGAAGAGGAGGAGGAGAGGCAGGAAGAGACTAATCGTGGTCTCTGACGCTGAGCCTGTGCTACTAACCCATACAGGTACTGCCTGGATCAGTGGGGTACTCGCTGTTGGCACGTCTGGGACTCTCAGAAGAAGGCCCCAGATCAAATAAATGGGGGAGGAGGGCTTGGGAAACTTCCCCTGAGCACTTCCCTTTCGTCCCATCTGACTGTTCCCACGCCCAATTTGTCATTTGGATCGCACACAAAACCGAATATTAGCTCTGGCACGTCCTTTAAAACTCGGAAGCATGAACCACACAACCCATTTCGCAGACTAGGAAATCTGGAGCACTGGGTGGTTGGGGTGACTGCTAGAATGCTGCAGTGAGGCGGGCGTGGGAAGCTCCAACTGTTCACCTTGTTCCGGGGCCTTCTGGGCGGGATCCAGGGTAGCTGCCTTTATTCTTTATCTTCTGAGCTACTATTTAGTAGGCCGCTACGATGCTCCAGGCACTTAACTAAGCATTTTATGTGTTTGTCTTTATTTAAAATTTTTTTTTTAATTTTGGTTTTCAATGTTTTTTTCTTCTTTTTTTCTTTGTGTTTTACTTCATTTAGTCCTCACAACAGCCCTATGAGGGCACGTGCCATTATTCTCTGAGGCTCAGGCAGGGAAATGACTTGCTCAAGATCACACAGTAACTTCAGTCTACAAAAGACCTTTTGTTTCACCCCAAAACCTGTGCTCTTAACCCCTTAGTCTCTATGTCTTTTGGGATGTCTGGGACCAGAAGGATGTTCAGAGAAGGCAAACTCAATTGGGATGCCATTTTGGGGTGCGTTTGGCATCCAGGGAGTCCCTAACAGAGCCTGGCTGCTGCCATGGCGGATGGTGGCAAAGGAAATTTGTGTTTGCTTCAGCATTCTGTTAAGCAGCTGCTGCTCATTAGGGGCTCCTGCTCCTTTAATCCAATCAACCGATTCCCTGTAAAGCCTTTATGGGGACAATCTGGATAAAATTAAACCCTCCGTCTGCCTGGCCAGGGGCCTGGGGAGCTGCCACATCCTCCAGGTTGCTGGGGGCAGATACAGCCTTCCTTGCACCTCAGAGTCAGAACATAGCTTCTTGCTCCTCCCTCATCTTCACTGCCTTGTAGACCTCTTTCCGTTTCCCTCGCCTGCTGCGAGGATTCACTCATCCAAAAATTAATTGAAATTACAAGGGCACTGCTGTTTGATCCAGTAATTTTTCTGCCAGGTACTTATCCCACAGAGATTCCCACACTTGTGCCAAATGACAGGTGAACAGGATGTGTCTTGCAGCATTGTTAGTGATAGCAAAAGGCAGCTTCACATACCTAGTAAGCAGCGAGGCAGGATTTGGACTAGGCAGTCCATGTTCTTATCTCTTCAGCTTCTCTGTCTTTATGTGCATGGGAAATTTCTAAAAGAGGATACAAAAGCTGTTGATGGTGGTTACTTCTGGTGAGAGAAGTTAAAGGTGTGAAGTAGGGGGAACTCACTTTTCACTGTGTCCCATTTGGTACCACTTAATTTTTCCATGTACATATGTTAATTTCATAATTTAAAGGCGTACTGGGCCCCAGACCCCAAAGTATGTTGTTAGTAATCCTTGCCTTTATCCTGGAAGTGTGTATTCTTATTATCCCCATTGTACAGATGAGGAAGCTGAGCTCATTCAAGTGGCCTGGCCAGGTCACATGACTATGAATGGCAAAGGGTGACTGACTTTCAAGCCAGTGCTCATTCCCCTAATTTATATTAGCCTCCTGGCTTGGAAGTTTCAGAGTGGCAGGGGAAGTGGTTAAAACATGGACTCTGGAGCCAGCTTGCCTGCGTTCAAGTTCTGATTCAGCCACACATTAGCTGTGTGACCTTGGGCAAGTCACTTTCCCTCTCTGAACCTCAATTTCCTCTCTGTGAGGATTAAATGACTTATCTCTATGTCCATTGCTTAGAACAGGGCCTGTTTCGTCCATGGCACTCAAATGTTAGATATTTTTTATATAATTGTCCTGAATGTTGACTTCTCCAGTTTCAAGCTCAGAGCAGTTCTTTCTTCTAGTTGATGGGGCCAGGTGTGGCTGCTCCAGTCTCTTCCCCTTGGGACAAGGCCCCGCCATCCTGCGCTCCAGCCTCCAGCAAGAGTCCTTTGGAATCGGTTCTCCTGGGTTATCTCACTGTGGCAGCTGTGATCAGAACTGATCACATCACCAGAGCTGGAAAAAGGGGCAGAGCCGCAGGGCTGGTGTGGCCCAGATCCAGAGTGAGGCTGCGACGGGCGGCCTCCCAGTTCGGGATGTTCCCAGCACCTTCCCACCACTCATGCTTGGAGGGAGAAGGGCCTCAAAATAGCTGTTGCTTCCCCAGCACGGCGCTAGGCCAGGGACAGGAATAGACATCTGGGGGTGGCCGCCTCAGCTTCCCTCAGGGGCCTTGGGGGGGGGGCTGATAATAGCTAGAGGCCAGACTCCCCGCTAATGTGGGGGAATAGTGCAGCTGTCGATATGCGGTGACCCACCCATGATGATCCAGCTCATGGAAAGTGTTGCCCCAGCTGGTCACCAGCACTGGCCAGATAGTTGGCAGGGCCTGGATTTTTAGACCAATAGGAAGTACTTCAACACTGGCTCCTATAATGCTCTCTTGGCAGGTGAGGAAACTGAGACCCAGAGAGAAGATCATGTGCTTGAGATCACAAAGCTGGTTAGAAGCCAAGCTGACAGGGGAGGCAGGCCTTGGGGCTCTGAGAGGCAGTATAGGGTGGGGCATAAAGTGTTAAAGGGCTCCCGACTATCTGGGCTCAAATCCAGCCTCAACTACTTATGATCAGTATACTCTCAGGCCTCAATTTCATTATCTGTAAAATGGGCACTATTATAGTACCCACCTCCTTTAGTTGGTTGTAGAGATGGAATGAGTTAATACTTGAGTGCTAATATGATTCTTGTTTTCTTACCAGACTCCTTACTCGTTTATTCCTAAGGAATTGGCTGAACACCTGCCATATGCCAGGCACAGTGCTAGGCTAGATCAGTGTAGCTCACACAATGTGGCAAGAAGAGACCAGCTGACATTTCAGGGAGCTTTGCCATGTGCCAGCTGCTGCGCTAAGCATTTTTACCTGCATATCTCACTTATTCCGCATGACAGCCTATGAGGAGTCATTGTCATGCCCTATTTTACAGATGAGAGGAATGAGGCTCAAAGAGGTAAAGTCATTCCTTCAGGGTCACACAGCCGGAGGTAGCAGAGCCAGGATTTGAAACCTGAGCTGCCTGCCTATGTAGCTCATACAAGGAACCACTGCATGGCACTGTCATCTTTCTGGGGAGATGGACCTCAGGAGGCTGGACTGAAGGTGGAGATGCTGATGAGGAGGCTGGTGCCTGGAGAGAGAAGAGACTCAGACTGGGGTGCTGGAGGTAGGGGTGCAGAGAAATAGGCAGCTTTGTGAAGTTTTTAGAGGTAGAATTGGTTACATATTGCTATGTAATAAATCGCCTCAAAATTTTGTGGCTTAAAACAACCAATTATGAGTTTTCATGATTCTTTTGGGCGACAGGGCAGTTCTGCTTCATGTAGTGTCAGCTAGAGGCACTGGAATGGCTGGAAGGTTCCCAAGTGGCCTCACGCACATGGCTGGCAGCTGCTGCTGGAAGTTCGGCGGGGGCTGTTGGCTGGGAAGCCTCAGTTCACCTCCCTGTGGCTTCTCAATGGGGCTTGGGCTTCTCACAGCATAGCAACTGGCTTCCAGAAGCAGAAGCTGACATGCTTTTTAAAGCCTGGATTCAGAAGTCTCAGAACACCATCTCTGCTGCATCCTAATGGTCAAAGCCAGTCCCAAGCCCAGTCTGATTTAAGGGGAAGGGTAATATACGCTTCCTCTTTGATGATGATGATGACGATGATGACGATATGTACAATTTAGTTGGCATTTAGTGCATTCAGAATATTGTACAATGAACACTTCTCCCTAATTTCAACCTTTTTACCACTTCATGAGAACACTCCATACCATTATGCCATTGTGCCCCATTCCCCTTCTCCTCAGTCCCTGGCAACCTGCTTTCTGTCTCTGTGGCTTTGCCTATTCTGGATAGTTCATGGAAAAGGATTTATACAATATGTGACCTTTTGCGACTGGCTCCTTTCGCTTAGCATAATGTTTTAAAGGTTCATCCAAGTTGTAGCATGTATCAGTACTTCATTTCTTTTTATCGCTGAATAATACTCCATTGTGTGGACATAGCACAATTTGTTCATTCATTCATCTGTTGATAGACATTTGGGTTGTGTCCATCTTTTGGCTATTGTGAATAGTGCTGCTGCTAACATTGGTAAGTAAGTATCTGTTTGAGTCCTTGTTTTCAATTCTTTTAAGTATACATCTAGGAATAGAATTGCTGGGTTATGTGGTAATTCTGTGTTTAATTTCTTGAGGAACCACCAAACTGCTTTCCACAGTGGCTGTACCATTTGTGCTCCCTCCAGCAATGTACAAGTGTTCCTATTTCTCCACATCCTTGCCAACACTTACTATTTTCTGTTTTTTCTTTGTTTGTTTGTTTGTTTGTTTGTTTAAATAAAGCCATTCTAGTAGATGTGAAGCACTGTACTTTTGACTTACATTTGCTCAACTACCAATGATGTTGAAAATCTTTTCATGTGCCTTTTGGCCATTTGTATATCTTCTTTGCCCATTATTTAGCTGGGTTGTTTGTGTTTCTGTTGTTGAGTTGTTAGAATTCTTTATATAGTCTGGATACTAAGTCAGATATATGATTCGCAAATATTTCCTCCCATTCTGTAGGTTGTCTTTTCACTTTCTTGGTAATGTCCTTTGATGTACAAAAGTTTTTACTTTTCACGAGATCTCATTAATCTGTTTTTTCTTTTGTTGCTTCTGCTTTTGGTGTCAAATCTAAGAATCCATTGCCAAATCCAAGATCATAAAGATTTACCCCTATGTTTTCTTCCAATTGTTTTAGCTCTTACATTAAGATCATTGATCCATTGAGTTAATTTTTGTGTATGGAATGAGGTAGGGGTTCAACTTAATTCTTTTGTATGTGGTTAAGCTCTACCTCTTGATTGGAGGTCAGCATGCCTTATAGGGAGGGGAGGAATTGTTTGGGGTCATCTTTGGAGACAGTCTTAATGATGAGTTGACTGTGAGGGGTTAGGAAACGAGGGAGAGAAGAAGGCAGGGTGACATCCACATTTCTGGTTTGAGTCACTGGCAGATAGATGGGGAAGCCTGGGGGAGGAGCAGGATTTTGGTGAAGGGAGGAAGAACTCAGTCCTGGGCATATTGAGTTTGAGCTCCCTAAGCATCCAGGCACCGAGAGCACTGGGAATCAAATAAATGGTAAATGAAATATGGAAAGCTACTAAGGTTTCCATTCATTCAACAAATAGTTGTGGAAAACCTAATACTAGTACTAGTTCATATTTTATGTGGTGCTTACCATGGGCTAGGCATTTTGTAATTTTTAAAAATTGAACTATAATATACATGGAGTAAAATGAACAAATCTAGTATATAGTTCATTCATTTTTACGTATACCACCTTCCGGAAATCTCAAGCCCCCAGAAATCTCGCTCTCAGGCATATTATATTTAATTCTCACAGTTACCTAATGAGGTACATATTATTAACCCCATTTTTCAGGTGAGGAAACTGAGGCTTAGAGAGGTGAAGCCGCTTGCCCAAGAGCACACAGGGGTAGAATCTGGATTCTAACTCAGGCCTATAGGATTAGCCCAGGCTGAGGAACACCACACCCCCTCACTGGAAGGGGGCTGGACTCGAGCCTGGGGGTCCCTGGGAGGATCCTGGGAGCATTTCCTGAGCTTCCTCCTTACCTCTAGTGTCTCTCCTGCACTCCTCTGATCTCTTCTGTCACTCTGCTCCTTGCTCCTTAGCTAAAACTGGCCTCCTTGCTTTTCTTCCAACTTGTCAAGCTTCTATCCACCCTAGGGCTTTTGCACGCAACGTTCCCTCCATCTGGAACCTTCTGCCTCCTGGACTTCCTGTGGTGTTTTATCATGTATCTTAGCTCAAATGTCACCTCTTTAGAGTGCTCTTCCCTGCACAAATTGCCCTGTTTAATGCTCTCCACACCAGGCAGCACAATGGAGCCAGATGGCCCGGGTTTGAATCTCAGTTCTGCTGCTTCCTAGCTGGGTGGCATCAGACAAGTTAATTAACCTCTCTGTGCCAGTTTCCTCAGCTGTAAAATGGGGGCGATGATAATAGCACCTACCTCATAGCGTTGTAGTAAGGATGAAATTATTGAACATCTGTTAACAATGCTTGGCCCACAATAGATGCTTTATAAATATTTGCTGTTATTCATGTAACACTCATCCCATTCTGAAATTATCCTGGTTATTGGTTTGTTTACTTGTTTTTTCCATTTCCCCCAATTAGAATGTCAGCCCCCTGAAGGTGGTGGTTTCATCTGTGTTGCTCACTGCTCCGTCCCCAGTATTCTAGAAGAGTGCCTGGCCCACCCTAATAAACACCGGTTGAATATCCAAATGGATGAATAAACCAGGCTACTAGATTATCCTGCTTGCAGCTCCCCACACATGCCAGGCTCACTCTCATTTCCTGACCGATGTGTTTGCTGTTCCCTCTGCCTAAACCCGTTCCCCAGAGGAAGGGAGGGGAACAATGAAGGAAAGACTGACTTGCAGCTGCCCAGGCCCTTACTCCTGCACCAGGCATCCACAAGAGAACAGTGAGTGAGAATTCCAGATGTTCCAGGACTAACAGTCACTTGTTACCACCCCCATATTCTACAACTGGGGAAACTGAGGCCCAGAGTGGGGAGAGGACTTGGCCAAGGTCACACAGTGAGTTGAGGGCAACATTCTCCTCGGTGGACCCCATATGTCTCACCTGGAGGCTGTTTCTCATGTCCATGCTGGATCTGCTTCCCTATGTGGGGTTTGGAGAGAGGTGGCGGGTGGGGGCCTGTGGGCTACTGCCCTTTGTCCTGTCCAGCTGAGGAGACACCGGGCCTAGCGAATGGACATGCTTCTGACTTAGACTGACCTGCGTTGGGCTCCTGGTGCTTCCTCTTATTATCCATGTGGCCTAGGGCAATCTGAGCCTCAGTTTTCTCCCCTGGAAGATGAGGAGATGAAAACTTACCCGCCCCCTCCAGGGATGTTGGGAAGAGTCCTACTAAAAGTGTTCATGCATTGAGCACTTATTTTCAACTACCCTATGGGGCAGGCATGTACTTTATCCCCATTTTCCAGATAAGGAAACTGAGGCTCAGAGTGGGGAAATAGTGACTTGTTGAAGATCACACAGCCAGCAAGGAATAGAGCAGGGATTTAAATCCAAGCAGGCTGACTTCAGAGCTCACATTCTTCGCCATAATATGCTCCAGCGCTGGACACACAGTAGGCACTCAACAGATGGTAGCTACTGGTACCCCTCTGACCTAGGCCTTAGGAAGATCTCGCTTTCACAATGGCACCATCTTCTAGGACAGCAGCCTCTCCCTGCAAACCCATCTTTTGTTAATTTTCCTCCCCGCCAATCCGAGCTTAGAGACACAAGGGCTCTCAGCAACCTCTCTCTGATGGATTTTCAGATTATCCCCACCTTGATTAGTTCCAGAGTCTTCTGGCAGAAGCAGGAGTTATTTTAGGGACTTGATGGCTCCCTCTGGCTGCCATTGACCCCCCCTCTACCCCCAGCACCTCTCCAGTCAACTGCACAGTTCATTAGATGCTCCCTTTCTGCCCCTGCAGCCCTCAGCTCAGACTCAAGCCCCAACCCCTGCTCTCTGCTCCCCTCCTCCCTGCCCCACAGCCGCTTCTGCCTTCCCCTTATTTGCAGGAGTGGGGGATGTCAGCTGTTTCCTAATCCATGGCCCCCGACTGTGCCACAGAGCAGTGACCTTCCCTCCAATTTCAAGATTTTTCCAGACTTGAGCAAAATCTCACACACCATTTGGACGAAAATATTTTTGGCCGGTGTTCCCACCCCCTGTTCCCGTTGGAGTCCAGTCCCTGATGTCATTCCGCCTGGGGTGGGAGAGGCTAAAAAATTCCCAAGGATAAATTTTATGGTATGTATATTTTACCACAATAAAAATTCCCAAGGGGACGCAGGATGCCTCCCCCCTCTGCCACCGTGTTATATCACAGTGTGTGGGGCTGACGTCACAGGGACGGGGCGTGGGTTCTGCTATAGCTGTCTGTTCTCTCTGCTCCTGGCTCTCTCTTCCAGCTCTGCGCTCTGCCAGGGCCGCCCGCAGGCCTTGCTTGCTTTTCAAAAATAACTCTTGAGTCTCTCCCTGAGGTGGGGGGGCTGCTTCCTTGGTGTCCCAGGCTGTGTGTTAATCCTTCCAATGCAAGACTTCCTGAAGCTGAGTCTGTCCCGGGCTAGGGGGCTGGTC
Organism: Pteropus vampyrus; assembly: GCF_000151845.1. NCBI lineage: Eukaryota > Metazoa > Chordata > Mammalia > Chiroptera > Pteropodidae > Pteropus > Pteropus vampyrus. Next base: position 9,314,388 of record NW_011888804.1, read on the forward strand.
ATCAGTTGTCAGGCTGAAGTAGTTCAGATGCTGACATCCCGTTCTGGCACCTATTACCTTTAAGGAAGTAGGGCAAATGGGTCTTCTCGGGCATCCGCCAAGTCATTCATTCATTCGTTTTTTTCATTCACTCCTTTATTGATTTAGACATTCAACAAGCATCTATCAGCGCCCTTTGCCTGCAGAGCACACCTCCGGGTGGCTTCTGTTGCTTTTCCATTCATTTCCGAGTCCTGTCCCTGCTTCTTTTTGAATTTCTACTTCCTCCTCTAAAGTAGGGATCTTAATTAGGGTGGCCAGTCAGTCCCAGAAAGAAACAGATGGCATGCTCAAATTGGGTAACTCGAGGGAGGGCAAATAAAGGGACTATTTAGGTGTGAGCAGGGTGTAGGGAAAACACAAGAGATGATGCGGTACCGGGCTAGTTCCAGTGGGAGGGCTGAGGGAGCAGTTCTACTACTTAGAAGGAGTAGTATGGAGAGGGCCACCATAAGAGAAGCTGTGACATTCTGGGGAAGGACACAGCCAGCCTGAGGTGCCCTGCAGGGAGGGAGCAGAGGAATAAATATCCTGACCTCCCTCGTCCTTCTCCCTTCTATCTCCTCCGGGAGGCTCCCCATTGGCCAATCCTGATGAGGAGCCAAAAAATATGGGAGACTTGAGTCTGAGCAGGTCAGTCTCCTTGGTAACAGGAGAGTGGAAAAGAGAGGAGAGTGGTTCTAGTTGGACAAACAGGATATCCAGCTTATCACCTACTACTAGCACTAGTAGGTCACATGATAAATGCTCTCAGTATTAGCTATTATCGTTAGTGCTCATATTAGTATTTACTGCTGTGTAAATTACCTCAAAACATAAGTGGCTTGAGACCATAAACATTTATGACCTTGCACAGTTTCTGTGGGTCATGAATTGGGAGCAGCTCAGCTGGGTGGTTCTGGGTAAGAGTCTCTCCTGAGGTCACAATCAAGATGTCAGCCGATCATCTAAAGGCCTGACTGGGATTGAAGGATCCAGCTGGCTCACTCCCATGGCCGGCAAGCTGGTGCTGGCTGTTGGCAAGAGGCCTCAGTTCCTTGCCATCCAGACCATAGGGCAGCTCGAGAGTCCTCATGACATGGTGGCTGGCTTTCCCCAGAAGGAGTGATCCAAGAGCAGAAGGCTCACGTGTTTTCTGACTTAGTCTCAAAACCCACACACCTTCGTTTCGATAATATCCTATAGGTCACACAGGTCAGTGTATTCAATGTGGAGCGGGCTACACGGAGGCAGGAGTACCAGGAGGCAGGAATCACTGGAGGCCTTCTTGGAGGTTGGCCTCCTGTCAAAAATCCTCTGAGGTTATCTAAAAACAACAATATACTAGACTAATCAGGGGCGGATCACTTTGTAAATGATATAAATGTCTAATCACTATTCTGTACACTTAAAAGTAATATAAAATAATATCGAATGTCAACTCTAATTGAAAAATTAAAAATTAAAAAAATAAAAACAAAAACAACAAAAAAAGGAAATTATTATTATTATTATTATTTTCTGTTGAGGAAATATAGGCACAAAAAAATGAAATATCTTGCCCAAAATTACAGTTATTAAGTGGCAAAGTCAGGAATTGAACCCAGGTGGTCTTTTTATTAAAAATTAATTTTAATTGGGGTATAATTTGTATACAATAAAAAACACTCCAATGGAGATATAGAACATTTTCATCCTCCCCTCAATTTTTCCTTATGTCTCTTTGCCATCAGTCCTCCCAGGCCTTGCCTCCCAGGCAATCACTGATCTGCTTTTTGTCACTGTAGGTAGATTCATCTGTTCTTGAACTTCATACAAACGAAACCATACAGTGTGATCTTTTGTGACTGGCTTCTTTTGTTAAACAGAAATGTTTATAAGGTTTGTCTACATTGTTACATGTATTGGTAATTTTTTTTTTTTTTTTGCTGAGTACTATTTACCTGCATAAATACAGCACAAGTCTTTGGTAATTCTATTGAGTGACATTTGGGTTGCTTCAGTTTGGGGCTATTATGAATAAAGCTGTGATGAACCTCATGTAAAAGTCTTTGTATGGACATAAGTTTTCATTTACCTCAGGTAAATAGCTAGGAGTGGAATTGCTATATCATATGGTAAGCGTATATTTAACTTCATAAGAAACTGCCAGACTTTTCCAATGTAATTGTACCATTTTAAAGTCCCACCAGGAGTGTATGAGCGTTCCGGTTGCTCCATATCCTCACCAACATTTTGTATCATCAGTCTGTTAATTTTAGCCATTCTAATTTGTGTGTAGTGATATCTTACTGTGGTTTCGATTCGTACTTCCCTGTTAACTAGAAATATTGAGCATCTTTTCCCATGTATCGTGACCATTTGTATGTCTTCTTTTGGGAAGTATTTGTTAAAATCTTTTGTCTATTTTTTACTGGGTTATTTGTCTTCCCACTATTTAGTTGTAAGAATTCCTTTGTCAGCCAGATAGATACACACACACGCACACACACACACACACACACACACACACCACACACACACACACCACACACACACACAAAATGAATATTTTCTCTCAGTCTGTGGCTTATGGTTTCATTTTTTTAATAGTGTCGTTTGAAGAACATAAGTTTAAAATTTTGATGAAGTCCTATTTATCAGTTGTTTTGATTGTTCATGCTTTTTTATGTCCTAAGAAATCTTTGGTTACAAAAGTTTTCTCTTATGTTTTCTTCTCGAAGTTTCTTAGTTTTCATTTTTACATTTAGGTTTCTGATCCATTTTTAATTAGTTTTTGTGTATAGTATATGGTTAGGGGTCACAGTTAATTTTTTCTTCTGTACAGACATTTTCCAGTACCAGCTTCCTTCTTCTGTTGAATCATCTTGGCACCTTTGTCAAAAATCAATTGATTGTACGCAGATCTATTTTCAGACTTTATTCTGTTTCATTGATCTGTATGTCTATCCTTAGCTAATATCACATTGTCTTGATTACCACAGATTTATAGTAATTCTTGAAATACTTGAAATCAAGTAAGATTAAGTGCTACAACTTTGTTCCTATTTTTCAAAATTGATTTGGCTATTCTAGTTTGTTTGCATTTCCATATACATTTTAGAATCTACTTGATAATTTCTACCAAAAAAAAAAAAAACTCTTCTGGAATTTTGATCAAGACTGCGTTGAGTCTACAGATCAACAGGAAATTTTATGTTGAGGAAGTTCTATTCTTATAGTGCTCAAGTTTTTTTTTTTTTGTCTTAAAATATTGAATAAGTGTTAATTTTATTAAATGTGTTTTTTTTTCACATCAATTAACATGTCCATGAAGTGAACCCAGACATATTCTTTTAAAAAAAATTGAGGTGACATTCACATAACATACAATTAACTCATTTCAAAGCGAACAATTCAGTGGCATTGCACAACCGCCACCTCTATCCAGTTTCAAAACATCTTTATCACCCCAGAAGAAAACCCCGCATCCATTAAGCAGTTACTCCCCATTTCCCCTCCTCAAGGTCCCTGGCAACCATCACTTTGCGTTCTGTCTCCATGGATTTGCCCACTCTAGACACTTCATATAAATGGAATCATACACTATGTGACCTTTCATATCTGCCTTCTTTCACTTAGCATACCATTTTTGAGGTTTATCCACATCGTAGCATGTATCCGTACTTCATTTCCTTTTATGGCTGGGTAATATTCCATCGTATGGACAGACCACAGTTTCTTTACCCAGCTATATTCTTAACCACAACTCTGTGCTGTCTCCACATGTACTGGGTGCTGTCTTTAGCTCTACAGATACAGCGGAGAACAAAGAAGAACTGGCCTTGCCCGAGTGGAGCTTAAGTCTCTTCTTAGTACTCTCTGCAGTCATTATGTATGTCCATCTCTGATCGCACTGGGGGCCTTGTGTGTTCCTGCTCATTTGTCTCCATAGCCCTAGTGTCTAGCACAGTGCTCTTAGCTCACTAGAGGAGTTTTAATCTGGGAAGGCTTCATGGAGGAAGCGGCTTTTAAGTGGAGCCTTGGAGTTTGAGGAGTTGAGTGGTTTCCTTTAGCCCGCAGTGATTAATAACAGCAGCCACCATTTATCAAGCACATACTATGTGCCATGGATTGTAATGACCATAGTAAGTTGCCCCAGGGCAGTAATGGTGATGGATGGGTAGAGGAAAGTTTGGATTTGAAAGCAGACCCACCCTTAATGATCGCCTTATGCCACCTTTCCAAGACTGGTTCCAGATTAGGGTTGGGGCCTTTCTTCTCCATAGTCTACCTTCCCTGCCCTTCACCTTCTGGGAACATCTGGATGGGACTAGGGAGTGACAGGATGATGGACAAAGCCCTGACTTGGGCCACCCCAAGTGTTGGAAAGTATTCTTCGGCTCCTACCCTTCTGAGTCCTTCCAGTTGAGCTGAGACCTGGGCGGGATAGCACCTTCGCAGAACCCTCCCTTCCCCTAGCCCCCTCTCCCCTCCTTCCATGGCCCCTCTAGCTCATTGGGCTGTGCTGGAATCTGCGGGGAAAGGAGCAGGATTTCGGCTAAATATAAACTAGGCTGTTCCAGTTTCCAAATAGAACAAAGGAGCAGGGTGTTAAGTTGATTTTTATAAATAAAGAGAGAGGGAGTGAGAGAATATTTTTTCGAGATGTTTAATAAAATTGCCTTGTTAGAAGCAGGAAAATCACTGGGCTGCGGTGGGAGGGTTTGGAGGAGGGAGGAGGAAGGGAGAGGATGGGGAAAGCATCCTTCTTAGAGCTGTGAAACTTGCCAATGTTCTTGTCCTCTTCTTGGGCCTGGGGAGAGACAGGTGGGGCAGAGAGGGGTGAAGAGGCAGGGGAGGGGCGTGAGGGTCCCTGGGAGGAGGAGGACAGGAAGGCTAATTGTAATCACAATACAGTTACTATGTATTGAGCACCCATTGTATGTCCTGTGCTAGATTTACCTCATCTCACCAAATGCACACAGCACATAATTGGGATCCTTCTCATCATTCAGGTCTCAGAGTAAATGTCTCTCTCTCTGACCATAGTATCTAAAAGAGAGCTCACCTCCCACCCCTAGTTGGGATCTCATTACCCTGTTTCCTTTTCTTCATTAGCATATCGCTTCTGAAGTTATTTGCTTGCCTGTTATGTGTCTCCTCTCCCTCCACCAAAATGCAAGCCCCATGAAGGCAGAGGTTTTGTCTCATCCACTGCACTAGCACCAGGGTCTACAGCAGAGCCTGGTACATGGTAGACATTGCTAAATATGCATTTGGTAAATAGATGGATAAGCAAATGAGATTCAGGTGAAGTGACTTGCCCAAGGTCACACAGCTAGGAAATGACAGAGCCAGGAGGGAGCCCAGGTTTGTCTGATCCCCAAATATATGCCCTTTCTGCTATTTTATGAGACTTCCAGCATGGTGGAGTTGGGGACTGAAGGGGATCTCTCTGGAACTTAAGAGTTTCAGAGGATAACCAGACACAACCCTGGAGGATCAAAGGGGATCAATGAAGCCAAATTGTCATCATTACCTTCATCCTTAAACAATGTATATAACATATAAAAATTACTACACACATAGAGCTTCTTTTGGGGAGCCATTAGGTAGTGAGAGTTTTACCCAATGTCACCCAAAGGAAAGTAGTCTAAGCTTTGAGGAGGTGGCAGAGGGCTTCTTACCTCAGGAACTGGAAGGGATGGCCAGAGGAAGGAGAGCTATCTTGCACCCCTGCCTGCTTGCTCCCTCTTCTTTCCCTCCTCCCCCACCCCACCTTTACTCTTTCCTGTCCACGCATAGTGTCACATCAGGTGTGGGCTGGGCTACAGCAGTGGCTGCGCATGCCCCAGGGCCTCAGGGGAGGTGGTTATGCCTTTCTGCTGCCATCAGATTCTATATGGCTTGGACAGGCTCTCTTTGAGTCTCAGTTTCTTCCCATGTAAGATGGAGATAGTGAAATTTCCTTGGTTATGAAAATTAGAGGTAACTGCTTTACATGTCAGGAACCATATCTTCAAGCATACAGTAGATGATCAGTAGAGTAGATAAAAACTTTCATTTCCTTATTTATTATTAACCCTTCTCTGGATTATAATTTAATTGAGCATGAGGACTGTCACTCCATTAGTCGAACAGCTACCATACTGCCAGGCTCTGAGCTAAACGCTCTATGTGGAGTATCTCATTGAATCTCCATACAAATTCCATGAAGTAGGTATTGTTATTACAATCATTTCCATTATTATGTATGAGGAAAATGGGACTCCTGGGGATGAGGCGACTTGCCCAAGGTCACACAACCAGGAGGTAGCAGAGCTGGGACTGGAATCCAGGTAGGCCCAAGTGCCGATCTTGGGCATTTAAATATTGTACAATTCTTCCTCTCGGAACAAATGAACCAAAGGGCTTTCGGGTGCTCCAGGATGTAGAGCCTGGAATAAGGGGGCAGTGACAGGGTCGGAGAGGTCATGGTGAAAAGCAGAGGCCTGGCCTTGATTAAGACTTGGTCAGCGAGGGAGCCCATGGTAGAGTGGTATGTTGGGGGAGCGATGCTGCAGTTTGGGGGGCTGTGGCTCCTAGGCTCTGACTCATTCAGATGGAGCAGCTTGATTCCCAGCCGCAGGAGATGCTATTTATAACCTGCAGGTTCTAGCAGCCTTCCGAACACGGAGCCCTGAAGCTACCTGGGGCCCTTCTCCCTGGGTGAGGAGGGAAAGGCAAATGGTTGGAGAAGGCCATAAGCTGAGCCTCCTTTCTCCTTGCTCTGGACTCTCCAATCAGCACAAAGTTCACGTTCAAGTGCCCGGTGGCTCGCTCTGGGGATCTCTAGCTTGTTATCAGCAGAGTGCCTAGCACCTAAGAGGCTTCAATAAATGAATGAATGGCAGTAGCTTCAGGCTTTTTTATTGGGCCAGGCCATGTCATTTCTCTCCCCCAAACTCTCCAATTATTTCTCATCTCATTGGAAGTAAAAGCCAAGGTCCTTAACAGCGGCCTACAAAGCTCATACACGATCTGGCTCCTCCTCCTTCTGACCTCTCAGCTTCCTCCTTGCTCACTTCACTCCAGTGGGCTCCTCGCTGCTCCTGGGAACATACTAGTACATTTCTGCCTTGGAGCCTCTGCTCTGTTTCCTCCTCCTAGGATAGTCTTCCCCCAGGTACTGGCATGTCTTCCTCCTTCACCTCCTTTAGGTCTTTAAAAGCCACCTTTTCAGTGAGGCCTTCCCTGACCATCTTACTTAAAATTGTACCCATGCGATACCCTCCTTATTCCCTTTTCCTGCTTAATTTTTCTCCATGGCACTTGCCGTCATCTAATATACTAAGTATATTACTAATTTATTTTTTTTTACAATAGTCCCCCGCCTTATCTGAGGAAGACATGTTGTATGACACCCAGTAGATTCCTAAAACCACAAATAGTACCAAACCCTATATATGTTTTTTTTTTTTTTCCTATAAATACATACTTACAATGAAGTTTACAGCTTCTCTTTGGCCTATCTAAATTGCCAGCATCACTACTCTTGCACTTTGGGGCCATTATCAAGTTAACTAAGGATTACTTGTACATAAGCACTGTGGTACCACCACAGCAGAGATGGCTACTAAGTGACTAACGGGCGGGGAGCACACATAGTGTGGATATGCTGGACAAAGGGATGATTCACGTCCTGGGTGGGTCAGAGTGGGATGGTGCGAGATTTCATCTCGCTACTCAGAACAGTTGCTCAATTTAAAACCTATGAATTATTTCTGGAATTTTCCATTTAATATTTTCAGACCCCAGTAGCCCACGGGTAATTGAAACCGTGGAGAAAAACCGCAGATAAAGGGAGACTACCATAATGTCTATCTTTTTATTAGAATGTCATCTCGAGGAGGACAGGACTTTTTTTGCCTGTTTTGATCTCTGCTGTATTCCTAGTGCCTGGCACATAGATAGTGTTCAATAAATATTTGTTGCCTGCATGAGTTCACTGGGATTTTCACAGACTTGCTGTGTGACCTTGGACAGCTAACTTCACCTCTCTGGGCCTCTGTCTGTTGGATATAGTGGCTTTTCCGTTTGGATAGTCCTAGGGCTCTGTCTCTTCATCTTAGCTAGTGAGATTTTTTTTTTTTTTTCCCCCAGAACATTTACTAAAAGAAGAGCTGGCCAAGTCCTAGCTCGATAGTTTTCTCTCAGACTAGACTTCTCTGTGCAGTGTTCTAAGCCTGTGAGCAGACATGCGCCAGCATTCCTGTATCTATGTCAGGGGCTTTGAGCAGATACATTTGTGTGAACGAGCTTCTACATGTGTTTGAGAACCTGGATGAGATGGGACGTTCAGCAAAACGTTAGCACCAGTACTATTTCTGTCTTCCTGCTGCTTTTGTTTTCAATGGAGCAAAAAGGAGAAATTTCCAAGGGCACAGCAGACCCTCCTCTAACTAATGGAAATACCCACTGCTCTGGAGATGCAAAGAAGAGCTTGTTGGCTGTGAATCCTCATACCTGTAACAGGCTGTTTCCACTTCCTCAGGAGCCAGCTGTGAGAAACCCACAGCAGAGCTGCCCACCTTCCAATAAGGGAACCCCACAGGAGAACTGCAAGGCTTCAATGGGGATGCCAGGTCCATTTTTAGATCTCATCTGTTCTTAATGGGAAATGGGTCCAAACTTGTCCAGGTTTTATAGCAATCCCTGGCATGTCTTCCTCCCTCATCTCCTTCAGGTCTTTGCTCAAAGGCCAACTTCTCGGTGAGGCCTTCCCTGACCATTCTACTTAAAATTGCACCCATCCAATACCCTCCTTATTTCCTTTCTCCATGACACTTGCCATCATCTAACATATATAATAATAACATATATTATTAATAGACTTTGGAGTTTATTAGTATATTCACACACTATATCATTTAATTACATGATCTCTTCTGTTTGGGCACACCCTGGGCTTACCTAGCACAGTACCTAGCTTCGGGTAGGCACTGCTACATTTTTGTTAGAAGAGTTAATTTTCGTTTAAGTAATGGGCAGCAGGCAATATTGCATTTTATAGACGATGAAACTGAGGCCCGGTGGTGACATGACTTACCCAAAGTCACACAGCCAGGACATGAACCTAGGCAGGCAGCTGGCTTGGAGTTACTGGGGAAGGCGAGCACGAACTCCTTTCCCTCCCAGTGGTGACCACACTTTGGGGAGACAGACTTTACTTTTGAAAGATGAGCAAGGACCTAAGAGAGCTTGGGCATTTGGGAGCCAGAAGAACTTGGGTTCAAATCCCAGGACTGTCATTACCTTTGCCTTTGGACAAGTCCTGAAAACCATCGGAGCCTCAATTTCCCCATCTGTAAAATGGACACAATCTCTACTACACAAAGCTGTTGGGAATAGTCGGTGAGATAATGCAATCCAGTGCCTGCCACTGGTTGATGCTCAGTACATCCAAAACCCACCCCGACTTCCCCAGGGACCTCCTGAATCCCTCTCCCAACCTGCGCACCCTCTCCTACCCTCAAGCGGCCCAGCATGAAATGCGTAGCCGCAGTATTCAGGCTACAGTGGGGAGATCCCATGATGAATAATCCTCCCACGCGGCGCAGCCTCCTCAAGTCACGTGGTCCGATGCCATATAAGCCGGGAGGTGCAAGGCCAGAGGGACATTCTGCGCACTTTGTGACCCTTGGCACCGTTATGTTGTCACCTAGGCTGGAGCTCTGAGTTCTGGAGCGCCTGAGTATGTGCTTGAGGTGGAGAGAGAATGTGAAAATCTTCTAGAATCTCAAACAAGGTTTGTTTGGCCTTTCCATTTCTGAAGGAGGCTTGCTGGGCTCTTGGGACTGAAGGAAATCAGACCAAGGAAATGGTAGAAATGGCCCCCATCAAGCAGGGCATCCCCCTTGGGCAACCCTTCCTCATTTGTTCAGCCGGGCAACAGATTAGCATTCAGCCCTTGTCTGGTGTCGGACACTAGCGATACAGGGACACGGGCCCAGCTGGAGAAACAGACATTCCCTGGGAAGGTGTAATATCAGTGAAAACCGAAGGAATGAATCTGACTTAGTCTGGAGAGGAGGAGAGAGGAAGAGGGTGCAGACAGATCTGGAACGGTGGGCGCAAAGTGGGAAGAAGCCTGGATGGTTGAGAGAGTTGAGGCGGGAACGGGTGGCCATGTGAAGAATTTTGGACTTGATCCTCAGAGCAGTGGGAGGCCATTGAAGCTGGAGAATAATGTGATCTTTATAGTCCTACAATGAATAATATTTTGCCTTGCTTTCTCATTTAGGAAAAAAGACTTTGAATTCCACACCTGCCATACTAAATTTTTGGTTTTTATTTTTCGTAAGTAGAAAATAAGGGAATGATGGAATATGTATTTACCTCCAGGATTAAATGTGCTAACAGATGCAAATTGCCTAGCATTCTATATGTGATCTATAAATGGTAGTTAACTTATCTTCCCTCTAAATTCCGTTCCATAATTTCTGCTATTCCAGGAGCACCGAAGGAGACCATCTTTCCTACAGACTAAAGATAAATTTCACTTAAAGTGCGTTGGATGGACGAAAAATCTGAATTGGTTCAAAAGATCAAATGGTGATTCTTTTACAAAATTATTATTCAGACAGTAAGCTCCCCATGATCTTACAACATATTATTTGATTTATGAACACACATTTGTATTCAATTTTTTAGGAGCACATTTATTGCATAAAATAAGACCAAGGTCCACAAAGCCAGAGCCCATGTCTATTTTGTAACTCACTGTAAGATCACCACCTTTCTGGCCCCATAGAAGGCTTTTGAATATTTGTGGGATTGATTTAAATACTGGAATATGTTTTCTGCTAAATCTCAAGTCAGGGGCATCAGTTCTGCAGTTCTCTCTTTGTTAATGTGAATTTTGATGGCATGGAAAGCCTTGTTCTCCGAATTATATTTAGCTCATACAAACTCTACTGCACAATTATGTTGTAAAGAGGAATTAGGTTTTATCTTTAAGTTGTTATTATAGCCTTGGGAAAAGGTGAACATTAAAAATAACTATCAAGTAGTAGCATATTGTATTATTAATTTTGCTTTAAAAAAAAAAACAAAAAAAACAAAGCAGTGGTGCGGGGCCGAGAACAGACTGACACATGTGGTAGGTGTATCAGTCAGGGTCTGTATAAGAAACAGATGGCACACCCAAGTTGGATCATCAGAGGAGGATTTAATAAAGGGACTATTTATAAAGGTTTGGGACAGTGCAGCACTCAGGCGGCTGGTAATAGCTAGGATCTTCATTACTTCTAGATCTGAAAGTTGAAGTTTGGAAGAAATTCCAGAGCCCAGAGAGAGAGAGTTGTGTGTGGAGAGGGCCGCCTAGAGCAGTGACCTTTAATCAAAAGATACAACCAACCTGAGGCGATCTGGCAAGGAGGGAACTTGAGGAATAAAATACTTCAACCTCACTCTCCTGTCCTCCGGTTCCTGCTGCTTCCTCCCAGTGGCTGTACCCAAAAGGCACCTAGAGGACAAAGGAGCCAGTGATGTCATCCAGACAGGTGGGCACCTTAGGGCAAAGGGCAGGATGGATGGAAACAAGGATCTGGAGGGGCAAATGGAAAATAACTGGTAGTGCAGACTTCATTTCTGTGTTGAATAAAGATTTGACATTTAAATCTTGGTATCTTAGTGAGACAAAGAAACCTTCGGTAATGATACTATGGTAGCAGATTCAGCATTGTCATTGGTTCATATCTAGTGAACACACTATAAAAAGTATTGTGCTGGGCATTCTGAGAGAAGCCCAGCAATGGCAAAAGAATCCGAGAAATGCAATGAATCTCCTTCCCACTGCATGTATTTTTAAGACCACATCCCCGCTCTATCAAAGCACCCGTTTAGAGCTCTAAATAGTCAATATGACCCCAGTGGTCTCGAAAATTAGATGCTGCTTTCCCAGAAGCAAGAGAGTTTAATTCAGGCAAAACACCCAGGTTCTCAGTCTTGTTTGTAGCTGGCAACTGGCAGTTGTGTTCCTTGCCATACTGGTACCTTTTAGGTAGTAGCTGAATAGTCATTTTTCAGGCAAGGGGATCAGAACAGGATTTATCAGTGCAACTGTGGAAATTGGACTCGCTCTCACGAATGGAGTCAATTGTGGTCTCCCATTTTCTGAATCTGTGAATCATTCCCCTCTTTAATGAGGTCTGTTTGGAAGAGGGAACGGGTCGCCTTTAGTGACATGACTCTGACAAGCAAATCAATTCGTTCCATTTGTTTCCTCTTTGAAAACAGCAATCCTCGAGCGTTACATAATCTAATCTTCATGCCTCGCTGGTTTGTTCTGTCCTCCTGAGGAATTGGCAGATGGTGCCAATGCGAAGACCTGCATACACGCCTCGCAAGCCTCATGGTAACAAGAGAGTCGCTCACAGTGTCTGTCTCTTTGCTATGGGGTCCCTTGCTGGCATTTGTTTCCCTGCATTGGTTTGCTCTTTAGCATTTCTCAGGCACCACTGGCTTCTTGCCTTGGGCTCTCATTCCAAGATTGATTGGAAATGCTGAAAGCAGATAAAAAGAGAACAGAAAGTGAAGTTGAAAGGGCATAGAATTTGCCAGGTCTTTTCTAAAAGCCCTTTTCCATTAAAGCCTAAGTGTCTTTGAGATGTTAGCTCTAGACCTTCGACTTCCTCATCCAGCCTGGTCCCCTTGTACATCTCGGGACAGGGCTGGCTGTGCCAAAGCTGGGAGAGTAGAGGTCTGCTTGACAAGGTCTCCGCATTGCTCTCTCTTCCAGTGAGTCATATACCTGCACATACCTGATTGTTCCCCAGATAAGGCAGTTGCCTGGAATCCACCTTCAGGTCAGTGATGTCACCCTTGCTAAAGGAAAATTATCTCAGAACTCTGTAAGGTGAGGAGCCTCCCAGCAAGGCTCCGTCAGCCAGAACCACAATGTTTAGATGTCCAGGAAAAGACATTGCCTATACATCTCATCCGAAAACCCAGAAATGGTAGTTTTCAAGGAAGCAGAGGCTTCTTGGACATCCTGTGGTGGGTTTACTTCTACTTACACTTAGGACCAGAAATCAGGTGACCTGCTCTGGTATTGCCTTTCAGTTGTTAAAATATTGAAATACTTCCACATCGGTTGGTAAATGGTTACATCTTTGAGCTCCCAAGTGCCTCCCATCCCTCTGCTAATACTCAAGTCTGTTGAGAGGGTCTTATTTTCAGTAATTTCACAAATAGTTGTACCTTTCCATGCAGGAACATGAGCTTCATTTGCTGAACCCATTTTGTTTCCAATCGTGTGATACCAGGAGGTCTGCTTGGTGTAGGGCCAGCCACAATGCCAAGTGCCACAGATGTAACCGTCCTGCTCACAGACTGCCCTGTTGGCAGACTCTGACTCTGGGTGGAACCCCCAGGCAATTAAAACAGAGAACTTTCCCGTCTGTGGCAAAGACATACCTGGTCCTTAAAGGTCACCTGTGCCTTTATGCTGGCTGGTCACTCGGCATCCATATTGTATGTAGATACATACAATAGAAATGATCTGTCTGAAAGGAGAAAATCAAACCAAACCATGACTTCTTTCAATTCCATTTCCCCGCACTGAGTCCAAGCAGAAGGGATTAATTTCTATAAAAACAATAATGTCTCGCTTCTTTTAATTTATTACTCATTCACTAAATATTAGGTTAGCATCTACTGTGCTGCTATGTGTCAGTCACCGTGCGAGGTACTGGATATCCAGTAGTGAATAAAACAAACCCTATCTCTGCTTTCATGGAACATACAGTCTAGTGGGGAGACAGATAATCAAGGAGGCCACTGTGGTTGGAGCGTCATTAGGTCATCTGAACATGGGTTGCATTTCAGCTAATGGAAACTGCATGTAGGTAATGGTGACTTCCGGTGCATGGTATACTGAAGGTATGCATCTGCTCTGCTGGAGTTCAGGGGTGTGGCATCTGTATTAAAGGAGTCATGCCTGGGGTGGGTGGTTATCACATCCTATACCCAGTCAAGATGTTAGAAAGGCTGGGAACTGCTCTGGATTAGGGAGAGGGAGGAATATTCTGGAAGAGAATAATGGTGATGATATGTTCTACTATTTGGAGGTCAGATATGCTGTTCTTAAAAGAACATGGTAACTTCTGACCATCAGTCATCTGTAGGAGATGGAATTCCCTTCATCTGTGTTTTTTCTCTCCTTTACCCTTGAAACCAAGAAACAAAAACAATTTACTAGCTCAGATGAAGGGCACCCACGGCACCCACAAGACCACGTATAACTAATGGCCTACATAGGAATCAGCTTCTGACAACTTCTGACACTGTCAAAGCTTTTCACCGAGTTCAGTTACCACTAGTTTGAAAATCGTAATTCATATCCCTAAGACAGTCCAGTAGTAGTTGGTTCTACATGTCATTATTATTTTCACTTTATCTGTCCTGCTTGCTTGATTTTTCTTTTTATCGAGTTATAATTTATACATAGTGAGATGTACAGTCTTCCGTGTAAAGTTCAGTTTTGACACATGTATATATTCTTGTAATCCACATCTCTTTTCATTTTATTTTTAAAATCTTGGAATCCTCTTAAGTGATGAACATTTGGGTCCAAAGGCAGATTTCTGGAAAGGAATCCCCTGTTCAGTTCACTGACTGCCCCCTCCCCCCTCAATTTTTTTTTCATCCAATCCTTTCCTGAGTTCCGCAATCAAAGAGGACTTAAAGCCATAAGAACATTTTGTAATCCCGGCTTTCGGAAACCTAACAGAGAGATTTTGTCATCTGAAAACAAGGGAGAGATTAAGAGGAGGATTTGATTCTGACAACAGCAGAAAGGAACAAGCTAGACAAGAAACATCACGGAGAATTAATTCAGGCACCACCGTGCAAATGCTCCACAACCTTTTTCAAGACTCCGAACCTGACATACAGCCTGGTCAGTAATGATCAGTTTTTAAAGGAGTTTATTACAGGAGGAACATGGCATTATTAACTGGAGATCTGTTAAATGAGAGATCCATACACATTTTCAGAATTTTGTCCTTAACCCTGCCTTACTCCTCCTGAATAGAGTCTCTTAAAAATAAGGCATAAAGATGGCTAAACACTCTTTTCTCTCTAGACCAATGTCATGGTTCCAGGCCCATGTTCTCCAACTGCCCTCGGATGCCAGGATGTCTTTCTAGCACTCCAAAACAGCTCTTCTTTTGCATAACTTTCACCAAAGGTTATACAGTCAAATACTATAACATGTAATTACTTAATAATTACAATTTGTATAACACTTAAAGCAAGTGAGAGGCTTTCTGTGAAAATGCTTTCAAAGCTAGAAAGGTGTATATATATATACAACGCAAAAGAATTATTTAAAAATTGTTTCTATGTGGCAGGATATTTACAGTAACTATATTCCCATTATATTTCACAGAGAGGCAAGCCTTTCTCATTTTCCACATCTAAGACTTTCTATGTCTTAATGATAGTATTTCTGAAATATTTCCTGAATCTGACCCAGCAGATTTAGTCCTTATTTAGTCTACATTTAGTCCTTATTACCTCCCCAGCAGACTTAAAATCCATAAAGAAAAGCATGATGTTAATTTATTTACTGCTCCATTCCCAATGCCTTGCATATGGTGAGTACGCAATCATTTTTTAAAATGAATAAACCTAATTTTCTTATTGCTGTTGCCTTTAGTGTCCTAGTCTACCCCACAATGAATCAGCATTATCTTAAAAAACACAGTTCTGCTTATGCCCTGTACACACTCATAACAGCTTCAAGGACTCTCTATCATTCAGAGAATAAAAAAAAACAACTCCTGAATATCACGTTCAAGATCCTTCACAGTCTGGTTTCAACCACCTTTCCAGCCGTTATTGCTCCACCCCACTCCGCCCGCAAACCACTAAATGATTCTCAAACACACTATGCAAGTTCACGCTCTCAAGTCTTCACTTTAAACTATCCCCTCTGCCTGGAATGACCTTCCTAATTCATCTGGTGTAGTTTTACTTCTCCAAAATGCGGCTCAGATGTCATCTTTTCTAAGCCTTCTCCATCTCCCCTAAAGGTTCTGCTTTGGTGCTCCCATATGACCTAGCTCGTCATTTCCCTTATCTTCTAGTAGGTTTTATCCTTCCCACCCCCCAAATTCCTTGAGAGCAGGGACTGAAGCTTACCATAATTCTTTAAACATCTCCCAAATCCGATCAGTACTTACCACCTCCCCCTCTGTCACTCTAGTCCAAGCCATCACTCTCTCTCACCTGTTCCATGTGACAGCACCTGACTGGCTCCACGTTGCCACACTGCCATCCAACAGTGGACTTGCTGCAAAGCAGCCAGTGATCCTTTAACAATGTAAACAACCATATGCCACTCCTCGGCCACAAACCGCTAGTGGCTTCCTTTCCCACTTAGGAAAAAAACAAAGCCCTTAGCTGTCTGGCCTCGGCCTTCCTCTCCAATTTCATTTCACCAACCCTTCCCCTTGCTCATTCCAGCCTCACTTGTCTCTGCTTCTTGAATATGCCAAGATGTTCCCTCCTCAAGACTTCTGAACTGACTACCCTCTGCCAGGAATGCTTTTCCTCTGGGTATATGTTCCCTTCCTTCATTGTGGTCTCTGCTCAAATGTCCCCTCCTCAGAGAGGCCCTCCCTGATCACTCTCTAAAATAGCACTCTCCATTAAGCCCTCCTCTCTTACCACTTTATTTCTCTTCACAGCACTAAATGCCACCAGTGTGTCACCATTAATTTCCCATGCTTTTATATAGTTGTTTATTTGTCTGTCACTGAGGATAGAGACTGTTCTGTTCACCACCATGTCCTTGGTACCTAGTACAGTGCCCGGCAAATAACAGGCACTCAAGTATTTGTTCAATGAATGGATAAATCTTTGTATCCCAGGCACCTAACACAGTGCCTAGTTCTAGAAGTATTTTTAAATGAATAACCAAATTAACACATTTTACAAATGGAATCTTGGCACATATCCAGGATTATCCAGGATCTGCGTGCAAGTGTTTCATCCATTCACTTCATGAACATAATCTGGATTTATTTTGTTTACTCTGTTATCATAGGTGATGTAACCAGGTTCTTAACTTTTTTCAGAAACTAGTTACTGACAGAGGTCTTGCCCAAGAATATTGAGGGAACTTCAGAAGGTAACCATGAGTAGCATAGCAGGGATTTGGAGTACCCTTCAAACCATCGCCTCTCATCAGCTCCTGCGGGATTCTGATAAGGGACATCATTGTCTGTGATTTACACAGAATGTCCATTTGTTGTTAATCCTGCCCAACACTGACTAGTCTCAGGGCTGGAACAGGTAAGATACTGATTGACCCCAAACTCTGAGTGCGTGGACCCTTTATACCCTTC
The DNA here is from genome assembly GCF_000151845.1 of Pteropus vampyrus. Lineage (NCBI taxonomy): Eukaryota > Metazoa > Chordata > Mammalia > Chiroptera > Pteropodidae > Pteropus > Pteropus vampyrus. Next base: position 9,331,784 of record NW_011888804.1, read on the forward strand.
ATATCCGAGTGGATATTGCGCTGAAGCTTCAGGGTGGCGGCACCCCAGCCTGCCTCAATATTTGTGCTTAGGAAACCTGAGTGGCTTTGATATGGCTGGCCATTCAGTGCCTTATTGTAGTTGAGCTGGGGAAGTTTGCCACGCTTCCCTTGTTCACTTTGGCGTCTGGGCAGTTGCTTTCCCCACCCATCCTGTTCTTAATTCCTTGCATCTGGGTATGTAAAAAACAAACAGTGCAGAGAAGGGCGAACACTTGCATGAACGAAGCAATTTGGCAATCTTTCCACCTGTCCTCCTATTGAGGCTAAGTGGCGACCAGACTTGCCCTATTTTCATGCACGGGTGGCATTAGGGCCAGAGACTGAAACAGAGAGAACCTGGGGAGTTCACACCTCACCAACCTTCAAATCTCAAGTACCTTATTACTAAAGGGGTGGTAGATGGGGCCTCATAAGGTCCAGAGGGAAGAGAACCAGCTTAACTGCACGTGCGTCCTGTTTCAAGCACTGCCGTAGGCCTTTCGTGGGCATGGTGTCATCCGATGTTACCAAGAAGTTAGTTATGATTATTATCTGCATTTTACAAAAGAGGTAAACAACGTTCAGACAGATCGATGACACTTGCCAAGTGACCAGATGTTAAGTGGCAGAGCTAGGATTTGAGATTCAAAATAGGCCTGTGTGACTTCCTGGCTGCCTGCCGAGAGCAAAATTTTCTCTAACATCTAGAAGGGCATGAAGGTGAGGGGAGACGAGAGCTGGAGGGGCAGCGAATGGGTCCTACCTGAGACTTGATCATCACCAGGCCCTGCAAAATCCAGATTATACAGATGCCACCTGGCTTCTCTTTTGTTCTGAGAACTGAAAATTCTGTGGCTGATTTACCAGGGTCATTCTGGTCCTATTCCATGGTCGTGGGACTGGATGAAGCGGCCACAGAGTGGAGCCCGTCCTTCCAGCCGTGCCCT